>NW_028261384.1:69855335-70172002 GCF_051295495.1 Thamnophis sirtalis
TCTCTGCACATCCTTCATACGTCGAGGAGATTGCCAACTACGCATTGCCTCCACCTTGCCTGGCTCCATCGCAATTCCTTCAGGGGAGATACCGTGCCCCAGGAACTCGATGGTAGTCTGCCAAAACTGACACTTCTCCAGCTTTGCAAACAATGTTCTCGGAGTCGTTGCAAGACCAGATGCAAATGAAGTTGATGACGTCAAGATGTCGTCCAGGTAAATGATGACAAACTGATCTAATAGGTCCCGGAAGATATTGTTCATAAAATGTTGGAAGACCGCCAGCGCATTGGTCAACCCGAACAGCATGACCGTGTACTCAAAATGTCCGTACCAGGTGCCAAAGGCCCTTTTCCATTTGTCCCCCGCCCTGACTCGAACCAGGTTGTAGGTGCCACGTAAATCCAACTTCATGAATATCGTTGCCTCCCAGAGCCGTTCCAACAACTCTGAAATCAGGGGTAGCGGGTACCAGTTACATACCGTGATGGCATTGAGGCACCAGTAATTGCAACAAAGTCTCAGATCCCCGGTCTTCTTTTTCATGAACAAAACCGGGGCAGACAAGGTCGAGGACGAAGGCCAGATAAACCCCTGGGCAAGGTTTTTATCAAGAAAGTCCCGCAACGTGGCCAACTCCGGCTCAGACATGGAGTACAGACGACCCGTAGGGAGCTTTGCATCAAGTACCAGGTAGATGGGACAGTCATAAGGCTGATGCGGTGGCAGTTGATCCACCTCCTGTTAGCTGAAGACATCCGCGAAGTCTGCTAAATCCGGTGGCACGTCCACCTTGGACGAGCTGGATACCTGGGCCACACAGACCTGCCGGATGTGGTCGACACATTGCAGTGATGGAAACGTGACCAGATTTTGTAACCAGAAGATCTGAGGGTTGAGCTTCCGCAGCCAAGCCAAGCCCAAGACCATTGGGAAATGCAGGCCCAAAGCCACGTAAAATTGGATGGCCTCCTCGTGCTCCCCGAGGATGAAACGCAAAGGTTGCATGGTGGCCTTGATAGGCCCAGACAGAAGCAACCATCCGTCAATAGTCTCGACTGGCATTGGTGGGTCCCCCGACACAGAGGGACGTTGTATGCTGTAACAAACGCCGCATCCATAAAGCTCGTGGTAGCCCCAAAGTCGACCAAGGCATGGACTGGAATTCCCTGCGGACTACCCGACAAGAGGATGTGTGCTGTTAGAACCATGTGCTGTGGCGGCCCATCCACCTCTGTTTCGGAGTGTGCCCTAGTCCTGACACGTGGCTCTGGAGCTGAGGGGTTGGTCTCAGACCTTGCAGCCTCCCTATTCTTTTTAGGGAAACTGTGGCTAAATGTCGAAGAGCCCCACAAGAAAAACACAACCTCCTCGTGTGCCATCTGTCCATCATCGTGCGTGCCACTCGGGGTGTGGCGGCACTCAACTCCATGAGCTTCCCCCTGGCAACTGCAGTCTCCTGAGGAACCGGCACACTAGTGGTCTCCTGAGATGCACGGCAAGGCCTCTGCCTCTGCAGCTGGGCGTCTATCCGGAGGCACAAATAGACCAACGCGTCAAACCTCAGTGGCCTGTGCACCCTCGCCAGTTCATCCTGTAAGTCATCGGACAGCCCGTCCTGAAAAGTATCCATAAGGGCTGGCTCATTCCAAGCAGAGTCCTGACTAATCAGTCAAAATTCACTGACATAATCCTGCAAGAAGCCATTGCCCTGCTGCAGTGCCCTGAGTCATCTGGTGGCTGTTTCTTCCTTAATGGGATGCTCAAATATCAGCCGGAGGACAAAAGCCCTGGAAATCATCCAGCAGAGGGCTAGGCTGAGATAGCAACGGCATAGCCCAACGGGCAGCTGTGCCTGAGAGCAAGCTGATGATCAATCCCATCTTCGTCCAGTTGGTGGGAAAGTCCTCTGTTTTCAAGCTGATAAACAGCTGGCATTGTCCCAGGAACGCTGCAAACATAGCTTGATTGCCATCAAACTTGTCTGGTGTAGCCACTGGATACTTCCTCCTTGGCTGGTGGGTGTTAGCATGTCCCAGAAGCTGAGAGGCTTGACCAGTCAGCAAAGCAAGCTGTTGAGCCAACTGGGCATTCTCAGCATGGAGTTGCTCCATTGTAGCTGAATGGAGGTTTGTATGGGGCAGAAGTCAATCTGTTCTGACCCCCCCTTCTCCGTTCAAGAACGAATGCTGAAACCAATGTAAATGAGAATGTTTTTTAATCAGTCCAGACTCTTGTTGGCTGCAAGCCACATAAACAAAGAGATAAGCACTCTGGCAACAAGTCCTACGAAACTTGGCAGCAATGCAAACAAACTCTGGCAGCAATCCAGCCTGCCAAGTTTGTTTCTTGTTAGTCCTTAACGTTGACTTCTGCAGAAGGGCGTGGCACAAGCAGTCTCTTTTATAATCAGGAGATGATCTTAATGAGCATCAGTTGAACGTAATCACCTCCTGTAATTACGCAGTTGTTCTTGATGCCAAGTAGCCCTTCGATGGCGTGCATCCCAGAACAACTCCGGTGTTTTCTGGATCACTCACTCTTGTCTTCTCCCCACTGATCCAAGGCTCAGGTGCCACCTGGTGGCCAACCTGGTGGCCAACCAGTCTCTCCGCACCCTGCTCGGAGTCGGAACCCTGTCGAGGGTCCTCCATCTCCTCCAAGGCCGACTCATAGACCACTCGCTGTCAGAGTCTGGCGGCAGCTCCAAAGGCTCCTGCCGAACCACAACAGCTAAACAATGTCTTAAATTGTGCAAACTATGATTTCTATTTGCAAATAGCGAGCTAAAATTTACAGGTAGCCCTCAAGTTATGATTGTGATGGAGCCTTCCCATTATGGTCAGAAGTCAGGACAAAGGTTAAATTAATTGCCTTAAATAGTGATCAGCCACCCCTGCTCTCCCCAGAGTAATCATTAAATGAAAGTGTAGGTTATTAAGTGGAGCAAGGAATGCCTTGGATAGGGAGGAATTTGGGAGGTCTAGTGCAGGTACACTTTCATTGGGCCTCCCATGACCTTCCATACCCCTGATACATCCCATCTCCCACCCCTGCCCCCTGGAGTCACCCTAAAAATCTGTAAAGGACAGACTAGTTGATTTTTCTCCCCATCTCCATTAGGTGATACAACTAAAGAATAAAGACGAAAGTACAATAAGTCTGCCCTCCCAGGTTTTCTTGTTTGTTTTCTTTATTGGAAAAATGTGACTTTTTGTAGGGGGAAGATTAAAGCAAGGGAAAGATTTTGAGAAATGATGTTTCAGATAATCGAATCAATCCAATAACTCTGTTCCCTTCTTTAAGCAGTAAGAACAATTTGATGGGAAGGAAAATATATTATTAAACCAGCACTTCTAACATTTAGAAAGATCACAATTAATAGGGGAAGATGGAGTTCACATAAAACAATTCTAATTCTCTTTAATTCTTAAAGCAATTATCTAGATTAATTCTGAATTATCCTTATTTGGGAATTATAAAATTCTTTGTAGACCTTCCAATATATGTACAAGAAAAACAATATCCAAATTGGAAACATAGAATTTACTATCGGCAGTTTCTTCCATCACCAATGCTCTGTCATCATTGATATTATTGAACCCAAGGAAGCCACTGTCAGCCGTGGAGCCATCTTTAAATTGAAATCTTCAGGGATGCCACAGCGGTGGATGGGCAAGCTGTGGGAATAGGAGTGGGAGTGGAGATGTGAGGTGGAGGCATGACTGAAAGTCAATTACAGTTGGGATAGTGACCTGATTGGACCATGTGATGCCCATGTGGATACGAGGGAAGGAACTTTGGCTTTACTTTACCTAGGGTTTGCAAACTTTTACAGATAGTTCATCCCAGCATTTGCAAAAGTAGTCCTACCCCTGATGGAGCTGCTGAAAACAGGGGGCCATGCTACAAAACCATGACCAAATCAACCACTGGCCTGGTCACTGGACTGCCAAAGGGCGTTAGAGAGATTAAACAAACTATTCACTGAATAACACATTCCCCAACCACAAATGGCAGTTCGTTGGCCAAGTGATGTGGCCATAACAAGGTCAACTCCTACTCTGCATCTATGTGTCCAAGAAGCACACCAACACAGAAAGTCGGTGGGCAATATGGGAAAAGGAAACCTGCACAATCAACTGGACTCCCCTTTCCTGGCAGCACTTCTTAGAGGGGAGTAAAGTGCCTTTTGAGGTCTAGACTAACTGCAAGAGCCTCAAAGCCCTAAAGACTCCTCAGAAACTTTTGCTAAGCAAGTCCTTCAAACGGTTCGGTTTTGAGCTATAATACATCCCGGGGGAAAGAAATTGCTAGTGGATGCCTTGTCAAGAAAGGTGCAATTTAATAGTTGGAGGTAGGAGGTCATCCATGTGACCATTCCCCCTTCATAACGATTGGCTCAAGTCACCACAGGAGGTCAAACCAGACATCAGAGCAACCACAGGACAGCTGAAGTCTGCATTCCCAGTCGACCAGTGGTTTGAAGAAAATTGGGAAATCCTGACCTACAAGATGGGTTAGCTTGGAAAGGATCCAAACTGTATGTTCCTGCCAGTTTGAGGCTTCAGGTCCTACAGCATAGCCATGACTCCTGATTAGCATAAAAACCACCTAGCTAGAAGGCAATTCTGGTGGCCCAAGATGAAAGCAGATGTGGAAAATTTTCAAAAAAAAAATGCCTTATGGCTTTTACTTTATTTGCCACTTCTTTATTTTCCATTAAATTCAATGTATGTTTTTCTAGGTCCATCAAGTTTTTAATTTTAACATTTTGTGGGTTTCTTTGTACTTCTATTTCCAGTCTCCTGTATTCCTCCTCTATCTTCTTTCGTGTTTGTTTATTTTGTTTATTTCTTTTTCCTAAATAAGTCATTACTAGTCCTCTAGTACAGTGGTCCCCAACCCCCAGGCCACGGATCAGTACTGGTCCATGGATCAAATGGTACCGGGCCGCCCAAGGAACATTACATTATTTCCATTTTATTTACTGTGGTGTATTTCTCTCGGGTTTGTTCGACTTTCCATGGACGAGAGGTTAACTGCGAGCTGAGAGATGTCACCTAAAGCCGCACCAATACCACGCATGTGCAAAATATCGTGATATCGGGGTGCTCTTCTCTCTGTTCACCGGTATTTTCTCATGTTTAACAGGGCTTGGTGTACATGTATATTATGTTTGCTCAAATTTAACCCACAAATTAGCAAAAATGAGTACGAAATAGACGTCATTAGAAAGTTTCCTTGGGATTCCCACACACCAACCCCACTCTGCATAGTTTGTGGCGACCAGCTCTCTAATGAGGCAATGAAACCTTAAAAACGGCTTTGCCACTTGAACGCCAAGCACCCTGGATTAAAAGACAAGCCCCTGGAGTATTTTGAAAGAAAAAAACGGGAACATGAAGGACAGAAGAAATTTATGAGGGCCACCACATCAATAAAGGAGAATGTACTGAGAGCATCATATTTGGTGGTTAACCATATTGCTAAGGCTAAAAAGCCATTCACTATTGGTGAAGAATTGATCTTGCCCTCCACTAAAGACATTTGCCATGAACTTCTAGGAGAAGCTGCTGTGGAAAAGATAGCACATGTACCTTTGTCAGCTAGCACTGTGACTAAGCGCATTGAGGAAATAGCCAAAGACATTGAGACACAATTGTTGGAGAGGATTAATACATCACCGTGGTACGCACTCCAGGTTGACGAATCTACAGATATCAACAACAAGGCAATACTACTTGTTTATGTGCGATATCTATATCAGGAGGATGTGCATGAGGATTTCTTATGTGCACTATCTTTGCCAATCAACACCACAGGAGCAGAACTGTTCAAGTTACTGGATGGTTGTTCTGACCCCCACCTTGTCTGTTCAGAAACGAAAGCCAAACAGAATGTTCAAAGGAATGTTTTTATCAGTCCCAGCTCTTGCTGGCTGCAAGCCCCAAAATAAACACAGATAAATGCTCTGGCAAAAGTCCTAACTCATAAACTGCTACAAAACAGGATTATATGAATCAAGTCACTTATCCAAGTGCTTTTCTCGATAGAAAACAGGAGTATATAAATCAAGTCACGTATCCAAGTGCTTTTCTCGATGATTGCACATGAACGGAGAACGTTGACTGGAACAGAAATGGAACGTTGACTTCTGCAACCAGGTCATGGCACCATCAGTCTTTTATCCGCAGGAGGAAATCCTAATGAGCAACAGTTTCTCGTTATCATCTCCTGTGAGTCCTCCTTTGTCCTTTACGCTGAGTAGACCTCAGCCTGTTTGCCTCCTGACATAACTCCCAAATACTTTCAGGAACATTCCCTTTGATCCAAGGCTCTCCCGCCACCTGGTGGCCACCCAGTCTCTCCTCATCCGGCTCAGCATCGACAACCTGTCCAGGGTCCTCCATCTCCTGCAAGGCCGACTCATCAGCCCCCTTGCTGTCGGAGTCTGGCGGCAACTCTAACGGCTCATGCCAGGCCACAACAATGGTTATATATCAGGACAACTAAAATGGTCCTTTTGTGTCAGCATATGCACAGACGGAGCTGTTGCCATGACCGGACGACTGTCTGGTTTAACTGCTCGGATTAAGGAAGTTACACCTGAGAGTGAATCTACGTATTGTATCATTCACAGGGAAATGCTGGAAAGCCGAAAAATGTCACCAGAATTTAATAGCATATTGATTGATGTCGTTAAAGTTATTAACCACATCAAAGCACACGCTCTTAACTCACGCCTGTTTGGGCAGCTTTGTGAGGAGACGGACGCAGAGCACAGATGCCTTCTCTTATACACAGAAATAAGATGGTTATCCAGAGGAAAATTGCCAACCAGAGTATTTGAATTACGAGAGCCATTGCAAAGATTTCTCTCAGAAAAAAAGTCATTGCTGGCAGCACATTTCAGTGACAAGATATGGGTCGCAAAACTGGCTTACTTGTGTGACATATTCAGCCTGCTCAATGAACTCAATCTGTCCCTTCAGGGGAAAATGACAACTGTTCTCAAGTTGGCAGACAAAGTAGCTGCATTTAAAGCCAAACTGGAGTTGTGGGACGGTGCGTGAACACAGGCATTTGGATATGTTCCAGACATTAGCGGGGATTTTAGGCGAGACTGAGCTTGAGCATTCATTCTCCCAGTTGGTGCACAATCACCTGTCTTTGCTTTTAAAAGAGTTCGAGAGTGCTACTTCCCAACCACAAAAGACCCATGAACTGGTAAGGAATGGATCCGCGACCCATTTGTCAACAAACCAGGTGAATCTAGCATGTCTGTGCAAAAAGAAGATCAACTGCTGGAGATTGCAAATGACGGCAGCCTTAAAACTACGTTCGAGACAACAACTCTGCCGGTGTTCTGGATTAAAGTCATGGCAGAATACCCTAAGATTGCCACCACAGCACTTAAATCCCTATTGCCATTTCCGACATCCTATCTGTGTGAAGCGGGGTTTTCTGCAGTGAGAGCAACCAAAACAAAACAACGGAATAAACTGGACATAAGCAACACACTTCGGGTGTCATTGTCTCCTATTACCCCCAGATGGAACCATCTCGTTGCAAAGAAACAAGCTCAGGGTTCTCATTGATTTAGCGTTCTAGTGAGTTAAAATGTTAAATCACTTTATATTCATTTTTTGGTGTAACTGTATTTTATTTTGAAGGCATGTTTAAATACAATTAAATTAAAATTATTAAATCAAAACAATCTAAAATATAAACAATCAACATCCCCCCCCTCAGTGGGCCACGGTGAAATTATCAAACGTTGACTGGTCCACAGCGATAAAAAGATTGGGGACCACTGCTCTAGTATATGCCTTGTTGGTATCCCGTACATTTTATAGGGATGTGTTCTCCTTCTTATTCTCTTTATGATCCAGCTCATTATTTACTATCGCATTAAAGTCTCCTAATATGCATATTTCTTCATATTCAATTATCTTTTTGTGGAGTTTTCCATAAAATTCTTCTTGATTGTCATTTGGCGCATATATCACCACCATCAATATTTTTTTATTATTCATCATCATTTCCACTATCAATATTCTTCCTTCTTCATCTTCAAATATTTGTTTTGATTGTATTCTCTTTTTAATGTACAGTGCCACACCTCTTTTGCTTTGATCAGCAATTGTCATATACAGCGTCCCCAATGTTGGATAATCCAAATATTTTTGTGTTGTTTTTTAATATGTACTTCTTGCAGGCATATTATATCTAATTTCAATTTCTCTAATTTATTAAATGTCATCTTTCTTTTTATGCTCAAATTTAGTCCATTTATGTTTAATCAAATTATTTTTATTTCTTCTTCATGTCCTAATTTTTTGTCATTTTAGTTGATCTAGTCACTCTCATCTCTGTTTGTTCTGTCATCTCTTTTGCTCTTGCTCCTTCTCTTAATGCTCCTTCTTCTTGGTCTGTAGTTCTCTCTGTTCTTTCCCCTTCTCTTCTTGTAGCTTTGTTCCTCTTTCTTCTCTCCCTCTCTCTTCTTCTTGTGGTCCAATGTGTTGTTCATAAAATAGCTCTGCTTTCTCTACTGTATTTGTTCCTACCAAGCTAATAGTATCCCTTCTGGTATTAACCATCTGAAGTTAATTTCTTTTTTTAGTAGGCATTTGGTCAGAAATTGATATTCTCTTCTTAGCTCTCTCTCACCCTTCTTGGCACTTGTTTAAGGACTATTATTTCTTTAGATTTGTATTTTATTGTAGTATTCCTTGCAGCTTGCAGGATCTCTGTTCTCAGTGTTTCCTTAGTAAATCGTGCGTGTACCTCTCTGGGTAGTTCATTTCTTGTAGCATATTTTGCATGGACCCTGTAAGTTTCATCAATCCCGCTTAGCATCTTTTCTTTGGATTCTTCCAGTCCGTTCACCAATATGTTGGCGATTTTTTCTGCTAGGTTCTCTTCCTTTTCTTCTTCATTATTTTGGAATCGGAAATAAAAATCAGCCTTGTCCATTTCCGACAAAATATTTATTTTTTCTTGCTTCTTATCTATTGTTGTCAGTCTATAATCCATCTCCTTCATTTTCTTCTCTGTTATGTCCACCTTTTCTTCTAATTTTCTGCAGTCTTTGGTCATTTTTTCCTATTATCTCTTTAACTTTTCATCCAATTTGTCTATTCTTTCTTTGAGGTCTTAATGCATAGCCTGAAACATACTTTTTAACTCCATACTTGCTTTATCTTGTTGTGTTGTTGTATTTGATGATTTTTGCACTGTAGGGCTAGAGGTTATTCTGTTGATGAGGAATATGCTGTTATCTTCTTCATCTTGTTAATTTATTTTTATAATCCAAATATCAAAAAAGAGAAAGGAGACATGTTCTCCGCCCCGGGACACTGGCCCGGCCTGGCTGCAGCCACAGCCACTGCTGTTGCCACTTCTATGGCTTGCTTGCTATTCTCCCAGCACTTTGTGTAGCACAGTTAAATTTAGCACACTTCACAATGGGGGAGATGGCATCCCCTCCTCTTCCTGGAGCCCATTATCATGCAGAGCATCAGCCACAGCTGAGCCAGAGTCTTGGGGCAGAGAGCAAGTCTCGCGTCTCCCACAGCGACCGAGGCATGCATAGCTCCAACAAGAGCCAGAAGAAGCCCCTGTGAGATAAGGCAAGTACAGGGGTGCTTCACTCCCACTCTGGAATATGGAAGTCTCTATCCCCCACTGTCACCCTTACCTTCTCAGGCCAGGCCAGGCCAGGAGTAACTGGGAGGGGAAGGCCAGGGGTGGGACCAGCCAGTAGTGAATTCAGCCAACAGGGAGCCACAGCAGGGAGAAAAAAGAGCTTCATTTATCTAGGAACCTGAAATAACTCTTGATTTAAATCATATGGTAAAAAGCACCCCCCCCCAAAGAAAGAACAACATCAGCAAAAGAAAAAAACCACTTCCGGTGGGGGAGGGGCTTGCTGGTGGGAGCTGGTCATTACAGCTCCGGAATCCTGGTCGCGTTAAACTGTCAGATGAGCAATCCACCAGCCATCTGACAGCTTGTTTACCTTTTATTCGGGCCAAGAAGAAAAGGTGAGCTAATTGTGCTGGGCAACACGCCAACTAACTCTCTCAGATCGACTCTGGGAGGGGGGAGGGCACTGGAGAGCAGAATTGTCTCCGTGTCAGGAATTCCTGCTGCTATTAGCAGCACAAAGCAAACTTCCCATCCTCAGAACAAAATTTGATTTACTGAATCCAAGACGAGCAGACCCTGTACACGTGAACTTTTAATTGTTTGTATTAATCATTAGCTTCATTTTTACAAGAATTCCTTCTGATATCTTACCTGCTAAAGAGATATTCAAAATGGCGCTGAGCAGCTTCATAACACTGTTTGGGCTTTGATCTCTACGGAGTTTAAAACTTCAAAGGAAAGGAGTGACTTAATACTAATTTAAACAGTAACAGCTGCACAATCGACCAGCAGAGACTTATTAATTGGCTGAAAAAGAATAAAACTTGGAATGGCTTCTAAGCAAAACCCTACCCCAAAGGTTCCCCCCCCCATTTCAAAAAGTACAAGCAGTTCGCCCACCCCTGGCACAAAACTACAGTCATTACTTCCTCCCACCATAGGGGAGCCGTTAACTAAAGAAACTTTTCAAAAGGAACTGGCTGAAGCATTTAAAAATCATGTAGTTACGATGGAAACAAAATTTAAGGAGGAGATATCCGTTGCTCATAAAGAACTGTCTGATAAACTTGAGAGCCGGCTTCAGAAGATCAGGGATGATATGTTAGGGGTTCTTAATTCGTTTTCAGATTATGTGTCCAGAATTGAAAGCAGAATAGAAGATCTTAATGACTCTAACATTAATTTGGTATCCAAAATAGACGTGGTTCAACAAAAAGTTGAAGATGCTGGAAAAGAAATTATTATGTTACAGTATAGACAAATGGAACTTGCACTATAAATAAGAGGTTTACGTGAAAACAACCAGGAAAATCTGAAACAGATTCTCTCAGAAACTTTCGATAGTCTGATGGGAAGGCCAGGGGGGAATTTTGATTGGCAAATTGATAAGGTTTATTGTGCTAACTCCTGGCTGGCTAGACAGAAGCAGCTTCCAAGGGACATTGTGATTTACTTTACCACAAGAGAGATGAGAAATATGATATTGCAAGAGTCCTATAAAACCAAGCTTCAAATTGGGGGTCAGGAAGTGACTGTTTTGAAAGAGATACTACCTCAAATGCTAAGATCCAGGAAAGACTATGCCTTTTTAGTCGAGGAGCTTAAAAATAGTAAGCTACAGTTCAGATGGGATGCACCAGTTGGGCTAGCACTCATTTTTGAGGGGCAAGGATACCATCTTAATTCGGTATGGAAGGCTCGAGATTTCTATCATAATATCTTGAAGGCCAGACACCCCGCCCCATCTGGACCTAGAGAAAGAGAAGAAGAAGGACAAGATAGACAGCAAACTACACAATTATCAACAAGGATAGATCATCTTTCTCTCTCAGAAGCACAAGGAACCAAGGAACAAAGACAAACCCGTGTTATTACCAGATGAATGGACCAACAATTAAAAAAGCAACAATCACAACAAACACCTGTTACCGGTCAAGATGCTACAGTCACCAGCTTAGAAGCAGTGGGAGGAGTCAGGCCAAAGGTTAAACTCCAGGATGTTCAGATGGCTCTAAAAAAGCTTCAGGGAGCCAAAGATGACAACTAAGTTTCTAACATGGAACGTCAATGGATTAAATTCCTCACAGAAAAGGAAGAAAATAAATCACTATCTTAAACAGTTCAATAATGATATAATTTGTTTGCAAGAAACTCACATTAGATCAACTGATCAAAAATACTTGATTAATACAAGACTTGGACAACACTTTATAGCTTCTGCCTCAGAGAAGAAAAATGGTATAGTGATCTACTTAAGGAAGGATATGAAAGCTGAATTAATTGAAGCAGAACTCCCAAGGAAGATATATTGCAATAGATCTGGTACTAGAAGGGAAAAGGACATTATTACTGGGAATATATGCTCCCAACCAACAACAAGATGGATTTTATAACAAGCTTCATGCCAAATTAGTACAGTGGGATTATAGGTCCTGCATACTCTTGGGTGACTGGAACGTTGTTATAGACACTAAGAAAGATAAGAAGGCCTCTCACCGAAATACTCAAATGCGAGCAAAACTACCTAAGTCCTTTTTCGATATGATGGATGATTTCGAACTGAGAGATATTTGGCGAGAAAGAAATGGAGAAGAATATGATTTTACTTTCTTTTCTGATAGACATCAATCCTTTTCCAGAATTGATTTCATACTAGCCACCAATGATTTGCTTTCTAGGGTGAAGAAGACAAAGATATGTGCCAGAGTTTTATCAGATCATAATCCAGTTTGGATGGAGTTGGGAGGGGTGACGCAAGGAAGAAGGTCTTGGAGATTGAATGAAAATTTATTTAGATATGAGAAATATACTAATGAATGTAAAAAATTGTTAACAGAATACTTTGTTTTTAATATGAATAAGGGTACATCTATGGAAATTGTATGGGATGCAAGTAAAGCGTATATGAGAGGAGCTTTGATAAATCTAAATAGATTACATAGACGTAAACAAGGGGAAAAGCAAACAGAACTGGAAGATGAAATTAGGAAGAAAGAGCAAGAGTTAACTTTAAAACCAGGAGATATAAAGATTAAACAAGCAATTACCTTATTAAAAGACCAATTTAATATGTTGATCTCAGACCAGGTGGCCACTAGTCTGTTATATGCAAAACATAATACTTTCTGCAATGCAAATAAATCTGGTAGATGGTTAGCATATCAGATTAGGAAAAAACAAAAATTTTGTAACATAGCCAAATTGCACTACAAAGGGAAAGAAGTGTTTCAACAGGGTGAGATTCAAAAGATCTTCCGTGAATTCTTTACAGTGTTGTACAAGGGTGACAAAATTAATGGTCTAGATATAGAGAGATACTTGGATAAAGAAAAAATATCCATAGTTAAAGAAGAGCAGAGGCAATGATTGAATCAACCAATAATTTCGGGGGAAATTTTACAGGTAATTAAGCAGTTAAAGGCCGGGAAGGCACCTGGTACAGATGGCTTGACAGCGGCTTACTATAAAAATCTCCAATTAGAAATGGTAGAACCTCTTAAGCAATTATTTAATAAGATTCAAACGGAAGGTAAGGTACCTCCATCTTGGAAGACAGCTTTTATATTCCTGATATCCAAAGAAGACCAAGATATTACCCAACCAAAAAACTAGAGACCTATATCACTACTTAATGTAGATTATAAAATCTTTACTACAATACTAGCAAATATGTTAATGTTGGTTATTCAACAATTGATTCATAATGATCAAACAGGTTTTATTCAAGGGACACAAATGAGAAGTAACGTAAGATTAATCGTTAATGCACTAGAATATTTGGGAAAGAATAACCAAATTCCTGCTGCGCTCATATTTCTGGATGCTGAGAAAGCCTTTGATCGAGTTAATTGGCAATTCCTGTTGAAAACACTGCAAAAAATGCAAATAGGAGAACGTTTCTTACAAACAATCAAAGCAATATATCAACAGCAAACAGCTCAAATTATAGTCAATGAAAGTTTAACAGATTCTTTTCAAATTGAAAAAGGTACAAGACAGGGTTGTCCCTTGTCCCCATTACTGTTTATTATAACTTTGGAAATATTGTTGAATAAAATACGGGGCTTGGATGGCCTAAAGGGAATTACGATTAGGCAGCAAGAATATAGAGTGTGTGCTTTTGCGGATGATCTGGTTATAATATTAACCCAATCACAGGAATCTAGTTTGATCGTACTGAATATGATTAATCAATATGGTCAAGTGTCAGGATTTAAAATAAATCTAGGGAAAACAAAAATATTAGCTACAAATATGAATACTAAACAAAAGGAAGAACTAGAAGGAACAATAGGATGTGAAAAAGTTAAAAAGGTCACATATTTAGGAGTTCATATTTCAACCTCAAACGGGAAGTTGTATAATTATGAACCACTTTGGCATAGTATACAGACAGAGATAAAAAATGGGAAAAGTTACAGTTATCTTTGCTGGGAAGAATAGCAGCAGTGAAAATGAATATTTTACCTAAATTTTTTATTTCTTTTCCAAATGCTACCTATACTTAAAAAAGATGTGAACTTGTTAGAATGGCAGAAGGGTATTAATAAATTTGTATGGGCAGGAAAGAAGCCGAGAATAAAACTAAAAATAATGCAAGATGTGCGTGAGAGGGGAGGTTTGAAATTACCCAATTTAAAATTATATTACGAAGCTTTATCTGTAATTAGTGACTGGATTAATTTAACAAATGATAGGATACTTAATATCAAGGGGTATGATCTGGTATATGGCTGGCATGCTTACCTGCTATATAACAAAAAAGTGGACAAGAATTCTAAAAGTCATATTTTAAGGAATGCTTTACTGCCGGTCTGGAAAAAATATCAATACAAATTAAATGATAATATACCCATGTGGGCAATTCCTAGACATGCAATAGAAAATATGAACATAGTACAAAAACAGGATATAATTACTTAAAAACAGCTTCTTACTCTAGAAAGGGGTGTATTATAACTAAAATCCTTGGATGAATTAAAAGAGGAAAAGGTAATTCAAACATGGTTCCTGTATGGACAGCTACAGGCCAGGTGGAAAACAGATCAAACAATTGGTTTTATGCAAGTCGAAGATAATTTATTTAACCAAATAAGAGATCAAAGTTTAATGCATATAAAGAGAATATACAATGTATTAATACAGATGGATTCCGAAACAGAATTAGTTAAAGACTGTATGATAAAGTGGGCTCAAAATATTGAAGAACCAATAATGTTGGATATATGGGAAAGAATCTGGGTAAGAAATGTAAAGTTTACACAAGCCCAAAACTTGAGAGAAAACTTTTATAAGATGTTTTATAGATGGCATTTAGATCCTATAGGTGTCCGAACTTACAACCCAAATGCTGGAGATGTGATTCTCGCGACGCTACATATTTTCATATATGGTGGTCTTGCAAAAAGGTTAAGGCATTTTGGATAAAAATATGGTGGATTATGCAAAATGTTCTTTAAAAAAGGATAAAGTTTACCCCTCAGTTATTTTTGTTAGATATAATTACTGATTGTACAGCTGTAGAGATTAATTTGATTTTGCACTTAATAACTGCAGCTAGATTGTTGGTGGCGCAATACTGGAAGAAGGAAGATTTGCTTACTATTCAAGAATGGACATTGAAAGTCACAAATTTAGCCAAGATGGCTATAATATCTGCATATCTTAAGGACCACTCAAACGAGAGATATAAACGAGACTGGAAAAAAAATGGATCGATTATATACAAAATAAATATGGGACTAAGAAATTCCAGATAGCTTATGATTAAGATCAGGAATGATATAAATTGTTTAAAGTTAGCCTAGCAAGGAGGAGCTAAGCTCAATGTAAAGATGTTATCAATTTTCTATTCTTTTTTCCAATATATTTTAATGTTTTTGTTAAAGATTTATACCGTGTATGGGTTCTGGGAAGTCAGGGGAGGGAAGGCTGGGGGGAGGGTTGGGGGCGAGGTTGGGAGGGAGGGATGCATATTAGGCTTGATGAGGGGTGCTAAATTTTAATGTAATATGATTGCACCTATATACTGTCTTCTCTTATTTTTTCTTTAAAACTAAGATATGTTAAGTATATTGATATGGAAGCATAAATACCATCAACATAGAATGGAGTTTGCTCAGAAGTGGAAATACACCAATGAGAGGAAGAGTGGGAAAGAGAGGAGAGAAGAAAGATAGGAAGAGAGGGATAGGAGAGAGGGTAATGGGGGAAGATGAGGAGAATAAGGAGGAATGGGATGCAGAGAGAGGAGAAGGAGAAGGGAAGGGGAAGTAGAGTAGAAAAAGATGATGGAGGGAAGAAAGGAGGTAGGAGAGAGGTAGAAGAAAGAGGTGGATGGAGAGCAGAAGAGCTAATAATGGGTTTTTATCTTTTTGGGTGTTGATGACAAGAGGAACTGTTGTAATTACTACTTAATACAATAGGATATTGGCTATGTAATAGTATACATGTGATTATATGTTATGAAGATGGAAAATAAAAAAGTATTTTTCAAAAAAAAAAGAAAAAGAAAAAAACCAACCCTCACTTGTTTTTGGTTCAAGAGGGAATACACACACACGAGGGAGGGGGGGAGAGAGAGATGAGATAGAAACAGAGATGAGAGACAGAGAGAGATATGAGAGAGAGACAGAGACAGAGAGACAGAGAGAGACAGAGACAGAGAGATACCGGGAACCACAAACTCTTGGTAGGCATGGCGGGAAGATGTCATGTGACTGGGTGGAAGTGAATGATTTCGAGTTGCCCACCCCCACCCAGGTTTTGTTTTCTGTGGGAAATGGGTCAAAATCAGTGGTTGGTTGCAAATTTTGTTACTTCGCCTGGTGCGCCAGTTGCGGCCCTACCTGAACCAGGAGGCCCTCACAACAGTCACTCGAGCCCTTGTGATCTCTAGGCTGGAATACTGCAATGTGCTCTACATGGGGCTGCCCTTGAAGAGCATCCGGCGACTTCAGCTAGTCCAGAACGCGGCCGCGCGAGTGATCATGGGCGCACCACGGTTCGCCAACATAACACCGATCCTCCGTGAGCTGCGCTGGCTACCTGTTGATCGTCGGGTGCACTTCAAGGTCCTACTTACCACCTATAAAGCGCTCCATGGTAGTGGATCTGGCTATCTGAGAGACCGCCTTCTGCCAATTACCTCCCTGCGTCCCATCAGATTGCACAGGGTAGGCCTCCTCCGAATTCCATCCACCAGTCAGTGCCGGCTGGCGACTACGCGGAGGAGAGCCTTCTCAGTTGCAGCTCCGACGCTATGGAACAACCTCCCCGTGGAGATCCGTACCCTCACCACAGTCCAGGCCTTCCGCACAGCCCTCAAGATCTGGCTATCCCGTCAGGCCTGGGGATAGGATTTACTCTCACCCCGCCCGAATGTTGAGTGAATGTTGTGTTTTATGGTTAATTTTTTTTACTCACGTTTTTCTTTTATGTCTTGTCTTGCACTCCCTTCCCCCATTGTTGTAAGCCGCCCTGAGTCCCCCCAGGGAAAAGGGCGGCCTATAAATGTTCAATAAATCTACTACTGGTTTGGGTGTGCTTGCACATGTGTGCAACACTTTTGTGCATGTGCAGAAGATACTGCACATGTGCAGAAGCGTCTGGGTCGGTGCGTGGAGCCTCTTGCTGCCTCTACTACTGGTTTGGCCGATCCTGGCTGAAACAGCAGCAACCACCTCTGGTCCAAATGGCTCTTTGAGTGCTTAAGGTTGCATACCCCTGCTCATATATGAGTGGATGAGGGAAACCTTTACTTTTACCTAGACAACAGGACCATTGCTTAGAATTATAGAAATTGAAATCCACATATTTGAGAACAAGGTAACATTCAACATGCCAGTGTGAAACCCAAACATGTTTAGACATTTATTCAGGCCATACAGGCATTGAGAATGGAACATGGATGAACCTAAGTGCTTACTGACTATTTGGAATTTAAAGGAAATGTTTATATTTATTAAATTTCGATAAAGGCTATCTCAGATGGGTGGCACAGATGTCTATAAATGTATAAATGAATATAAATGAAATATAATTCCATTTATTAATATAAAGAAAAGGAAACGAAGCCTTTTCCAATGTGGTGCTTTCCATATAGGTCAGGGTATATCATTTTTTAGGAAAGATGGGATTGTAAAACAGTAGTGAGCAGGGTTATGGCCTAAATGAGTAAACCAACTCTACTGTTGGTGATGCATTTATCTCCCTCGTGTGCTTCTCCAGCAACACACACAGCCAGCAGGTGCCATAGCTCTTATACAAGTAGTCCTCAATTTATGATCATTTATTTAGTGACTGTTTGAAGTTAGAAGGACACTTTAAAAAGTGACTTACAGGGACTTCCGGTTTGCGATTGCTTGCTGACGGGGGCGGATTCTTTTGGCTCCCAAATCTTGGACACGTTAACTGCCAGATGAGCCATCCATCAGCTATCTGACAGCTTGTTTACCTTTTTCTTCGGGACAGAAGATAAGGTGAGCTTTCTATTGGGCATCATGCCAACTTACTCTCGCAGATTGTATCTGGGAGGGGGGGGAGGCCAGCCGATGGCAGAATTGCCTCTGTGCCAGGAATTTCTGCTGCATTAGCAGTACAAAGCAACACTCAAATCCTCAGAACAAAACTTGATTTATTGATCCCAAGACGAGCAGACCCCTTACATGTGGATTTTTAATTGTTCATATCAATTCTTAGCTTCAGTTTTTGTTTTTACAAGAACTCCTTCTGATATCTTGCTTTCTAAAGAGATACTCAAAATGGCACCGAGCAGCTTCGTAACACTGTTCAAGTTTTGAATTTCTACAGAGTTTAAAACCTCAAAGGGAAGGAGTGATTTAATACTAAATTTATCAGTTACAGCTGCACAATTGACTAGCACAGACTTATTAATTGGTTGAAGATTAAGACTTGGAATGGCTTTCAAGCAAATCCCCCCCCCCCAGCTTTAGAAGCTCATTTGTCCCTGGCACGAAGCCACAGTCTTCACTTCCTCCCCCCACAGGCGAGCTACTGATTAAAGAATTTTTTCCGAAGAAGCTGGCCGAGGCTTTTGAAAACTTCGCAGTTATGATGGAAATAAAAATTAAGGAGGAGATATTGGTTGCGTATAAAGATCTGTCTGATAAACTTGAGACTTGGATTCAGAAGATGAGGGATGACATTCTGGGGGTTGTTAATTTGTTAACAGAATATATCTCGGAAATTGAAGACAGATTAGAAGATCTTAATGATGCTAAGACTAATATGGTATCGAAAATAGACGTGGTGCAACAAAAAGTTGGAAATGCTGAAAAAGAAATCATTATGCTACAGTATAGACAAATGGAGTTTGCTTTAAGAATAAGAGATTTGCGTGAAAACAGTCAGGAGAATCTGAAACAGATTCTTTCAGAAGCCTTTGATAATCTGTTGGGAAGGCCAGGGGGAAATTGTGATTGGCAAATTGATAAGGTTTACCGTCCTAACTTCTGGCTGTCGAAACAGAAGCAGCTCCCAAGGGACATTGTGATTTATTTTACTACAAGAGACATGAGGAATATGATATTGCAAGAGTCCTATAAAACTAAGCTTCAAATTGGGGGTCAGGAGGTGATTGTTCTGAAAGAGATACCACCTCAAATGCTAAGATCCAGGAAAGACTATGTTTTTTTAGTTGAAGAGCTTAAAAATCATCAGCTACAGTTCAGATGGGAGGCACCAGTTGGACTATCATTCATCTTTGATACCGTCAAAGATACCGTCTTAAATCAGTAGGGGAAGCGCAAGACTTTTACCATAATATCTTGAAGGCCGGACATTCTGCCCCACCTGGACCTAGAGAAAGAGAACAAGAAAGACAAGATAGACAGCAAACTACACAACTATCAACAAGGATGGATCATCTCTCTCCCTCAGAAGTACAAGGCGCCAAGGAACAAAGTCAATACCGTGTGATTACCAGACGAATGGGTCAACAACTAAAAATACAACAATCAACTAATTACCAATGATTTGTTTTCTAGGGTGAAGAAGATAAAGATATGTGCCAGAGTTTCATCAGTTCATAACCCAGTTTGGATGGAGTTGGGAGGGGTGACGCAATCAAGAAGGGGTTGGGAGATTGAATGAAAATTTATTTAGACATGAGAAATATAATAATGAATGTAAAAATTGTTAGCAGAATACTTTGTTTTTAATATGAATAAGGGTACATCTATGGACTGAATGTACAGCTATAGAGATTAACTTGACTTTGCACTTAATAACTATAGTTAGGTTGTCGGTGGCGCAATACTGGAAGAAGGAAGACTTGCCTATAATTCAAGAAAGGACACTGAAAGTCACAAATTTAGCCGAGATGGCTAAAATACCTACATATCGTAAGCACCAATTAAATGAGAAAAATAAATGAGACTAGGTAAAATGGATTGATTATATACAAAATAAATATGGATAAACGAGATGGGGAAAAATGAATTGATTATATTCAAAATAAATACGGGACTAAGAAATTCCAGATGCTTATGATTAATACCAGGACTGATATAAATTGTTTAAAGTTAGTTTAGCAAGGAGGAGCTAAGCTTGATGTAAAGAAGTTATCAATTTTTCTATTCTTTTTTCCCCAATATATTTTAGACTGTTTTTGTTAAAGATTTATACCATGTATGGGTTCTGGGAAGTCGGGGGAGGGAAGGCTGGGATGGTTGGGGGGGAGGGTAGGAGGGAGGGAGGTTTGACGAGGGGTGTTAAATTCTAATGTAATATGATTGCACATGTATACTGTTTTCTCTTATTTTTTCTTTAAAACTACGATATGTTAAGTATATTGTTATGGAAGTACAAATACTATCAACATAGATTGGAGTTTGCTCAGAAGCAGAAATACACCAATGTGAGGAAGAGTGGGAAACAGAAGGGAGATGGGAAGAGAGAGAGAGGAGAGGGTAAGGGGGGAAGATGAGGAGGATAAGGAGGAGCGGAATGTAGAGAGAAAGATGGGATAGGAGAGAGAGTAAGGGGGAAGATGAGGAGGGTGAGGATAAGGAGGAGTGGAATGTAGAGAGAGGAGAAGGAGAAGGGAAGGGGAAATAGAGCAGGAAAGGATGATGGAGGGAAGATAGGAAATAGGAGAGAGGTAGAAGAAAGAGGTGTATGGAGAGCAGAAGAGCTAACAATGGGCTTTTATCTTTTTTGGGGGGGCGTTGATGACAAGAGGAACTGATGTAATCATTATTTATTACTATATGATACTGGCTATACATGTGATTGTATGTTATGAAAATGGAAATAAAAAATATGTTCAAAAAAAAAAGTGACTTATAACCAGTACTCATACTTATGATTACTGTAGCATCCTCTTGGTCCCATGATCAACTAGCATATATTTGCGACAGTTGTGGTGTCCCAGGGTAATGTGATCTCCATTTATTACCATCCCAATGGGCATCTGATGTAAATTCAATAGGGGAATCTGAGTTCACTTAATGATCATGTGATTCATTTAACTGCAGTGATTCACTTAATAACCATGGCAAAAAATAATCATAAAATTTGGCATGACTCACATAACAATGCCTTGTCTAGCAACAGTAATTCTGGTCCCAATTGTCGTCGCAAGTTGAGAACTACCTGTACTTTGACAACCATTGTATCTTCTTTCAAGATGCAAATGATTATAATAGCCTTGTTTTCCTTTCTTCAATCTCACAGAAAGAAGGTGAGACATTGAAGGTTCAGTTTTTTCAGGTGTTAGATTTTTCCTGAGTTTTAATTCTTCTCATTAACTAGTTTGCAAGAAGCCCATCATTTCCCATCTCCTGAACCAGGATATCTGGCTTGAGATCCATTCTGCTATGTATATCCTCACCTACCTATTCTACAGTTGGGATCTATCTAAATGTTCTTTGGTGACCATAGCAACAGCAGTAAAACCTGCCCACTCCTGCTCATGTTACCTCCTGCTAACAGTTTTACCTTCTGGAAGGAGCTATCTTGGATTAATTAACAAGGGGCTATAACGTAAGAAAGATAATTGTACTGTGATTAGAGTCATGATACATAGCTGTGAAGTAAATGAATGTGGGATTTTTTATGGATATGGCAGAAATAATAATTAGTATGAATAAATGTTCCTGCCTCCTTCACTTGTCTTCATGGTATTATTGTAAGATCTTTGTCAATCTAGTACAGTCTCATAGTACAAGCAAACAGTGGTTTAGACAGAACCCAACATTAAAGCATAGTAATAGTATATTTCCCAATAATTTCTATTTGCTTTATTTCTATCATAACAGAAAATAACAATGGCAAGTAAGAAGAAAGAAATTCAGCTACAGGTATCTTGTTATTCTGTTAGTTCAATTACCCAACTGTTCTTTAAATAAGCAAGCAAATTGAGGAAATAATGTTCTCTGTATATTTTTACTATAGGCAGTAATACTCACTCAAACACAATGGGATGAGATGCTGCTAAATAAAGGTCTAACAGGTAATTTTTCTCTGTGTCTCTACTTATTACATATTGTTTACATGTATTTTGGCACGTGTGTTTCATTTTAACAGTTTTTAACAGCATTTTTACCAAAATGCAGACCATTTGCAAATAGATGCTTGTTATAAACTTGGATTGGAACCTCCCACCACCACCACCACCTTTGGTAATTTCAAATTGCAAAAAATATCCCTGCAGTCCCAGCCATTTCAGTCCAAGAGAAATTTCTGCCCAACAAAAAGGGAACTTTGCTAAACTTAATTATCAACTGAGCGAGAACAAGAAAAGAAAGGCATAAGGTTCTCCTCCCCCATGATATTATTGTTACAAACTCCTGGAGCTGGTTACTTTAATTTTAATTTTAAACAGATTAGATACAAATATATATTTAAGAAAGCTCACGTGCATATAGAAGAAAAATGATAGCATAGACAGAACAAAATAAAGCAAAATAAAATTCCTGAACTCACAAGGGACATGTAACGTTAATATATTCAATACTTTTTAAACAAGTATTTAAATCTAAATTCCCTGTCAACAAATGGCCTTTCTGTGCTCCTAATTAGCTCTTTTTGCAACTTTGTCCATTTTCAATTTTCCATCCCTTTAATACTGATTGATTTCTCCTTTTAGAATTAAATTCAGAAACTTGTATAAGCTATTTTTAACATAATGTGTAATTTTTCAGCTGATATGATGCTAGAGAAATCAATTGTTGGAGATTTCATCATTTCTTTTTAATAGTGAGCTGTTTTGACAACTAGGGGAAATGATGAGAGACAGGTTTGAGTCAGTGCTGTCCAAAGATGTTTCCGTGGTCATGTGGCCGGCATGACTAAATGCCAAAGGCACACAGAATGCTACTACTTTCCCACAAAAAGTGGCCCATTTTAAATGCTTTCGAACTTCTAGGTTAGCAAAAGCTGGGACAAGTAAGCTCACTCCGTTACACAGCGCTAGGTATCCAAACTGCTGAACTGCTGACCTTCTGATAGCAAGCTCAGCATCTTAGGCACTGAGCCACCACACCCCTCCATGTCCCACTATGTCCACTGTAGATGATAAACATCCATTCTTTATTTTTACACTTCCAACATTCATTTGACATGCTTTTATACATCTTAGATAACGTATCTGGTGTTAAATACCAATGATATATCATCTTATAGAAATTATCCTTTATATTATAATTTAATGTAAATTTTAAACCCTTCATCCACATATTTTTCCATTGTCCAAGCATCATATTATATCCAAAATTCCTTGCCAACTGAATCATACAATGTTTTACATGTTAATTTTCCAAATTCAATTTCAGTAACATTTTATAAATTTTAGCAATAATATATTCATCATTGCCATATAATGAAAGTTCCAGTTCATTTTTACCAAAATTAAATCCATAGCAAATTTTATCCAATTTGAAACTTTCTTTTAGTTGCTGATAAATAAATCAATGGCCAGCATAACCTTTTGATTCAAGCTCTTCCCTTGGCTTTAGTATTGGATCACCAGAATTAAAAGATAAAATTTTACCACAAATCAGCCATTCTGGTTTTGCCACTATTTCTTTTCTTTAAAAAGCTTCCTGTCATGACACCAAAGGGACAGCTTCTTAGAGAGCCTTGTTTTATATTTATTCCAAACTCTTAGTATGGCATGTCTAACAAAATGGTTATTAAAATCAACATTAACTTTACTTTTATCATACCATAAGTAGCCGTGCCATCGAAATCTTAATTGATGGCCCTCTAATTCGAGTAGCTTCTTGTTCTGGAGACTCACCCATTCTTTTGCCCAGCTCAAGCAACATACATCAAAATACAATTTCATATCTGGTAGCAATAGCAATAGCAACAGCAATAGCAGTTAGACTTATATACCGCTTCATCAGTGACGTACGGTGAGGGATACCGTTGGTGAGGCAAGAGCGCGGCAGCGGCGAGAAGCAATGTCCCCGCTGCTGTGTCCGACAGGCGTCTCTCGTTTATGATGGACATAAACGCGAGATGCCTGTCAGACACAGCGGCGGGGGTGTTGCTTCTCGCCGCTGCCGCGCTCTGCCGCCTCGCCCCCCGCCTCCTCCGTCCCCGCTGACATTCTTGGGAGCAGGTCGGGTGGCTGGCTGGCTGGGAGGAGAAGAGCAGTGAGTCTTTGTGCCAGCTGGCCGGCCAGGCAGGGAGCAGGTCTGGTGGTGGTTGGCTGGCTGGCTGGCTGGGAGGAGAAGAGCAGTGAATTTTTGTGCCGGCCGGCTGGCCGGCCAAGCAGCAAGCAGGTTGGGTGGGGGTGAGTGGCTGGCTGGCTGGGGAGGGACTCACCGCTCTTCTCCCAGCCAGCCAGCCACTCACCCCCACCCGACCTGCTCCCTGCTTGGCCGGCCGGCCGGCCGGCACAAAAACTCACCGCTCTTCTCCTCCTAGCCAGCCAGCACCCACCCCCACCTGACAAGGGCTCACCGCTCTCCTCCTCCTCCTCCTCCTCCTCCTCCTCCTCCTCCTCCTCATCCTCCTCCTCCTCCTCCTCCTCCTCCTCCCAGCTCAGTGCTGGGCTGGCTGCTGAAGAAATGGCGGCTAGTGGTCAAAGAAAAACCTCTCCAGAATCACCCTTGCACTTGCGCAGTCGCTCAAGTGCAAGACATGATTCGCTGCTCCCAGATCAGGAGGCGGGAGAATCAGTGCCTCTTTTGCATATTAAATCTTTTGCTTTTTAACTCCGCCTTAACTTTTAAAAGGCGAAAAATTCCTTAAGCAAAAGAGGCCCCGAGTTCTCTCGCCTCCTCCTAGTTAACACTGAGAGCAGACACTAAGCCACTGTGACTTGAAATCTGGTAGCAACTATCCTGGCTTTAATTCATTAAAAAAATATATTTAAAACTCTTTCCTTTCTCTCAGGAGACTGGGGAGGCTCCGCCTCCCTTGCCTCTAGTGACTGCACGTCCCTGCGCTTCATAGGGCTTTCAGCCCTCTCTAAGCGGTTTACAGGGTCAGCATATCGCCCCCACAGTCTGGGTCCTCATTTCACCCACCTCGGAAGGATGGAAGGCTGAGTCAACCTTGAGCCGGTGAGATTAGAACCGCTGAACTGCAGATAACAGTCAGCTGAAGTGGGCTGCAGTACTGCACCCTAACCACTGCACCACCTCAGCTCTAGGTGGTAGGATGGTAGGCCCATCCCCCCTCTTTCCTTGGCATCTTGCAATAGCTTATATCTAATTCTTGGTTTTTTCCTTGCCATATGAACTTAAAGATATCCTTCTGCTATTGTTTAAACAGGTTGTCATTTATAAGTATTGGTAACATCTGAAATAAAAAAGCATCTTTGGTAAAATATTATTCTTGATTACAGAGATACTTCCCAGTAGTGATAAATGCAATTTATCCCATCATTTTAAATCCTGTTTAATATCCATCCAAAAAAGTACATAGTTATTTTCAAACAGTTTTATGTTCATATTTGTGAACATAACTCCTAAATATTTCACCTTTTTCTCAATCCTAAAACCTGACTTTTTATTCAATATATCACTAGCCTGAGAAGACATATTCTTAATCAGCATTGTTGTTTTCTGTTTGTTTATTTTGAAACTTGCCAAAGCCCCAAACTCATTCTATTTCCTCATCAAATATTCTATATTGTTTTTTGGGATCCTGTAAAAACATAACCAGATCATCAGCAAATGCCCTCAATTTATAAACTTCTTTCTTAATATTTATACCCCTTATTTGTCATCTTGTCTGATATCTCTATTCAAGCCTTCCAAAACCAAAATAAACAACATAGGGGAAAAGGGACATCTTTGTCCTGTACCTTTTGAATTTTACATGAATTAGTTAACCATTTATGACAATTTTTGCATGTGTAGATCATTTTAATTCCTTAAATAAAGTTCACTCTAAAGTCCATTTCTTCCAGCACCTTAAACATAAAGCCCCAATTCAGGTTGTCAAAGGCCTTCTCTGCATCTAAAAAAATTAAAGCAGCCTGTTCCTCATTATGATGTTGTAAATATTCAA
This sequence comes from Thamnophis sirtalis, assembly GCF_051295495.1. NCBI lineage: Eukaryota > Metazoa > Chordata > Lepidosauria > Squamata > Natricidae > Thamnophis > Thamnophis sirtalis. The sequence goes on from NW_028261384.1 coordinate 69,881,481, forward strand.
TAATATTTAAGACAGTCCTCACATTATCTCTTAGCTATCTTTTTTGGCAGAAAGCCTGCTTGGTCTTCACGTATATATACCTGTAAAATCTTATTTAGTCTTTCTGCCAGAATAGCAGCAAAGAGTTTATAGTCTTTATTTAATGATGAAATTAGCGTATCATTCTTTGTCTTTGTAACATCTTGCCCCTCCTTAGGGAGCAACACAATATTGGCTTCTTTCCACATCTGGGGTATATTCCCTCCCCTGTAGTATATCATTCACTGTGTCTTTTAGTGGTTGAAGAAGTTCATCTTTGAAACACTTATAGTATTGCCTTGTAAGGCCATCTGGGCCTTTCCCTGGCCTTATTTTTTAATAGCTTCTGATATCTCAAAAAACATTACAGAATCATATCAGTTAAATTTAATTATTAACAGAACTAGAACAAGAAGACAGAACAACATAAAGTTCCCAAGACCACCACCACCATTATTACAATCTTCTGTTGGTTATTTTAATTATTTGAGTGTTACACCTCTTACGCAGCTGCCTTTGCCTAATCTAGTTTAGACCTGATGGTGTTGGTTAATTGCATAAGACAAAATGCCAAAATCCTAATGAGTATTTGATGGAATTCTATGAGATTCTATGATAGTCCTTATCAATCTTGGCAACTTTAAGATATGTGGACTTCAACCACAGAATTCCCTAACCAACATGCTGGCTTGGGAATTTCAGGAGTTAAAAATCTACAAATCTTAAAGTTGCTATTCTAGAGCAACCTCAAGATGTATCAAATCTGTTAATCTTTTTTCATTTCTTATCTTGGAGAAAATAATCAAGTGATATGATTGTAGGGGATTCTAACAGATTACACATCATAAAGTTCTGAAGGCTGAAAAACATCAACCTAAAGGCAAAAATAAGATAAAATTTAAATCAATTAACCTCAACTATTTTTCTCTCACTAGAATTTTGTCTTTTGATCAGGACTTTGGGGATATATTTTTCTTTCTTTTTCATTTTTTTAAATTTCCAGGTTCTGCGGACTAAAAAAGTTTCAAAAAACGACCTCTAGATATATTGGATTATTTAGTCCAACATATCCTAACATATCCATTTTAAAAAGAAGATATTCTAGACATAATAAAGCAGGAAAAGTTTTAATCTCCACTAAAATATGCATTATCTTATGTTAAGGAGGAAATGTGCAATAAACAATTGCATTCATTAGAAGGTTGTTATTAAGCCTAAAGCACTTGCTGATCCTTTGAATGGGGCTTTGAAGAAGCAACTGCAACCTTTCTGTCCATTATTGATGTATGATTTTCTAGAAATCTTAATGTATTATTTTAATTTGAGATCAAATCCACATTTTATGCATGAGTGAGAGTTCCAGCAAAGGAATTGTTAATTTTTAAAAATAAGGATTTATGTTGTTTCTCTATGTTTTATAGTGGTAGATGTTTATCAGGCATGGTGTGGACCTTGCAAAGCTGTAGTAAACTTGTTCAGGAGGCTAAAAAATGAATATGGTGAAGATAATCTTCTACATTTTGCTGTGGTAAGAATCTGAGTAACCAAGTAGCTTTTTCTAAACATGCACCCTCTCTATAAGTTGGATTTCATTTCCCATACCTCCAAGCAACTGCATCCAGGAGCCAATATATCAAAGATGACTAACTTGTGGGAAACTGTTAAGTACTTTCTCATGCTAAATACTTTGGAGAAGCACAGTTTGTAATATTACTACCTCAATTGACCAACTTGGTCTCATTTTGACAGGGAGATTATTGAAAATATTATCATTAAAAATTCCATAACCAGCTGAAAAAGGAATTTAGAAATCATTATATTCATTTAAGACACACAATAACTTGTGTGTTATAACCTGTACAGATGAGGTGAGATGATTGAGTGACAAAGAACTTGGCTAAACATCCCAATTTAATAAATTTAGTCCATCTAATGTGTATTATTACACTCAAAGCTATTCTTTACAATTTAGACAAACAGAAATGGCCTAAAATGAGCTAAACATGGCTTCTTATAGATATATAGATTTTGAAACTTGAGAAAGTTGAAAGAGTAAGCTGTTGTAGAGGAGAAGATGAATGGTTGTAAAGAAATAAATTCTAGAGGTTAGCCTAAACCTGTGATAGCAAACTTATGCCATGTGTGTCACAGGTGGCACGCAGAGCCTTCTCTGTGGGCATGCAAGCTGTTGCCCCAGCTCAGCTCCACCACACATATGCGTACACCTCCCAACAGCCAGCTGATTTTCGGGTCTCTGCCGTACATGCGTGGGGAGCAGGGTTCATGTGGGTGATGTGCATGCATGTTCAAGAGGAGCACGAGGGTGCAGTACACCTCCTGTACCCCATTTTTGGTGCCAGGAGACTGCAGGGTGGCCTACTAGGCCCAAAATGGGGCATGGGGGGGTGTTCCACACGCACGTGCATGGGGGCAAGGGGGAGTGCCAGGGGGTTGCACATGCATGTGCAAGGGAGCAGGGCACATGGGGGATGTTGCACACGTTTTGCATTATGGGTGTGGGTGGGTGCGCTTTCGGCACACAACAACAAAAAGGTTAGCCATCACTGGCCTAGATTTACAAGGATTTCAATGGATGTGTCACAATCATATATATATTATTCAATCTAAAGTGATTTAAAGCATTTAGAACTATATGGAATTCTGATGTAATTAAGTTATTTTACTATGATTGGGATAGAAAAATTAAATAGCAGAATAGTAGCTTACTTATCTTTGGACAGGTCAATCATACCATTTATTTAGCTTTGTGTTTTTTGTGGCAATTACAATGGGATTATTTTTCACTGGGATCTGCAATAGAAACAAGAAAAAGAAGCAGCAGACTAAACCAAAACTCAATAATAGGACTAACAAATATTGACTGCAAAACACAGGGTGAACAATAGATAGTTCAAACAATGAGTTTATATCGCTTTGCTTCCATCTACTGGTCTATATATTGCAGCCCAAATTCTAATAAAGCTATAATAAACCACAATAGTGATTCATGATAATTGTTACTGTACAACATGATTTAGAAGAAAAATATAGCAGATATATTTGTGTATTATTCATTTAAGGCAGAGGCTGATAGTGTGGTGACCCTGCTCCCATTTAAAGATAAATGTGAACCTGCTTTTGTCTTCTGTCTGGTAAGTGCACCATAATGGGGATCGGAAAAGAGTCATGATGAAATATACAAAAGGAGAACAATAATTCAAAATGGCTAGAATCTTTTGTATTACGTATTTCTAAAACTATGTATGAGAATATTTGTGCATGCAAATCCCTTTCTATTGTTATACCCTGGTGTTTCACAATTCTGATAAACCATGTCATCCGAGCCCTTATTCCACTGCCTTTGGCACAATAATCCCAATAAGAAAAGGGTTTCAGAGAAAAAAAATCCTGCAATAATCAACAAAGAATGATTTCAAGTATAATTCAAGATGCTAAATGTCATTTTTAAAGTCCTCCCAGCTTGGGATGAGGTTATTTGAAGGACCGTATCTTCTCAGTTACATACACTGATCCACAAAAGCAAGAAGTTAGAGAATGTTGTGAGTTTCCTCTCCTAAGGAGGTATATCTAGCAGGATCCAGAAGAATGGTCTTCTCTGTGGTGGTTGCATCCCTTTGGAACATCAACACCACCAACATTAGACTGTCCGTCCCCCCCTTTGATACTCTTTCACAAGGCCCTGAAGATCTGGTTTTGCCAATGGGCCTGGGGAACCCAGAGTGGGATGGAGCCCATCAAGTGACTTGTTTGATTAATTATTGCCAGTGGGGGAGAGGGTGAGGGGTCATTGCTTTTACTATTTGTATATTGGGCTTTTACTTTTTTAAGCCTCATCGAATCACTAAGAGTAAGTGGGCAGCCATATACATTTTCTAAATAAATAAGTAAACCTTATTTACTTAACCATACAGATAAGTGAACATTTATATGCATGGATCTAGAGTTGCACAATTTAAGTGATTTCTCCACTTTTACTACTTAACTGAAATAGTTTTTTAAAAAAAATCTAAGCCAAAACTTTCATGAAAACTAAACCACCAGCCCAGAGCTGCAGAAAATTCCACTGCAAAATAAGGTGGTGGTTGTTTTTATCTAAGAAGGCCACACTGAGATAGAGATTTTGCAAAGTGTTGGTTGTACATTATTATGAATAATCTAGAAGTTTTCTATTGCATTTCCACAGCCCCTTGCCATTGGCCATGCTGGGTTCAACTGTTGCAAAACCAGACTAATTGCTTCATAGTGAAGATTATGCCACCTAGGTGATAGTAACAGTCTAGTCTGCCAAACTTCCCCAATTTCTCACAGTGCCTCCTTTAGCTCCACTAGCAAGTAATCAAAATTGGAGGAAAAAAACATAAAGGAACACTTAACATTGGCTTCACAACTTAATTTCAAGTGCAGCAGAAATGGGTGGGGTGGGGGGAGTTAATTTTCCCTTCCCTGTGAATATGATTTCCTTCCCTTCATAGAGAATGCCCCACTTTTTCCTTTTCCAAAACTCATTGCAGGATGGGGTACTTATTTGAAAGAGGTATTTTACAAGTAGGAAGGAAAAAATTAACTCTTTTTTATTATTTTTATTATTTTTTGAATAGAGACAAACAAACAAGACACAACAAACACCATAAAAACATATTCCATTACAAATTAAAAGTGTCAATTGGTTACAAAGAACTTTCGTGCATCCCTTCCACAGTCATCACCTATAATCCATATCAAGTTATATATTTTACATCAAATATATATATATTACTATCATCATACCTCATCCTTCATATGATTATAGTTGTTTTAACATGCCTTTATAACAAATACTCCAAAATTCAAAGCAAAATCACATAATGGCATTCCATTGTCTATTTTCAATATCATCCAACAACATTCTATCTTTGTGAAACATTCTAAATAAAAATTAATTATGTTTGATAACAAAGTTTCTAAACCTTCTTTCTTAATCACTGTTTACAATTTATATTCAATTTCAATATTATAGGCTTTCATACATAACAAAATTTCTAAACTTTCTTTCATGGTCACCATTTAAAAATTTATACCAAATTTTGTCTTGTCAAACCAATACATATGTATACATTATATCATTATCAATTATCTATCTAGCTATATCCATTATCACTTCATTTTTTACATAATGCTCTAATTTTAACTATTTAGCTAGTATTTTGTTAATAGTGTTCATGTCTCAACCTGTGTCTTTCCAGTAGTAGTACAGTCTTATTTCTTTTGCCTTATGTGGGATTAATCTTCTGGTTATTTCCTTAATCAACTTTGTGTGGACTTCTCTTCACACCTTGTTGCTTGTTGCATGTCTTATACATTCTCAAAACCCTCCATCAGCTTCTTTAATCAGCTTATCTTTGATTATCACTAGTGCTTTTGTCAAAGTTCCTTTCCTTAAATCCATCAATTCTTCTCTTTTTTTCTCCTTCTATATCTTGAAATCTGGGGTAGAGATCCTTTCCATCTCTCTTCCCTTTCCATGTTCCATTCTTTCCATTTCCAACCACGCATATATCACTGTCAATATCCACAGTGATCTTGCCTCTTTGTTCATTTTTCCCTTGGGTTTTTGAGACTCTAACCTCCACTTTTTCCATTAGCTGGCTATCTTCAATTTCATCAAATTTTGCTATATTACCATCTATATTTTCCAATTTCTTCTCAATTTTCTCTGATGTTTCTAATAATTTTTGAATTTCAAATCTGTTGTAATGTTATGGTTTCTTCTTGGTATTGTGTCATTGTCCAATTTATAAACACTGCCACTCTAGTTGGAAAACAAAGCTTTGTTTTTCACTTCTCTCTCTCGCTGCCAAAGAGACATCCAAAGGGCACCTGCATAAACAACCCATCTTATGGATTGTTAAAACCTTTGAAGTGCAAGGTCAAAATAATTAAAGAAAAGAGAGAGAAAAATATTTCCAGAACTCAGCCTCCAACCTCCAAGTGGCAGTGTAACTTCTTTTTCCTCTGATGTTACTGCTCTCTTTATATTCCTTTTATATCCTCTTTATATTCCAAGCTTCAAAGAAACAAGTTCTTAAACAGAACAAAATAAAAAGAAAAGAAAACCCATCCAAGCCAATATTGTGAAAATAAAAAAAAAAGGATTTAATCCATAGGTAAAAAAAGAAAAAAGTAGAAGAAAAGCCAATACTTTCACTTTAAAAAGTAGGAAGTGTTTGTAAAACTTCCATCCATAGAAGACAATTTAAAAAAAGGATAACACACTGTCCAAAATAGCTTAAATTCACCGCTTATTTTCTTTTCTTTACAAGTTTGATTTGGTTTTAATCTTTTTTGGGCAGTCTCTTTTGTAAAAAATAAAATTTCCTCACCAGATGGACACACTTTCTCTTTTCACTTTCCTCCAGTTGCGGAGCTGTCCCGACTTCAGCAGCTTAGGGCTGCGCTTCTATCGCCGGCTAGAAGAGATTCTCTTGGATCAATCAGGGACTTTGCAATGTCCCTGAGATCAGCAAGACGTACTCTTCCCTGTCACTGTCTCTTCGGGACAGTTTAGGTCCAGATGGACCACACAATGGTAAAAGTATCAGCTGCAATCTCAGAGCTCTGACATCGCATGTCCATATCGTCGTGACATCAGCTCCTTTCTCTGAAAAAAATTAACTCTTCATGCAGCAGGTGGATCTATCTCAAACAACTATCTGTCCTCATATATACATGTCTATTACAATTAGTTACTGAAGAAACCTTGCATTGACTTTAATGGGTTTTTCTGAAGTTTAATTGCAGAATTAAGTTAAATGAGAGCTAAACTGACTATGTCTTATGTGCAAGAATATCATATCACATCTTCAGAATTCTGGACAACTACTAGATAAAAACAATGGATCAGAATTTCTATATCTCTTCAATGACATCCAATGGTTTTCCAGAGTATTACATCCTTGACATAATTATGTCAGCTATTCAGGTTAGATCAAATTAGGAAATAGACTATTGGTAGTCCTTGTCTTACCACCACTTGCTTAACAACAGATTAAAGTTATATCAGTCTCAGGAAAATTGACTTATGATATGTCCTCAAAATTATGACCATCACAACACCCCCACATCTCATGATTGCAATTTGGGCACTTAGCAACACATTTATGACTGTTACAATTTTTTTGCAGTTATGTGACCAAAAATATCAGTCAAGGAAACTAAATTGGCTTAACAACCATGTGATTCATGAACAGCTCTGAAAAAATTATCATAAAATCGGATCTCGTCCAATGACATTTGCTTAACAACTACATTTCTTAAGCAACAAAAAATACACTTCCAATTGTGCCACTAAGTCCAGAACTATCTGTACACTGAAATAATTGAATTCCACCTTATTGAGGCTATAATAATAGAATCTTTCAAGGCTATGTTTATTTTCCATACTTGTTACATTCCAATGAATTAAGGAGGAGCTTTGAATCCCTAATATTACCTTTCTTCCTGGGATTTAACGAATGTTTCAGCTATCTTTGCTTATATAACAGTTCTTGTATGTTTCCCTCAAGGTTATCTCCCTGATTCTATAGAATTATGAATGAAAGAATGTAAGCTACATGTGGAAATAGCTGAATGCAAGTGATAGAAGATAGTGATAGAAACAGACCGACAGACAGATATGAATACATACAGGCTTAAATTAGTTAATTCAGCCTTAAATCTGAAACAGAATACATGATATTATTTATTTATTATTTGTTTTTCAGGATGGCAAGATGATAGATATTGTAAGAGGAGCAAATGGACCTCTTCTAAATAGAAAAGTAATAGAACTAATTGAACTAGAAAGAAAAATTGTAGCCGGAGAAGTGCAAAGACCAGAGGTAACTCTTGCCTGCAAATTTAAAGATTCTGTCTCTTCTGGACAGAGTTCCCATGTTGTTCCTGGGTTTCCAGTTTAGGAGTCACAGCCCCAAATGCTCCTATCGTAACTGGGACCATTTTACCCTTTACTTTCAATATTCTCTCCAGATCCTCCTTCAAATCCTGATACCTTTCCAATTTCATATGCTCCTTCTTCCTGATGCAGCTGTCCCTTGGCTCTGCTACATATATCATTATGACTGTCTTCTGGTCTTTGTGTACTATCACTAAGGTGACTAGATGTCCCGATTTTGGTGGGACAGTCACGATTTGTAACAATTTGTCCCGTGTCCCGGGGCGTTTTTAAAAAGCCCCGATTTTCTGGCTTCATGTTGAAAGCCCAGTGGATTTGCTTAAGAAATCCTAACCAGGGCAAGACAAAAGACACTCTATCTAACCTCTCTCTATGTCTCAGTACTTTCATTGAAGATAAAACGTTAAAGCAAGAAAACAGACCCCCCCCCGGCCTATTTTACTTACTTTTATAAGAAAAGATGACCCAGTACCATAGAGTTCCAGGAAATACTTTGGCTAGAGTGGTAGCGAGTGTTCCTTTCTGGATTTCCCGGAGGGGAGGGGCATGGAGATTGGAGGTCGGCTTGTGTGGGAAAAATGGTGAAATATTTTTCTTTGAATATTTTTCTTTGAAAAATATTTCCCTGGGACTAATTTCACCATTTTAATTTGCTCAGTTCTTTGTATTAACATCTACATCATTCTGGATTGAGTTGGAGTGCCTGCCTGCTGATAAGTGAGCTGGGTTTTTTTCTTTTATTTTTTAATGTATTTTAAAATAATATTTTATTTATTGTGCATAGGATTTTTTAAAATAGTTTTATTCTGTGTGGATTCTTTTTTTAAATTATCTTAGATGATTTAAAAAAAAGATTATATCCAAAATACAAAATACCAGCTGCAGTTATTCACTTAAGAACTGTGGCAAGAAAGGTGGTATAGTGACCAAAGTTACAATGGGATTGAAAAAAGTGACTGATGACCATTTTTCACACTTAGCAATTATTTTCACACTTAGTGACCATTGCAGTATCCTCATGGTAACGCGATCAAAATTTTGATGTTTGGCAACAGATTTGTATTTATGATGGTTTCAGTGTCGTGGGGTCATGTAATCACCTTTTGTGACCTTTTGACAAAGTCAAATGGGGAAACCAGATTCACTTATGTTACTAACTTATCAGCTGCAGTTATTCACTTAAGAACTGTGGCAAGAAAGGTGGTATAGTGACCAAAGTTACAATGGCATTGAAAAAAGCGACTGATGACCATTTTTCATACTTAGCGACCATTTTCACACTTAGCAACTGTTGCAGCATCCTCATGGTCACGTGATCAAAATTTTGATGTTTGGCAACAGTTACAATTTATATTTATATTTAAAAACAACATTACAATACTATTTTTGCATTGTATGAAAATTTTTGTTGCTCCGTATAAAATTTTTAATCAAGCCCCCCTCCCCCCCCCCGGTCAAAGGTGTCCCTCTTTACCAATCTGAAAATCTGGTCATCTTAACTATCACGATGTTTGATTGACTGACTAGTACCTACCTATCCATCTGTATCTGGAAGACACAGAGGATCTTAGCCCTGATATTCTCCATGACCAACTAATACCAGCTACTTGGTTGTGGTGCTTAATATATGCCACTCCTTCTTACATCCTGCTACTATAGTTGGGCTGATTTTGAGGCCTCTTTGCATAATTTGTACCTTGGGTCTTTCTAGTATGGTAGAACCCAGCTTCTACAGATTAGATGCTTAGAGCCCATTTTTGTGGTACTACCTTGTTTCCCTCAAAATAAGACCTGGTCTTGTTTTCTTTTTGGCTTGAAAATAAGCACTCAGGCTTATTTTGGGAGAAGGTCTTATTTTTTTTAATTGCAGGAAACAGCAAGCACAGGGGCCGATGGGAGTGGGAACATAGCTACTGCTGGCCCTGCCCTCTCTGTCCAATTGTCTTATTGCCCACGGCTGCAATGGGCCAAGCTCTTGGCATGTCTCGGCCTCCTTGGCTCAGTACAAATACCATTAATTCTGAGAATGGAGGGGGAGAAGACAGGTGATCCAGACATGCTGCACAGCTGCCTGACTCTCAGGAGGCTCACAAGAGGCTTGCACAGTGGCACTGACAGCAGGTGGAGGCAGAGGCATGGGGAATGGAGTAGACATGTGATCCTAATGCCTTGTGAGGGTGCCTGTTTGGCATGGCCACAGGAAAGCTGAGAGATGGTGGGACAGAGTGGGCAGCTTGTTGGGATCACTTCTGCCTCTGCCTGGCTCCACTGCAGACTTTTCACCCAGAGGGATACAAAGTTTTGTCTGCTTGCAAAGGAAATGCTTTGAAATGGACATAATCTCTCAATTTCAAACCGTCCTGTCTGACCCAGCTCCCAAACATGACAAGCATGCTGTTTTTAACTAAACTGCCCTTTATTGGAAGTGCCAGCAACTCTAGCAAAGAGTGTTTCTTTCTTACAGCAAGCTAACAAAATCTCTAAATGCCTGTGGAAAGCGAAGCTCGCTGCCTTTCCCCCTGAAATGACTCCAACACACCAGGAGTCTTTCTCTCCCTCTCTCTCATACCACACTCATAACAGAAGTCCTAGAAGGTGTGCTTGCTCTTTTCTCAGCAGTGGAGACACACTCACACATGCTCCTTTTTCCAGCAGTGGAGAGACACATACATGCTCCAAAGGCAGCCCAACTCTCAGTGCCACAGATTCCAAGAAAGGATTCTGATACAGTTCCTGACAGGATTCAGAAGTTCGGACTATCAGTGGCTGATACACAGGAAGACAAATAGTTGTCTGCCACACTTATTCATCTCCACCCCCTGCCTTTTATCCCCAGAGCTAGGGTGGGGCTTAGCTAGCAGCAGTGTGTCTTCTATCTCAAAGACTGGCCCAAAGCTTCCCACTGCTCTCCTCTGCTTTGCCTTCTGCGCATCCGCGCTTAAGGCAGGAGCCCAACTGTTTCTCCTCTTCCTCATCAGTCACCTCCAGACCTGGGAGCTGTTGACTCTCCATCTGGGGGCTGATGTACAGCCCAGGCTCTGTCTCTGTCTCTATCTCTGACAGCTCCATTCCCTCTCGGAGCTCTCAGATTGCCTTGATGCTGGCCCCGACTTCCACTATATCTCCTCATCTGATTCAGCTGCCAGAGGGTCAGTGGCTGACAAGCTACAACATGTTCCCTTTGCAAGCACACAAAGCTTTGAGATCCTATAATTTCTCTGTCCAGATGAAAAGTGTTGGTCAGCTATCAGGAGTTTGGGAATAGAGCAAATTGCTCCAAAAAGTAAATGGAAGTAATCTGGGGAAAGTGGCCAGATGACCCTGAAGTGGCCAAGGAGTGGGTGGATCATGGGGGAAATCTTTCCTAAAATCCTAAGTGCATGAGAGTGAAAGAGTGGAAAAAGAGAGAGAGAAGGAAGAGTGTGCATTTGCCTTATACACCCCCTTCCCCGCCATAGCTTTGCTTTTCCCACTGTGAATTCTTGATGGACATCTGGCGCAGAAGGAGGCAGGAAGGAGACCAAAGTGGCCAGGAAATGAGGAGGGCACAGTTGCCCATAGGCTGATAAACTGGGGTGAGGTGGGTGAGCAATTTGTGGTGCCCTGCCCAACCGCTGATGAACCGGTGCCAGGGAATTCTTGACACTTCCCCAGGAGTGCTGGGGAGGGGAGTAAAAGGTGTGGCACAACAAAGATTTGGGGTGTCGAGCGAGAGGGGCAGATGGGGATAATCCATCCCAGCACTCACTCTTTTGTTTATGGGGGTTCTTTGGGAGAGAAAATAATGGCTTGGGTGGAGGAAGCACCCAGGTTCAGTTGCAGTATGATATACCGGTGAGTCTTATATTCTGTGAGTCTTTGTTTAATAGTTTATGGGACTTCAGATGGAGTCAGGCTCTATATATTCCTTCAGTAGCTGAGTTTTACCCTTAATCAACATACCCTTCTACAGTTCCCCCAGTTGAGTAATTTCTGAGCTGCCTTGATCTTAGCCTTTAATTTCATTTTCCAGGGGCAATGGTAGGGGTTGTGATATGTGTTCTGCCCCAGCAGTATATAGCTAGTGTAGGAATTAAGAACTGTCTCCTTTAAGAAACTACCTCATGGGAAATGTAGACAGAGACTGCCTTATGGGAAATGTAGTTCCATGACATGTGATCACATCTCTGTATCTGATTAGCCACTGGGGCATTCTGCTTGCGTGCAAAGTTTATAGCTGGTCATTTTAAATGCCTTTGTGAAACAGAGAAGTAATGTTTATATCTCTGCTCAGCATGGGAGTGCAATCATCATCTTTTTACACCACGTGATGGGACAGATTATGGAAAGTCAGAAGTATCTTAATATTGAACTGTAAGTTTTGCTATTAAGAATGCCTGATAAATAAACTTCCTAATCGTGGCGTTAACTGCATGCCCCAGCAAGCCTACAACACTCGAGGTAGAATGGTAAAAAGATATTATTCTGAGCTCCCCTCAAGTAAAAGGGACATTGAAGTTGAATCCCAAACTCTGCATTCTAACTGAGAACAGTTGCCGGGATTCCCCCCACCCACTCTTAGAGCTGTTTCAGTGAGAAAGACTGATTAACTCTCCTGAGATGAAGGACTTTGTTGTGTTTAAGAAAGTGTGCTAAAAGGGGGCTAAAAGTTACATGAGAAAAGCATACTCTACAACCTAGCTGGCTCAATCTTCCCTGAAAAGCCTGTTTTTGTTTGTGGAAGAATGCTTACAGGCTAGAATCTTATTTCTCCTCTGATATACTGTGAAAGCAGATCCTGCAGAGTTAGAAAAGCATGTTTCCTCTCTCTCCCTGTTTGAAAGCAAGATCAACTTTATTTCCATCTAATTGAGCTCCAGGGGAGGGCCCCCAGAAACCACATGATAAAGCACCCCCCTCCCTCCCAACCTATCCAGTCCGATCTGCTGTTGTTAAGGCCAAATGCATATGGCTTGGAGGCAAGCAGCAGCCTAACAAAGAAAGAAAAACCTGTTTCAGTAAATCAAAGCAAATTCCAAGCCTTACTCCTTAAGTGATTGTAAAAGCCTCATGGAAAGGTCTCCATGGAAATGGAATTTGAATAACTAAGAGGTCAACTAGCCCAGGCCCCACTTCCCAAGTCCTTTGAACTTTATTGATAAGTTCTCCTGGCAATGAGGGGCAATAAAGAGGCCCCAACCATCCCAGCATCAGTTTACTTTGTGTGGGCAGAACCATCTGGCAGTCGAATGGCCACAAGGCAGATGCAGTCCAGCTGAAGGGCCTGCAAGTTATGACCTTGCTGTTTTGTTACTATTGTTTATGAATTATTGGGGAAAGGCACAACCCCTTTAGGAGGTACCAAGCTAGCAAGATCCAAGACAGGTTCTGAGTCCGGGTAAAGACCCTTAAGAATTCCAAAACTGGAGAGTTAGCTTTACAAACTTCAGCAAAGAAAACACCATTACCAATCACTCCAAACATTAGTCACAAACAGTGCCCTTTAGTGGCTCCTCTACAAATTGCAATCCAGTATTTCAACCCAACACTTGCTGACACATGAACTGCCCCGGCATCTCCAAAGCCTTGCAACACACCCTAGTGGCCGATACATGAACTGCGCCTGCATCTCCAAAATCTTGTAACACACCTAGTGGCAAAAAAGTGAATTGAACTCAATAATTCATAACACATAGAAGAAATTTCCTGAGCCAATCCTAGTTATAGAATCTTCTCCAGCCATGGCAGAAGGGTCAGACATGCTGAACCCCATGCCTGAATCAAACACAGACTCAGTATTAGTTGTCCAAAGCTCAGAATTGGTTGTCCAAAGCTCAGAATTGGATGTCCAACTCTCAGAAAAGGCAGAGGTACCCCAGACAACCTATGACTTGAGGCAGCATGGAAAGCTTACACAAATTAAATGCTTGAACCTCTTGGAGGAATGGGACAAGCTTTATCAAAAGCATGAGACTCGCTGGAAGAAATTGCAGCAGCTCTGCGGCAAACTCAAAGACGATTTACCCCACCAAACACCTCCGCTCATTGGACGACAACATTGATGAAATCTTTGCCCAATGGATATTTTATGGAGACTACTACATCCAGTCACAACTAAATGAAGAACTCCAGAAGGAGATGCTGAACCTTCAGACGTTAAACAAGGAACATAAAAAGGAGTTTCAAAGTAGCAAAGACTTTATCCAAACCTGTCTGAAGTGGGAGATTGCAGTGGACAAGAAGGCTGAATCCAGAGTGTCTCATTGTTCATATGCAACATCTCAGCAGTCACATGCAATGTTCTCCCACATCTCCAAAACAGCCTCATCCCTCTACTCAAAGCCAACTTGATCTTGAGCGGACACCAACGTCTCACAGCAATCTTCCCATCCAGCTAAATGTCACAGGCATCTAGAGCCGAGTATCTAGTGGCCCGAGCTGCAGAAGAATGAGTCAAAGCTGCAGCAATCATGGCAACTCTCGATGTGGCAAAAAGGGTGCAATTGCAAAAGGAAGAGATGGCAAAAGCTCAGGCCAGCCTCGAGTTTCTTCAGCTCAAACAGGAGGGTGTAGAAAGAACAGCACGGGCCAAAGCTCTACAGGCAGAGGCTGACCAAGCCTCCTTCAACTTCAGTCGTAGGAAGCTGGAAAAGGATAACCCATACAGGCATGTTAAGGTCTATGTGGGTGACCTGAACTCACCACAACAGGAACAAGGAGAAGAATCTCAACCACCAGAATGACAAACTAGTCAGATGGCTGACATATGATCTAGATCACAAGACTCCTTCCTTGGAATTAGAAAACTTATTCCGATAAACCAAGAAACACAGGGTGATCAGGATAGTCCATCAACAACTGAACAATCTTCAGCAGGCAGGCTCACAAGTAGCCCTGATTCAGAACCTTAATGTGGAGGTGAAGAAACTCTTGTCAGACCTTCAAAGCAGCTCGAGCACAGACATACAGTATGGCCCAAAGAACATAGTCAGACAGGTGCCCTGCATCCAGACTCGTCACAATGGACAACTCCTAATCCTCATCCGACCAAGGATCCTCAGCGTGATACCAAAGTGCACCCAGAAGCGGCTGCAAGTGTCAATTGCACATCAATATGTGGTGACTCATCATCTGCTCGCTCATACCAACCAATCTGCTTGGTGAAAGTCTACCCCAAAGGGAACCTAGAAGAAGCTGGGAAGATGCCTGAAATAGTAGATGTGCAAAGCTATAGCATATCAGCCAGTTCAGCACTCAACAGCCTCAACAACATCCAAAGTGAAGAAACACACTTCATGACATCAACATGAACTGGGTCCCAGTACACGGCGGGGAGGAAAGTTGATAGACTCTACATAAAATTGTTGGATGGGAATGCACAGTTCCCACTGCCACCATTGTTAGAATGGGACGACCCATCAGATGATCACAGTCAGATTATGACACCAGAGTCAGCAAGCACCTCACCTCACCTGAAGCACATGGCTAATCACTTTCCTGCTCCAGATCCCAAAGCCAAAATCCTGCACTTGCCTAGAACAGACACCTCTGACACTTTCAACCCCTAAAAAGTGGCCAAAGGCCCAAGGGGGTCGCCATTCGCCCTCAAAACAGAACTTGGAAGGGCCATCTTTGGAATGGTTTGTCAATTGGCTGCAGGTCCCAACCCAGGCAAATATCTTCAAACCTCGACTCTCAGTAATGGGATAACATCCCACTTGAGACCATGTCAAAAACACTTCGTGACTTCAACAAACAACTGATTTAGCAGCAACAGTATTCCAGACCAGAAAAGAAGACAATGGCTTGGCCTTGTCAATAGATGATAAAGAATTTCTGAAGCTCATGGACAAGGAATTTCAACAGGATGCTACCAAGAATTAAATGACTCCACACCCATCCACATATCCAGGCAACGGCTTCCAAACAACCATGAGCAAGCTCTCTCTCGCCTTTCCAGTCTGAGACGACTCATGAACAAGAAGCCTGCAATGAAAGCTCATTTAGTGGAGTTCATGGACAAGATGGTCCAGGACGGACACACAGAACTTGCCCCACCTCTGAGAAATG
Source organism: Thamnophis sirtalis (assembly GCF_051295495.1). Lineage (NCBI taxonomy): Eukaryota > Metazoa > Chordata > Lepidosauria > Squamata > Natricidae > Thamnophis > Thamnophis sirtalis. Next base: position 69,897,499 of record NW_028261384.1, read on the forward strand.
ATGAGGAATGCCGGTACCTACTATCCTTTGGAGTATACTACCCACAAAAGCCAGGCCAGATTCGAGTAGTCTTCAATGCCAGCATGCAATTCTGAGGCCTCTCTCTGAGCAAGGTCCTTCTCACAGGACCTGACCTCACCAACAGTCTGCTTGGCATGCTCATTCTCCAGCTGATGGCGCAGGAGGGTCTAGAAGTGGGTTGTTCAATCCTTATTTGCCCAACATTGAGTCAGAGTTAAAGCCACGTTCCAGCTCCCCCCTGCTTACTTCCAGTTCCAACTCAGTCTTGTCCAAGAAGAGATGTGTTTTTACTTGCTCGTGAGTTGGTTTTATTTTTGTTTTCTTTTAGTTGTTAGTTTTGTTCCTTTCTTTGAGTATCTTTTGTTTTTGTTGGTTGCCTGCTTTGGCTGGGCAGCAAACTTGGCTCACAAGGTGTTTCCACCTGCTTTTGTTTGTGATTGTGATGCAATTGGACTGGGTGCCTGTTTGGAGGCTTCCCTGGCATTGGAGGTGTGCCGCTGGCTGTGCTGGCTATCAGGGCTCTTGTTGCAACTTCATGGACTTCGCTGTCATGCTGCTTGGTCATGTGAGGAGTGAGACAAACCCCTGCACTTGCTGCTGGCTCTCAGAGGCTGCAGAAGGTACACGGGGACACGTCAGCAGAGCGTCGCACACCCATCTGGCAGTTTGGAGTTTGGACAGCTGGAGGCACTATCAATGCGGGCTTGGAGTGCGGCGGCACTGCGTGGCTGGGCCAGGTGTTCTTGGGGCCGTTTGCTTGCCGGGACCATTCATTTGCTTGGAGCTGCCTTCCACATGAGTATGATGCCCTGGGGTGCCCATTTGGAAGGGCTCCTTGGATGGTGGCCATTTTGGGGAGGTCCTTGTGATGCTGGCCATTTTGTTTGTGGCCATAAGGCAGCAGCCATTTTGAGTGGCCCTCTGGTGGCAGCCATTTAGTTTTCCTCTTCCTTGCCCATGAGGCTTATTGTAGCTGCTAGCTTCTGTGGGTACAGTCGCAGATTCTCAGTTGCAGCTGCAGGGCCTTTATTCTTAGGATATTTCTGCCTCAGTGAGTGCAGAGTATTGTGATGGCTGATTCCCCTGGTGTGGGCACTTCTGGGGTGGCTTCTGCTGCTATTACAAAGAGCCCCAGGAAGAGGAAAGCTTCTCAAACTGATCCTCCTATCTTGGTGAAACAATCTACCTCCAGGCAGGGAAATAAAGGGGAGGGGGAGAAGTCCAGGCAGGGGGGTGGAGAGAAGGTTTCCTTGTCTTCTATCTCTGAAGGACCTCCAATGAGGTCCCCTCCTTCCTTCAGGGTGGCACTGCTCTTCCTCTCCCCTTCCCTCCCAAGGCTCTCTGAGTATCCAAGGGCCAATTCTATTTCACCCCCTCTTTCGGAGGTGGAGGACAAGGAAGGTGAGTGTCATCCATTTGTATGCTTAGAGCCTGCTCCAAGACCAGGCCATAGACAAAGGTTGGCACCCAGGTCTGGTCCTAGCCATGCAGTGGGTGAATTTGATGATTTGCCTGATAACATTCAATCTCTTATTCATCGAGCCATCATATATGGCAGAGCCCTTCAGGGTCATTCCTCTGACCAGGCGATGTGGAGCTGATGGAAGCCAGGTGCAGGAGCGTCCAGGAGCCAGTTGCTCACTCAGACAGGACAGAGAGAGGTATCTCCTTCGTTGAGGTGTGAGGTTTCGGTCCAGGAAGATGAGGAACAAAAGGCAATGGAGCTTTCTGATGACGAAGGTTTGGCGCCTGATGTCCCCACATTTGTGAGTTGTTTCCTCCCAGTTTGTTTCGTTCCTTGCTATTCAAGGCCAGGAGTACTGCAGCCATTGAGAAAGAGGCTGACAAGCAGAAGGAGGAGGAGATGGCGTCAATGCTTCGACATCCAAGAAGGCCCCGAGGAAATGGGGTTTCTTTGTGGAGTCTGCAGCACGAAAGGAGGAGATTCCTGCACCGAAGCTATTTCTGGATGTCATTCAGAAACAGTGGGCCAAGCCAGGTACTTTTCTCACCTCAGGTGGGAATGACAGGTATTTCTATAATATGGAGCTTGATTTCTCTCAAGCACTGCAGGTCCCAGTGGTGGATGCTCCTGTGGCTGCCTTGGCATCTCCAGCACCCATGGTAGTGAGTGATGTGGCGGACAACTTGAAGGCAGAAGAGGACTGAACTGGTGCTGTGTAAGACATTTCTGGCAGTGACATTGGCAATTAAGGCCCCTTTCTTTGTGACCTTCTTTAACCGTGCCTTGTTGATGTGGCTTGAACAGATGCAGGAGTGTGTGCCTGTGCACGATGTGAGGTTGCTTCAGGACATCAGTAAGGTCATCGCTGCAACCCAGTTTTCAGCTGATGCAACCTTGAACGCTGCTAAGTTTGCCTCCGGAGTTCTTTCCTCCTCTGTTTCAGCTAGATGGATGGTGTGGCTCCGGAATTGACAGATGGATGCCAAAGCGAAGTGAAAGCTGGCAGCAGGCATGTATATGGAAAAGAATCTGTTTGGTGAAGTTCTGGACCCAATTCTTATTGAAGATAAGAACAAATGTAAGGTTTTGCCTGCCACAACTAAGTAGCAGGAACATAGGTTTGCACATTACACACATAGAGCACCCTAAAGGGGTACTGATTCTGATTCTGATTATCAGCCTAGGGGATTTCAGCCACGTCAGGACAGGGGGCAGGGTAGGTCTTTATACAGGGATAGGTCCTTGTTTCAGCCCCAGGGTAAGCGGCCCTTTCAGGGGGGCAGATGCTCCTTCCACAGGAATAAATAAGTGGTGGCCAATTGGTGTTGTTTGCCAATTGGTGGGAGAGTATTACATCGGATATCTGGGTACTCAATACGGTCAAATTTGGTCTGCGGATGGAATTTCTTTCCATCCCCCCAAATTCTTTTTGAACGTTCATGTCCTCCAAGTGTGAGAACAAGAGGCAGCTTATGCATCAAGCAATTGACCATCTGGTGGATATCCAGGTGATTGAGTTGGTTCCACAGGAAGACTGGAGAAGGGTGTTCTATTCAAACCTCTTTGTGGTTCCAAAGTCTTCTGGGGGATGGAGAGCGATTCTGGACCTTAAAAGATTGAACCGCTACCTAGTGTATAAATGGTTTAAGATGACATCCCTTCACTCCATTCTGGAGGCTGTCAGGGAAGGTGATTTTTTTGACTTCCATTGCTTTGACAGAGGCCTATCTTCATATACTGATTTTTCCCCAACACAGGAAGTTCCTTAGGTTTTCCTACACTGGTACTCACTACCAGTACAGGGCTCTTTCCTTTGGGCTGGCTTCGGCCCCCAGGACTTTTACGAAGGTGCTGGTGGCCCTAGCAGTCATCTCAGAACAATCCCAGTCAGGCTACATTGTTACTTAGATGACATTTCCTCCAGGTAGAGTCGCCGAAGCAGTCTCTTCAGGAACTTGGCCTGATGGTGGAGACCCTGCAGAGGTATGGGTTCTCCGTTAATTTCCAGAAGAGCCATATGAGGCCCTCTACCAAGTTGTTGCATTTGGTGACAGTCATAAACTCTACCATCAGAATGGTTTTCCTATCCCAGGATCGCAGGGCTAGTCTGGTGAAACTAGTTTGGCAGGTGCAGAAAGAGAAGTGTGTTCCCATTGTCACCTTGTCTCAGTTGCTAGATAATATGATCTCTTATATAGATCTTGTTCCCTGGGTGAGGCTCCATGCTAGAACCCTCCAGTGGTTCTCTGGTCCATACCTGAGGAGCAAGCATAGCACCTCCCATTTCAGGTTTGGGATCCCCCCCCCATGTGCTGCTCTCCCTGAAGTGGTGGACCTCTCCAGCCTTAGCTAAGAGGTGCATGTTCAGGGAACTGGAGAGGCTCATACTGACCATGGATGCGAGCCTTTAAGGCTGAGAGGTGTTGCTGGGGACCTAGCTGGCCCAGGGTCACTGGTCTCTTTTGGATCTTACTCACAACAGGCTGGAGCTGCAGGCGGCTCATTTGGCCCTTCGACACTTTCAGGCCCTTGTAGAACATAGCCATGTCCTGCTGCTGACAATCAACATAGCCACAAAGGTGCATGTGAACAGGGAAAGGGACGCATTCCAAGGCTCTCTGGGTGGAGTCTCAGTGGCTGGGCTGTTGGGCAGAGAAGCACCTGCTATCCATCAAAGCGGAGCACATCTCCGGGGAAGCAAATCATCAAGCGGACTGGCTCAGAAGAGCCACGGTGGACCAGATGGAGTGGCAACTGGATCCGGAGCTGTTCGAAGAGATTTGCAGGAGGTTCGGACGGCCAGAAGTGGACCTCTTTGCGTCTCCAGAAAACGCCCAGCTCCCCAGATTTTTCATGCAGTTCCTGACTCAGGAAGCAGAGGGGAGCAGTGCCTTGCACAGCAAGTGGTCCCAGGGTAGCTTTATGCATTTCCCCCTCTCCCACTGATACCAGAGGTGCTGGCGAAGATAGTAGTGGAAGGGGCATAGGTAATCATGGTTGCCCCCTACTGGCTGCGCAGACCTTGGTTTGTGGACCTAGTAGGTCTGCCAAATCCTGGAGGATCCTGCAAGAGAGGATCTCCTTTCACCAGGGGGGTCCATCCAGAGCCTCAGTGGCTCCAGCTAACTTCCTGGTGTTTGAAAGGGAGATCTTGAGGAAGGCGAAGTTCTCCTTGTGGGTGATCCAGACCATCATCCCTCTAGGCGCCCACTGCCTGAATTTACAACACCATATGGTCTACTTTTTGTAATTGGTGCCGTAAGGTGCATGTGGACCCCAAGCGCCCCTCTCTGCCACACATCCTGGAATTTCTCCAGGATGGGTTGGAGAGGGGGCTGTCTCATAATACACTCCGGAAGCTGGTTTCGGCCCTGTCCACTGTCCTGATGCTGGACGGTCAAAAGGGCCTGGGTCATCATCTGGTGGTGAAGAGGCTTCTAAAGTGGGTGGCTAACCTCTAGTCCCCGGTGGTTCACAGGTTTCCATCTTGGGATCTGTCCATGGTCCTCTTGGCTCTCATGGATCCCCCCCTTTGAACCACTGTGGACCGTCTCCTTGCAGTTCCTTACATTGAAGGTGGCCTTCCTGGTTGCCATCACATCTGCAAGGAGGATCTCCGAACTGGGTGCTCTGTTGGTAAGAGAGGACCTGTCAGCCTCTGCTTTGCTGCTGCTTTGGCTGCCATTGTAACGGGGAGGGGGGCATGGTAATTGGGAGGAGAATCATGATGTGTTGGAGGAAGATTCTAGACGCTGACCTGACCATCTTACCGCGCATGTGGAGGAAGGGAGTTTCCCGCCAAGGTTAACTGTCCGGCATTCCATCCTGGTGATGTCTTTTGAAGTTATCTCCCACCTGACAGTTGGGTGCATTATAATTGGACTATGGACTGGGGTGCCAAGGGGAGGGGATTGAATTATACATGATATTCTTTGCTTCTGCGCCTAATTAACCAGATTCAGCTTAGCTTTGCTACTGTTCGTTTATAATTAGTAAAAGTACACTTGATTTCAAACAAATGGAGTTGAGTGGTTTCTTTCCTGATTATTAAATGAAGTCGCATCTGACCCAAAGTGCCCAGCCATCCGGGAGTCATGAGCCCATTGAAGAACAATGAGTCTAATGGACACAGGAACATATAACTTCGCCCCAATCCAAGGCAATTCATCCTTCATAGTGCATTCATTCATGTGTTGTTGGAACCAGTCATCTCCAGTAAGGGCCTTTTTTAGGTTAGAAAGAAAGTCCTGAGTGACCTCCACCTTAGAAGTTGCTTGATGTCTAGTAACAACAGGAGCAGCGAGGCTCTTCGTGGGAATGACAGGCTGGACCACACTGAGCTTAGAACAGTTGTACTGAGGGAGTCTGGACAAAGCATCAGCCATAAAATTCTTCCCCCCTGGAATGCATTTCAAGGTAAAATTGAATCTATTGAAGTGCTGAGCCCAGCGCATTTGCTTAGGAGAAAGTTTTCTGGGCGTTCTCAAAGCTTCCAAGTTTTTATGGTCAGTCCACACCTCGAAAGGGTATTTGGCGCCCTCCAGAAAATGGCGCCACGTGGACACAGCCCAGCAAACAGCAAAAGCGTCTTTCTCCCAAATGGCCCAACGCCTCTCTGTCTCGGTCAGTTTGCGAGAGGTGTAAGCGCAGGGTTGTAATTTACCTTGGCTATTAGCTTGAAGTAGTACAGCACCCACAGCCACGTCACTGGCGTCAGCTTGGACCACAAAAGGTTCATCCATGTCCGGGTGTTTGAGAACTGGTTCCTCTGCAAAAAGGCGCTTTAACTTCTCGAGAGCAGCTTGACAGTCCATAGTCCAATCCAGCAGCTTGCTAGGTTTGGGTTTGGCTCCTCCCTTAGACTTAAGGAGGTTGGTTATTGGAAGAGCTATCTTAGCAAAGGAGGGAATAAGTTGATGGTAGAAAGTAGCAAAACTCAAAAACTTTTGCAATTGCTTACGTGTACGAGGGGCCTCCCACTCAGTGACCGCTTTGACCTTAGCGGGGTCCATTTCAGTACCCCTGTGTGAGATGCGATAGCCCAGGTAATCAAACTTCTCCTGATGGAATTCGCACTTGGATAATTTGGCATAGAGTTCAGCCGCCCGGAGTTTTTTCAACACTGTGCGAACAAGCCTCATGTGTTCTTCATGTGTTTCCGTGTAAATAAGGATATCATCTAAATAGACGATAACTCCTTTGTAAAGATGGTCATGTAAAACCTCATTAATCAGCTGCATGAAAACTGCTGGCACCCCCTGTAGGCCAAACGCCATTACTCAAAATTGGAAGCAACCAAGGGGGCAGTTGAAAGCAGTTTTCCATTCGTCCCCCTCTTTAATTCTGACTCTATAGTATGCTTTCTTAAGTCCAACTTAGTGAAAATACGGCCCTTCCCTAGTTGGGCCAGCATGTCTGAGCCAAGGTGGCGCAGTGGTTAGGGTGCAGTACTGCAGGGCTCTTTAGCTGACTGTGATCTGCAGTTTAGCGGTTCAAATCTCACCAGCTCAAGGTCGACTCAGCCTTCCATCCTTCCGAGGTGGGTGAAATGAGGACCCGGACTGTGGGGGCAAGTTGCTGACTCAATTTTCTAAAAAAAAATTGTAAACCACTTAGAGAGGGCTGAAAGCCCTATGAAGCGGTATATTAGTCAAATAAATAAATAAATAAATAAATAAATAAATAAATAAATAAATAAATAAATAAATAAATAAATGTCCTTCATCAGTGGTAATGGGTACAGGTTCTGAGCTGAGATGCAGTTCAGGTTTTTGAAGTTCACACACAATCTGAGGGAACCATCTTTCTTTTCTCTGAACAATACTGGCGCTGCTACCTTGGGTCTTGCTGGCTCAATGAAACCCCTTTACAAGTTTTTATCAATGAATTTCCTCATTTCCTCCATCTTTTTAGGGGACATTGAATATATTTGGGCTTTGGAAGCTTTACTCCGGGTAAAATATCAATGGTGCAATCTGTGGATCTGTGAGGGGACAATTTATCAGAAGATTTCTCACTAAAAACATCCTTGAGGTCCCAATATTCCTTTGGAATTCTTTCTTCCCCCTCAATTCTCTCTTGCCACCTGGCTGCCAGTGTGGGGGTAGTAGTATCAGAGGCTGGAGTTTCAACTTTCCCCTCAGGGGGTGTGGTTGTTCAAATCTGTAACCAACCCTCTCTCCAGTTAATGCGTGGGTTCCATCTACAGAGCCAGGGGGGTCCTGAGATAAGGGGCCGGTCCATCCCAGGGGCCACAATAAAAGTTATTAATTCCTGGTGGGTGCTCATCCACATGTCGATGGGTTCAGTGGAAAAATGAGCAGGGCCACCTCCCGCAATAGAACCATCAATTTGGCAAAAAGCAATAGGGACTTTTAAAGTCTTTCATTTTAAGCCCAGTTTCTCCACCATCTCAGGGCTTATCATGCAATGGGAATCTAATTGAGCTAAAAGTTTCTCTGTTGCGCCAGAAGAGGGCCTTCTAAGCTCAATTGGGATAAGTATAGGACCGGATTGGGAACTTACCCAGCGCTGAGAATTCTCATCATCAGATTCGTCAGACGAGCTGGGGCTTCCGTCTCCCTCCTCCTCTGGCTCGAAGCGTCGAGAAACATTCTCAACAGCGAAGGCAGCCTCCCTCCTCTTGCTTGGAGTCTTCTCCGGTTTCCCCTCCCTCTGGGGGGGGGAGCAGGTTGAGTCAGTTTGATGCGGCAATTCATAGCACGATGCCCCTCCTTTCCACAGCGGAAACAAGCGATAGGCTTGGCATTGCCCGCAAAACTTCCCCTGCCTTCACTCCGTGGGTGGGGGGAGGGGTTAGGAGCTGCTGGGGGGGGGGATTTCTCAACTTCTCCCTCTCTCATGCAACGCAATCTGACTAAATCCAATTCCACATCTGCCACATTTTCATACCAGGTTTCTAAATGACGGGGAAGGCGTCTGTTTATGCATTGCTGGTAAACATCTTTATCCAAGCCATCAGCGAATTGATCCAGCAAGGCCTCTTCCGACCACCCCCTCATATAGGCTGACAATTCCTGAAATTCCTGCACATAGTCAGGCACAGTTTTCTTTCCCTGTTTAAGGGCCGTAAATTTCAGCCTAGCGCGACGCTCAGTCAAAGGGTCGTTGAACCTTCTTCTCATGGCTGCCATAAATTCATCAAAATTCCTCAGGAGAGGGGAATTGCATTTATGTAGCCCAACCATCCAGTTGACCGCTTTCTTCTCCAAAGCCATTAACACCATTCTCACTTTAGTTTCATCTGTCTCTAAATCAGGCCCATATATTTCCATATAATTCCAGACCTGAATAATAAACAACCCAAGGCCTCTGGGGTCTCCATCATATTTTACGCTTAAGGGTGGGACCTTAGCCATCCGGCGTCGCCTGCCCCCCCCCGCTCTTGGAATGTCTCTAGCCGCAGGGGGGAGGCTGGTTCTGGGTTTTCTTGTGCACATCCTCCTTCGGCCCCTCCAGTTTCCCTTAAGCTATGCATTGAGTACCTTTTCTCCAACTCCTCTGTTGGCTCCCTTTCCACAGCTCTCTCTCAAATTCAACGTTCACTCCATGCCTCTTCGAGGAGCCTCATGGCGTGGGAGATTTTGTAGTCTTCTTGTCCAGTGCCACTCCAGTCAGCCGCTGTTTTTTTCTTTGGCCTCCTTCTCGTGACTCCAGCTTGTAATTCCTCAGGTTCCTCTTTCTGTCCTACACCCCAAGTCCATCTGGGATGGATGGCAGGTTCTTCCACTCTCAGTTGGCCAGTCTTTCTGTTAGAGATGGTCCCGCTGTTGCCCCCACTTCTTCCTCCAGGTCGCTTTCATGCAAAGACTTTTTCTTTTCTTCTTCTGAGCCCCCCCCCCCTTGGAAGTTGTTCGCTCCGGGATGGGTGTGATTCAGATTCAGCTTATTGTCAGATTCAGCTTATTGTCAGGAAAGAAACCACTCAACTCCATTTGTTTGAAATCAAGTGTACTTTTACTAATTATAAACGAACAGTAGCAAAGCTAAGCTGAATCTGGTTAATTAGGCGCGTAAGCAAAGAATATCATATATAATTCAATCCCCTCCCCTTGGCACCCGAGTCCACAGTCCAATTATAATGCACCAACTGTCAGGTGGGAGATAACTTCAAAAGACATCACCAGGATGGAATGCCAGACAGTTAACCTTGGCGGGAAACTTCCTTCCTCCACATGCGCAGTAAGATAGTCAGGTCAGCATCTAGAATCTTCCTCCAACACATCATGATGATTCCCCTCCCAATTACCATGCCCCCCCCGTTACAATGGCAGCCGAAGCAGCAGCAAAGCAGAGGCTGACAGGTCTTCTGTGTCTTTCATCCCAACATGGTCGTGCTGAGGCTTGATTCCACTTTCATCCCCAAGGTAAATTCTTATTTTCATAGAGCCCAGGAGATAGTTCTTCCAGATTTTTGTCCCAATCCCACTCATAGTAAGGAGAAATCCTGGCACAAGTTGGACGTGTGGAGGGCTCTCCATATTTACATCAAGAGGACAGCATCCTCCAGGAAGAGGGAGGCATTGTTTGTCTCATTTCAGCTATCTGCTAAAGGATCAAGGGTGTCACCTTCCACCATTGGGCGGTGGTTACAGGCTTGTATTGCTCAAGCCTATGAGGCTCTGGGTAGGCTGGTGCCACAGGGGATTACAGCACATTTGACTAGGAGTGCAGCCACTAAGGCCGCATGGAACACTCGGGCACCAATTGGGGATATTTGCAGGGAAGCTATGTGAACTTCTCCATCGCCCTTCGTTAAGCACTATCAGTTGGATGCTTTTGCGTCTGCTGAGGCGTCTTTCAGGAGACAGGTGCTTCAGAGAGTGCATGCTCCCTTGGGAACTATGAACCAGTGAGTTCCCGCCCTGGGGACTGCCACTTTGGTATGTCCCACTTCTGGACCCTCTTGCGCCATCAGCTGGAGAAGGAACATTGGTCCTACCTGAATGTTCATCTCAGCGTAGCACAGGACGGTCCAGATCCCTCCCCTTCAGTTAGGTTTGTGGTCCTCAGGGCTATTAATGCTGTGGGCAGAGCCTGCTCTTCTTTTGTTTCCCTAGTTGGAGTTGCACTTTGTCAGAATTGGAAGTAAGCAATGGGGAGCTGGAGGCATAGCTTCAACTCTGACTCAGTCTCTGGGCAAATAAGAATTGAACAACCCACTTCTGAACCATCCTGTGCCACGCTGAGAAGAACATTCAGGTAGGACCAACATTCCTTCACTTCAGAAAGGAAGCCATAGCCATCATGGCCGATATCCAGCAGATGTTCTACTCATTCCTTATCAGAGAAGACCATCAAAACTACCTATGTTTCATGTTTTCCAGTGTCAAACAGCACAACCAACAGAAGCAATAATTGGAGATGTGGTGTGCCTCCCTGAGTTGTCTCCAAAGTGTTCCTGTGCAGCGCACATATGTTCCCATCCCACCTGTCACCCCACTGAAGACAATAGCAGCCATAGGATACATTAGAGTCTACTATGGGGAGAACAATGTTCACATCGGTTTCATCATGGGAAAGGTGAAACTAGCACCATAACTACCCCTCAACCAGTCCCGAGAACCAGTTCACTTCAAACGCTTCTACAAACAGACATCTCTCGTGTTGGGTGTAGCAATGGTTGTCCTCACCACCATCATGGCAGAGGTAGCAGCTATCATCAACGCTTGATCTTTGGTTCCAGAATCCTAAAAATCCAACTGTCCTAACCCCTTTGCTGATCCATAAGACAGGTGACTGGCCAGCACCAGCAGGAAACTTGGTTCCCAAAGACATGTATTGGAACTCATGACCTAAGGCAGTGGTCCCCAACCTTTTTATCACTGCGGACCAGTCAGCCTTTGATAATTTTACCGTGGCCCACTGAGCGCGTCGATGACCAGCGCTAGTAGCGTAGCCTTGCGCAGGCGCAGTTCAGTATGGCTAGCGTAGATAGCATAGCACAAACTGCGGCTACGCAAGGCTACGCTACTAGCGCTGTCTACGCTAGCCCTACGTAGCTGCGTAGGCGCTCTTAGGTTTTTTTCAGGAATTGGCCGGCCGCTGCAGCGATCATGGCCCCTGGCCGCTGCAGTGATCATGGCCCCCGGCCGCTGCGCGGCCCGGGGCCAGGTACTCCACGGCCCGGCACCGGTCCGCGGACCGGGGGTTGGGGATCACTGACCTAAGGGACTTGTGTCCATTGGAACTCATGGCCTATAGGACTTGTGCACCAAGTCCTACTCAGTGATGATGGACTAGTTCACCAAATGGAAGTTCAAATTGCAAAGCCACTGGAGTCAGGTTGCAACTAGCAGACTTTCACCAAGAAGCTCTACACCAGACCAATCACCGACCTGGTACTACTGCTAAGGAAGACTGAACTAGAAGAGTGAACCTCAAGCTTTGCATGCTTTGTGTTTACCTCGTTGTTTGCATTGTTTGATGCTATGCCTTTATGTAACTCAATTAATCAGTTAAGTTTGTGTGTTTGATGTTATGCCTCTGTTTATCTTAGTTAATTAGATAGTCAAGTTTGCATTGTTTTATGCCATGTGTTTGCCTTTAGTTAAAAGTTAGTTGATAGTGGAATTTATAATTCCAGGTGGGGAGTGTGCTGCCCCAGGAGTAGATAGCTAGTGTAGGAATTAAGAACTATCTCCTTTAAGATACTACCTCAAGGGAAATGTAGGCACAGACTGCCTTATGGGAAATGTAGTTCCACGACATGTGATCACATCTATGAACCTGATTGGCCACTTGGGCATTCTGCCTGCGTACAAAGTTTATAGCCAGTCATTTTAAATGCCTTTGTGATCGAGTGCAAAGGAGGTCGGCTGATTAATGGCCGACCAGAAGATGTGACTGCCAGCCTCTAACAAGGAAGGGAAAGACAGCTGCAGGGAACATATTGGATTGAAAGACGGTAAACGAAAGACCTTGATTTAAGAACCTAAATTTGAAGAAATTAATAATTTAACTGTTCTGAGCACGGATACGTAAGTGGGTGCATTAAGCTGAAGCGGCTAGTAAAGACGGACAGGGAAAGATTTAAGAGAGCCGAGTGGCAGATCGGATAGAGAAGGACTGAGTTTTTGAATATTTAAATTTGGAGGATTAACAGTGGGCGAGACGGTGAAGAGAAAGACAGTCGGTTGGATCTGTCCTCGTGGGAAAAAGGGGGAAAAGATCTGCGAGTCACGAGGGTTTGAAACAGCTTTAAAACTCTGGTGAGGCGGTGCCGAGGCATACTGATAGAGACAACAGAAGGGCGACACCTTGAAAGTGAAAACTGAGCCCCGGGGGGGAAAAAAACAAACCACCCCCCCCTGCCTCTTTCTTTACCTCACTGACAACAAGAAGTGATTGATGGGTGAGCTCTGAAACGACTTTCGTGAGCTCTGACCTCTCCCGTCTCTTGACTCTCCACGCTGAAACGTTTTCTCCCTATCTAGTGGACGCCTCTCAGATACTACAGAACTGTTCTATTGTATACTGTATAGTACTGCTCTAATTTAACTATCCTGCTTTTTTGGGGGTGTGCATTATAGTGGATTGATTGTTGTTGAACAACACACTGAGACTTGGGTAACTGATATATTGTTAACATTACTGTCTAAATACCTAACTCATTGGTTAACCAATTAATTAATTAAGTATAAACTATTCAAAAAGTTTATAGATTAATGTAATAGAACTATATAAATACTCTAACAGCAGCTAGAAGGTACTGGAACTACAGATCAAAGGGGGAGAGCTGAATTAAGTTAAATGGCAACAAGAATAGTAACCTTAACTAAAGGAAGCAAAAAACAAACTTCTCTATCCACTCCGGTGAGGGAAAAGTCGCCTGAGGGCAGGCAGACGGGAGATAAGACAGCCTCAACTTCACAAGGCCAGGAGGTAACAATGGACTCTTTACAGGAAGCAATATTGAAGATAAATGAAAACATCACCAAAGGCCTGGAGGGAGTAAAGAACGAAATGAGTGAAGTTAAAAACAATATGGGGAGGATTGAGGAGCATGTAGGGGCTATCCAAACAGCTTTGTTAAGGAATGAACAGGAAATCAAAAATGTTAAGGAGAGAATGGAAGTAGCAGAAAAAAGAATAGATAAGACAGAGGATAGACTGGAATCCATAAACACAAATCTGGAGGAGGCCATCCTCCACTTAGAATTAGAGAGATCAGCGTTTTATTTGAGACTACAAAATGTAGAAGAAGCGAGAGATGAAAATCTTCGGGAGCTTATTGCAGAAATTCTGGGACTAGTTCTCGACAGGCCGAAAAATGAGGTTATTAACGAATTGGATGAAGTTTATAGAATTAACACAAGCTTTGCGAGACGCCATCGACTTCCGAGGGAGATCCATGTGAGGGTTCTAAGAAGACAATTGAGAGAGGATATTCTAAGCACAATAAGAGGGGACTCATTAACATATAAAGGTAAAGAAATTCTTATCTTAAAACAGATCCCCCGGAGAGTTAGAGAGAAGAGAAGGAAATATAACTTCCTCTCCTCACAATTAAATAGACATAGAATCCAGTTTCGATGGCTCCTTCCGGAAGGAATGCTAGTAACATGGAGGGAAAAGAAGTACCGGATAGACACCTTGGAGAAAGCTCAAGAATTTCAGGAACTTCTATTTGCAGACGAAGAGAGGTTTAATAAAGAAGGAACCTTAAGTAGAAGACAGGAAGATATTATAACTGAATCCCAACTGGAGGGGCGAGAGACGAGAGAGGTCAGAGAGCAAGAGAGAAATGGCAGAGAAGAATCAAGAGCAAGGTCACCAATTGAGACAAGATCTAAAGGTGCCCTCAAAGCAAACAATACATAAAGGAGTTGAGGAATGGGAAACGAATATACTATCAGCAAATATAAATGGTCTTAACATAACATCAAAAAGAAAACGTGTACTGTTGGATTTATTGAAACAAAAGTTAGATGTAATCTGTCTTCAGGAAACCCACATTAAAGAGAAATATAATAACCTGTTGAAATGCCCAAAATTAGGTAAAGCATTTTGTTCGTCAGCACAAACTAGAAAAAGGGGAATTGTGATGTATATAAAAGAATGGTTGAACCCCAAATTAATATATGCAGATAAAGAGGGTAGAATATTAATGGTGGAGATAACGAATGGGGGAAAAATTTTTTTACTAGTTGGAATTTATGCCCCAAACCAAAAACAAGAAAGATTCTATGTAAATTTACACAAGAGGATAAATGAAATAAAGTGGCAAAATATATGTATTCTAATCTAGGGGACTTCAACGCAGTAGTAGACGGTAAAATGGATTACAAGGGTATACACAAGAAAAGTACAGAAGGAAACTACCGACTGCCTATGCAAATATGGTGAAGGAACTAGACCTCTATGATGTCTGGCGAACAATGAATGACAAGATACAACAGTACACATTCTACTCTCAACCACATAATTCTTGGTCCCGTATCGATATGGTCTGGTCAAACCCGGAACTACTTATGGATACTGTAAATATTGAAATAACAACAAACAAGTGGGCCGACCATCATCCAGTCTTATGACAATGGAAAGGAAAGACAAGGATAAAAGCTAGGTGGACATTAAACCAGAACATATTAGAAACAATTTGTACAATCAATAGAAAATGAATTGGGATATTTTTTCAAAGAAAATGGTAAAGAGCAGACATCAATACAAAATGTCTGGGATACGATGAAGGCAGTCGTGAGGGGAACATCAATAGCCTATATAGCAAGAAGAAATAAAATGCATAGGGAAAAACTTAATACATTGAACAAAGAATTAAGAGAGATAGAACTGCTGATTCAGAAAGAGCCAGACAATATTAAATACAGGGAAAAAGGAGAGTTAATTAAACACCAAATAAATCTGATTTCTCAAGAGGAAGTAGTACAAAACATTAAGAGAATGAAGCAGAACTATTTTGAACATGCAAATAAAACTGGGAGATGGCTGGCTCACAAAATAAGAAAGGATGAGGCAAAAAGAACTATTAAACAACTGAGCGACGAGAAGGGGAACTTGAAACAGGAAATAGGGGAAAAGAAAAAGATTGTACAGAACTACTATAAGAAACTATATGAACCGGACGAAATTAGTGAACAAGACATCAGAAAATACCTAATAGAACAGAAACTTCCAGTCTTGCCGGAGGAGATGAGAGAGATGCTTGATACGGAAATTACACAAGAGGAATTGAAAAAGGCCATTCAAAAACAAAAAAACAAAAAAACACCTGGTCCAGATGGGCTTCCGTCGGAAATCTATAAAAAACTCCAAAATACCGTAGAAGACAAATTATTAGAATTATTTTATGAGGCACTACAAAACGGTAAGGTTCCAAAATCATGGGGGGAAGCTTTCATTACCCTAATACCAAAGGAAGAGGCAGATAGTAGTAAAATTCAAAACTATAGACCTATATCCTTGTTAAACGCGGATTACAAAATTTTTATATCAATTTTGGCGGAAAGATTAAAAATAATATTAAATCAAAATATCCATTCGGACCAAAACGGCTTTCTCCCTAAAAGACACATTCGGAACAATACAAGAATAATAATTAACACCTTGGAATTCTACGAAACAAGATCTGAGAAACAATTAGCATTAATTTTTGTCGATGCGCAGAAAGCATTCGATAACTTAGATTGGAATTTTTTAATCACACAACTAAAAATGATGAAATTCGGCGACAAATTTATTAAGATTATAGAAACTATATATTCACAGCAATCAGCAAACATTATAATTAATGGAGAATTAACAGAGAGGGTACAAATTGGAAAGGGTGTTAGACAAGGGTGTCCGCTCTCCCCATTACTATTTATTATGTCGTTAGAGGTTCTCCTAAATCAGATAAGATTAAATCAGGAAATTAGGGGTTTGACCATAAAAAAAGAACAATATAAAACACAGGCTTTCGCGGACGACATGGTCGTTATTGTGGAAGACCCTCTAATCTCAGGACCGAAATTAATGAAGGACATTGAGGACTTTGGGCGTGTGGCCCGATTAAAAATAAATAAGGAAAAAACAAAAATGATTATAAAGAACTTTCCCAAAAAACAGATAGAAGAACTAGAGAAAGCAATGGAATTAAAGGTAACTAAAAAGGTCAAATACTTAGTGATTTGGCTATCTGCGAAATGCTCTTCTATAAAAGAAGATAACTATGATAAACTATTACGAAACATCCAAAAAGATTTTAAAAATTGGTCGAAGCTACAAATATCATTGATGGGAAGAATCGCAGTAATCAAGATGAATGTCTTGCCAAAATTTCTCTATTTATTTCAAACGGCACCGGTTAAATTAGGAGAAAATTTTTATAACGATTTGGATAAAATGGTACGAAATTTTGTGTGGAATGGCAAGAAGCCCAGAATAAAATATAAGCATCTTCAAGATAAAAGAGCGCAAGGTGGAATGGGCCTACCGGAATGGAAAGCATATCATCAAGCAGCAACAACAATGTGGATAAAGGAGTGGGTAATGTTAACCAACAAAAGAATCCTAACGATAGAGGGCCACGACTTGCAGTGGGGGTGGCACAATTACTTATGGTGTGAGGGAAATAAAGTCCACAATTATTTTAGAAGACACCATTTAAGAGGGGTACTGATTAAGGATTGGCTGGAAATTAGAAGGAAATTCTATATCCAACTACCCAAATGGATATCCCCGACGGAAGCCCTGATATACCCAAATTTGATAAATTTTGACAAAAACGTTATTTACAAACAGCTGTTAGATGATCAAAATAGACTAAATTCCAGGGAAAATTTAGCTGAAACGGGAATAAATATTGATTGGTGGCCATACTTTCAAATACAAAATAAATACAAATCAGATCTAGCACAATTTGGCTTTCAGGACAAGGACCAGGAACTGGATAAAATCTTAATAGGACCAGACGAGAAATTAATCTCGAAAATATATAACTGCTTGCTGATCCGAAAAATGGAAGCAGAAAGAGTGAAAGAAGTCATGGTAACCTGGGCCCAGAATATCGGCCACACAATTGACCTGGATGACTGGGAAAGGGTATGGGAGTGGAACCTGAAATTAACGAAATCGACGGCCTATAAAGAAAATATATACAAAATGTTCTATCGCTGGCATCTCCCTCCGACAAGACTGGCAAAAATTTCCTCAAAATTATCGGCCAAATGCTGGAAATGCAAAACAACGCTGGGCACGTACTACCACATGTGGTGGACGTGTCCGGTGGCTAAGACATATTGGAAACAAACGCTAAGATGGCTGAATGAAATCATGTCAATTAAATTAAGTCTTAAGCCGGAAATGTTTCTATTAGGGATAACAGATCAAAAAATATGTAAAACCAATCAATACCTTCTCGTCCACATCTTGATGGCGGCAAGGATCGCTTATGCGCAGTGCTGGAAGAGTGAAAATGCCCCCACTAGCACAATGGTGATGAACAAAATCTTAGAATTAGCAGAAATGAACAAATTGACAATGCGGATTAACGATAAAGAAGACACAGACTTTTACAAAGTCTGGGAGAAATTGTACAAATGGCTTGATGAGACACTGAGGATTCAGATATAAAAGGAGATAGCTGACTAACTTAAAACGATCTAAGCAACAACTCAAATAAACAATACACAAAGACAGAGGGACAAATGAGAGTAGAAATGTATTAGAGGTGAGAATTCACCGTTGAGTAACACCATTAGACCACAACGTTGGAATAACTTGAAAAGCTGATAGGTAATCCGTTATAACTACCTGCATGGAATTAGCAACCTAGTCTCATACTAGGTAAGGCGAGATGAGCAATGGGAGATGAAAATATGTAAAGAGCTTTATCTATTTTTGTATCTTGTATTTTGTAAATCTTGCCTTTTTTATATAACTTTCAAATAAGGGGGGGGGAGAAAGAAAAAGAGAACCAGGTCATCCCCTGAAGAGGAGAATATGTAAACACAACAACGTGTGAGTGGATGGAGGGAGGAGTAGAAGGAAAGATAGGAAGGAGAGGAGAAAGGAGAGGAATAGGAGAAAGGGAAAGGCAGAGGAAGAATGGGAGGGAATGTAAGAGTAGGAAAGAGGGGAGGAATGGGAAGAAGAGGGGAAGGGTAAAGGGGAGGAAGGAAGGAGAGAAGGGAAAGGAGAAAGGAAGGAAGGAGAGAAGAAAGAGAAGAAGGGGGTAGGAAGGAAGGAGGGAAGAAAGGAGGGAAGGAAGGAGGGAAGGAAGGAGAGAAGGAGAGAAGAAAGGAGGGAAGGAGGGAAGGAAGGAGAGAAGGAGAGAAGAAAGGAGGGAAGGAGGGAAGGAAGGAGAGAAGGAAGGAGGGAAGGAAGGAGGGAAGGAAGGAGGGAACGTAGGAGAGAAGGAAGGGGGAAGGAAGGAGGAAAGGAAGAGGGAAAGGAAGGAGAGAAGGAGAAAAGAAAGGAGGGAAGGAAGGAGGGAGGGAAGGAAGGAGGGAAGGAGAGAAGGAGGGAAGGGGAAGGAGGGAGGGAAGGAAGGGGAGTAGGAGAGAAGAAACGAGGGAAGGAAAGAGGGAGGGAGGGAAGAAGAAGAAGTAGGACCGTTGTAAGATGGATCTATGGGATGATAAAAAAGCAATCTTCAAGTATATTGTCAACAGTAGGGAAAAATTGTTATAAATACATATTATTAATAACAGTTATGAGATTATATAATTGTGAATGTATATATGAAATTGATAAAATAAAAAAAGTTTAAAAAAATAAAAATAAATGCCTTTGTGAATCAGAGAAGTAATGTTTGTATCTCCGCTCAGAATGGGAGTGAAATCATCATCTTTTTATACCACGTGATGGGACAGATTATGGATTGGTGCGCATGTGTGAGCTCGTGAACGGCCGGGAGCTCCTGCTCCAGCATGGGACAGATGAAAGATCAGAAAAAGCATTGCGTTCCTATCGGTGAGCCCCCGCAGGAAAAGGGGCGAGCGGTGGGGTATGATCTGGAGGACCGGGCGGGGCGGTCAGCTAGGGGTTTGCTCTCTCAGGCTGGTCGCCTGCCTGTGTGGTTGTTGGCGGTCTTGCTATTTTGGCGGCGAAAATGGCGGCGCCTGGCAACTTCTAATGACGCCGGCGCCTTTGGTCTGCCTCTTGATTTAAAAATCCAGGAGAAAACTTGGAGGAAATTCGGGGGACCTTTTGGGACAGAACTACGCTATTCTGCCAATGAGGGGTGGCTGGCCCAGATGATGCCAAACAGAATTAAGCGGCTGGCTTTGCTGCTTCCACCATGGCTCTCCCCGCCCCCTCCCTTCTCCTCATTGTATCCTGGCTTGCGGTAGCTTGGGCGGCCTTTGCTTCAGTTTTTCGTGACTGGGAGAGCCCTGGAAGCTTTTGGAACCTACAGGACTGTACTGCCTTGTTGCCTGTCTCTACAGGGTGGGGTGGCTGCTTCATGTGGCGCCGGACGGAGGTGGACAGCTGTTGGTTTACCATCACCACAACCCCTCCGGGCGCCCCCTCCCACCTCCCCTCACCCCATTCGATTGGACGCCTTCACGCTGTGGCCTTTCCTTGCCCTTTGGTAGCTTCCTGTTTTATTACTCTTACCACCTGGCCCCCCTGGCTTATGACCATTGGAGTGTTTATGAACTTTGGACTGCCTACGAATTTTGGACCTTGGCTTTCGGACTCCTGGATTTCCGGACATATAATCCTGTTTTCTCTATTACGACCATTATTATCTATTATTACTCTAGAGACACCACCTCAACCACCCAGTCCTCTGCCTCCCTCTACTATACTATCTGGGAAAGAAGAGAAGATGAACTATTTCATCTGCATCCCCTTGTCATCGATCTGATCCTTGTGTCCCTACTTCATGAACCAGAGACCTTACTTGCACAATTTTAACATCCATCTTAATATTTGCGCCCCCCCTTTTTTTTCTTGTATGTGGAATGTATGTGTATGCCTGTAAATGAATGAACCCACCTTCTTTTAAACTAGTATAATTACTTTATTATATTGCTTTATCTTTTAAACTGTAGCGGGGTATGTTTGTGGGGAATGCTTGGTTGACATGTATGAGGGGATTGAGAGTGCGGTCTGGAGCCCCCTCCACTGAGTGCAGTAGCAGAAGTGGATGGGGGCCCAGATCCACCTCTCATCCCAGAATGCATGGCAGAAACGGCCTGCTGGGAAGAACGGAAGCTACAGGGGGGAAGAGGGGTCTATGGGTGCGGAGATGGGCCGGTGCATCCCGGTCATAGTTGGGAGAGGCAGGTTTGACGGGAGTTACAGGGCTAGCCACTACCGGGGAAGAAGGGTTCGCTACGTTACAGCGATCCCTCCTTCAGGCCCTGATAGCTCCACTCCAGGACCATATGGCGAGAGTTGTCAGGGCCCTGGTCTCAGGCTGCTGTTGCTAAATGCCAGGTCTGTGGTTCATAAAGTTCCCTCGTCCGGGACCTAATATTAAACGAGGGGGCAGACCTGGCATGTATTACTGAAACCTGGCTGGGCCATGAGGGAGGAGTCCCCCTCACTGAAATGTGCCCAGAAGGGTTTCAGCTGCTCCACCAGCCACGACACCAGTGAAGGGGTGGGGGAGTGGCAGTCATCATCCGAGAGTCACTAGTTCCTCGTAGGATTCCTGCTCCGGAGACTGTCGGGTCTGAGTCCCTTCTGGTGAAGTTGGACCTTGGGGATCAAGTGGGTCTGTTTCTAACGTACCTACCTCCCAATTGTGTTACAACAGCCCTGCCTGTGCTCCTTGAGTCAGTAGCCAAACTGGCGGTTGAGTTCCCTAGGCTTATAGTGCTGGGGGACTTCAACCTGCTGTCACTCGGTGAACGCTCTGATGGAGCACGGGAGTTCATGCTTCCATGACAGCCATGGACTTGAACCAGGTAATTCAGGGTCCGACTCATACAGCGGGTCACACGCTCGACCTTGTGCTTCTCTCGGAGCAGTGGAGACGTTATCTAGATTTAAAGGGCATTGAGATCTTGCCCTTGTCATGGTCAGATCACTTCCTATTGAGGCTTGACTTTCGGAAACCAATCCCCCACTGTAGGGAGGGGGAACCGATTAGGTGGTTCCGCCCCAGACGCCTGATGGACCCTATGGGATTTCAGATGGCGCTTGGTGAGATACCTGACTCTCTGGCCCACAGTCTGGCAGAGTCCCTGGTAGCTGCTTGGAATACAGCGGCGGTGGAGGCTCTAAACTGGATTGCGCCTTTACGGCCTCTCCGCAGCAGTGGATCCAGGAGGGCTCCTTGGTTTACCGAGGAACTCCTGGAGATGAAGCACCAAAAGAGACACCTAGAGCGACACTGGAGGGCTAGTAACTCCGAATCCGGCCGAACACAATTAAGAGCCTTTATTAGGACTTATCTAGTGGCGATACGGGTGGCAAAATGTGCTCATTTTTCCGCTCTTATGGCATCCGCAGAATCTGTCTCAGCCGCTCTGTTTAGGATAGCACACTGCCTCTTGAAAGAGAGGGATGCGGGCAAGCCCTTACAGGGTAGAGCTGAGGAGTTTGTTCAGTTTCTGTCAGATAAAATCGCTCAGATTCGGACGGACCTGGATTCCACTTGGACAGCACCAGCCGAGATGCCAGGGGAAGATCTTGATCCGATTTTATGGAGTGAGTTTCAACTTGTCGCCCCTGAGGAAGTGGACAAGGCCATGGGAGAAGTAAGTGCCTCCACTTGTTTACTGGACCTGTGTCCCTCCTGGTTGGTCTCGACCAGCAGGGAGGTGACATGTTGCTTGATCCAGGGAATTGTTAACACCTCTCTCCGGGAGGGATCCTTCCCACACCCCCTAAAGGATGCGGTGGTGAGACCCCTCCTTAAGAAACCTTCCCTGGATCCAGCCATCTTAAACAACTACTGTCCAGTCTCCAACCTCCCGTTTGTAGGGAAGGTTGTTGAGAAAGTGGTGGCCTTTCAATTCCGACGGACCTTGGATGAAGCAGATTATCTGGATCCCTTTCAGTCAGGGTTCAGGCCTGGTTACGGCACTGAAACTGCTTTGGTCGCGCTGATCGATGATCTCTGGCGGGCCAGGGATAGAAGACATTCCTCTATCCTAGTGCTTCTTGACCTCTCAGCGGGCTTCGATACCATCAACCATGGTATCCTTCTGTGGCGGTTACGGGAGGTGGGAGTGGGGGGCACCGTTTTACAGTGGTTCTCCTCCTACCTCTCGGACAGGTCGCAGTCGGTGTTGGTTGAGGACAGAGATCGACCCCAAGGCCCCTCAAATATGGGGTGCCGCAGAGTTTGGTCCTGTCCCCCCTCCTATTTAATATCTACATGAAGCCGCTGGGTGAGATCATACGCCGGCACGGGATCAAATATCATCAATATGCGGACGATACTCAATTGTATCTGTCCGCCCTGTGCCAACTCAGTGAAGCAGTGGAAGTGATGTGCCAGTGCCTGGAGGCTGTCAGTGTCTGGATGGGAGCGAACAAGCTTGCACTCAACCCAGACAAGACCGAGTGGCTATTGATGCTGCCTCCCAAGGACAGTCCAGACATTCCACCTCTTAGCCTGGGGGGTGAAATTATACACCCCTCAGAGAGGGTCTGCAATTTGGGTGTCCTCCTGGACCCGCAGCTGACATTAGAACACCATCTGTCAGCTGTGACCAGGGGGGCTTTTGCCCAGGTTCACCTGGTGCACCAGTTGCGGCCCTATCTGGACCGGGAGGCACTTCAAATGGTCACTCATACCCTTGTCACCTCTAGACTGGATTACTGTAACATGCTCTACATGGGGCTGCCCCTGAAGAGTGTTCGAAGACTGCAGTTGGTCCAGAATGCAGCCGCACGAGTGATATTGGGTGTACCTAGATACACCCATGTTACACCCATCCTCTGCAAGCTGCACTGGCTCCCTATTGGTCTCCGAACACGCTTCAAGGTGCTAATCGTTACTTTTAAAGCCCTACATGGTTTAGGACCTGGCTACCTGAGAGACCGCCTCCTGCCACATATCTCCCAACGACCAACTAGATCTCACAGGTTGGGCCTCCTCCAGGTGCCGTTGACTGGACAATGCTGGCTGGTGACTCCCTGGGGGAGAGCCTTCTCTGTAGCTGCGCCGGCCCTGTGGAACGATCTACCAGTAGAGATCCGGACCCTTACCACTCTCCCAGCCTTCCGTAAAGCCACCAAGACCTGGCTGTTCCGGCAGGCCTGGGGCTGTTGATCAATGTCCAGCCCCATCTACAATAAATGGATGATGTGCAATTTTAATTATGTACCTTTATTTTTAAATTTTTAAATGTTTTTTATCTGTCTGTAAGCTGCCCAGAGTCCCTAGGGAGTGGGCGGCATACAAATTTTATTAAATTGGGAAAAAATGGAAATTGGAAAGTCAGAAGTATCTTAACACTGAACTGTAAGTTTTGCTATTAAGAATGCCTGATAATAAACTTGATCTGAATGAGATTCCTAAGCGTGGAGTTAACTGCATGCCCCAAGCAAGCCTACAATGCTCAAGGCAGAACATTGTAAACATTCTAAATTGTGTAGCCAAGCATCTCCAGGATTGATTGATTACTTATTTACTTATTTATTTTATATTGCTGCCTATGTGCCCATGGCGACTCAAGGCAGCTTACAGAATATAAAACCACATTTAAAACAATAAAAACTAACAAAAAGAATCAAATAAAATAATATAATACAATATAACAAAATTACCCCCCACCTCCCACTCTCCACCCTGGTGACAGCAAATCACACGAGCCATTTAATGGGCTCCATCCCTCTTTGCGTTCCCCAGGCCCACTGGCAGAACCAGGTCTTCAGCACTTTCTGGAAAAGTGTTAGAGTGGGGGACATTCTAATCTTTGGGGGAATGATGTTCCAGAGAGAGTGAGCCACCATGGAGAAGGCCCTTCTTCTGGGTCCCACCAGGTGTATCTCCCATAGGGATGGGACCCGCAACATTCTCTGCCTTCCCACTCTGATGAATTGGGTAGATGTGACTGACAAGAGGTGGTCCCACAGATAACCTGGTTCCAAGCCATTACATACCGTATTTTTCAGAGTATAAGATGCTCCGGAGTATAAGGCACACCTAGATTTTGGGGAGGAAAACAAGGGAAAAATATCTGCCTCTCTCTCAGCAATTTACGTCCTTGCAATAAACAGTACAGACAATATACACTGTTTGTAGTGTTATATTTCAGACTATACTTGTACAGATGCTATTAAAATGTGCTTTGTGGAAGTATAATTATTCTCTGCTATTTAAAAGAATAGCACTTTAAAAAAAAATAGCACTGGGCCTCTTCAGATCAAGCATTTATTTTAAAAAGCTTCTTCATTTTGTTACCTTGTCTAGAACAATAATAAAGCAGTCTTTAAAAAATAAGTCTAATAATTTGAACATTCTATAGGCATTTATAGTTGTTGACTTACCTCCTTGCAGCAAGCAGTCCGATTAGCACAAGAAAAAAAAATCTGCCTCCCAGCAATTTGCCATCTGGAGCAAACAGCTAGTTTCACTTTCAATTTCTCCTGGTCATCAGCTGCAGGGATTTCTATACCTTATTGAAGCCTCGCAACTCCCATTTGCTGCAAAGAGGTAAATTGCTGGGAGCAGAGGCCAAAGGGTGGGGGCTGGTGGGTGGGTGGGGCTACATTCGGTGTATAAGACACACCCAAATTTTCAACCTCTTTTAGAGAGGAAAAAGGTGTGTCTTATACTCCGAAAAATACGATATGTTATAGTGTAAACCAGTTCATCTTTTGAGTTACGGTGGTAATAGTGATATTTAAAATGATTCTATTGGCATATTCTAGCATCCTATCTGATGGTACTTCTCCACTGAACCTTGATAACCAGTTTTGAGGATTGACTGTAGATGTTGTGGCCTGTTGGCTGACAGCAGAGTCAGATGAGGTGGAGGGAGAGCTTAGACCAGCTTTGGAGCCTTTGGAAGGCTCTTATAAGGAAACAGCATTAAGGCAGAGCCTTCCATCCTCCCACAAGTGGAGACACAGCTGTCTTCAGAGCCTGAGCTGAGTGAGGGGGAGGAACAGATGGAGTCCATCCCAGATGTACATATGTGCAGAGAGGAAAGGAAAGGAAAACAATAAGTCAACTCTTAAGGAAAAGCAGATGTGGATGCTAATCAGCCCCTCTCTGGCTGGGAAATAAATAATAGGGGTTTGGGAGTAGCCAGTTGTCGTAGACAACTGTTTAGCAATTTGGATTTCTTGGCCAGGTCTTTTGGGAATAATTACATTTGATATTTTTTATCCATGTGAATAAAAGACTGTTCCTACCCTGTTTGAAAAGGGGTTTGTTTTTACTTGTGAGTAAGTGGCTTATCATTTCTTGCTAAGGTTGGGACAGAACATTACCTAGTTTATCCATGATTTTATGTCTCATATTTGCATATGACATGCTCCGAGGGTGGCAGTGATGTTCCCGCTTCAAGTATTGCTTTACTTCTGAATCTTTTTGAATCTTGGATGTAATAAGTTTCTTTTCTGGGTCATCTTGAGTCTGGGATGTAATGGGAAACTGGTCTGTCTCAAGTTGTGGGAGCAGATGCTTGTTCAATATATTGAAGTGTTCAGTAACTAGCTATGTTTCCGAAGAGAAGGTGTGGGAGGAGTAACCATTGGGTATTAACCTAATCTTGATTGCCTATTGGAGATTGAGGAAATCTTTGGAAGCCACACCTCCTGCTGGTCCGGTGGCTACCCACTTCAACCTCAATCTTCGGCCTAATTGGAGTGTTTTTCCTGCTCTCCTCTCTATCCGAGATCAGGAGTTTGTTTACTCTCAAGAAAAGCCTCAGCAAGGGATTTCAATTTAAAGCGACCTCACCTGCCTTCTGCTGTGCTCCTTGCCGCTCATTCAAGCCTCGGCTTGCCAGCGTGCGTGCTTAGAGGCCTGCAGGGCCACCCGTTTT
The DNA here is from genome assembly GCF_051295495.1 of Thamnophis sirtalis. Lineage (NCBI taxonomy): Eukaryota > Metazoa > Chordata > Lepidosauria > Squamata > Natricidae > Thamnophis > Thamnophis sirtalis. Next base: position 69,923,911 of record NW_028261384.1, read on the forward strand.
TCCCAAAAGGGGTGGAGGCTCCAGGAAGGCCCAGAAGCACAGAAAAACTTCCAGGCCATGATCGGAGGAGTCCAGGGAAGCCGGAGAAACCAAAACCCTTCCAGGACTGCGAAGAAGGTTCCAGCGAAGGAAGGAAGGAGACTCCAGACGGCACCAGCAGTCACCATTTTGGATCGTCGCCATTTTAGGAGCACGTGGGAGCGCGTAAGCAGCGTTCCGACACCGAAAGCGCTCACGAGGCCGTAGGAAGCCGGAAGAGGCTTCCTTTCTGCTCTGCCCCGCCGGTGATCCGGGGGGAGATTCAGGGCCTTGCCTGCCGGCAGCAGCAGAGCCTGCAAGCGATCAGAGAGAGGCAGATCCTATCCCTAGGAAGGGAATTTATTTACAGCCGGCTGCAGAAGGAGCACGTGGGTGAGCAACAAACCGTGAGTAATGGCGGAGGCGACTAGGAGCAAAAACTCTAGGCCCAGAGCCCCGGGGGGTGCAGATCCAGAGGAAGGGTCCTCTAGAGCGATTTCCCCTGCTCCCAGAGGCAGATCCCCATCTAGGAGGGACAAAGCCAGGGCTCCCAAGAATCCATCTCCCAGGAAGGAAGCCAGAGCAACTAGGGCCTCGGCCAGGGACTACAGGGCAACCATCAGCCCTTCCCCCCCCCCAGATCACGCTCCCCATGCAGGGCCTCTGCCTGGGCTGCACACAGATCTCCATCCCCAGCCTCTCCAGGGGGATCTCTGAGAAGGCACAGCTCTCTTTCTCCTCCTCTCTCCCCTGCTCCCTTACTGGATTCGAGAGTGGATCCTTTTGGCCGCAGAGCAGCCAGCCCAGCCCGGCCTCGCCTAGCCCCTCTATCCCCTGAACCCAGGGAATATTCCCAACCACCAGAGCTTCAACCTCAGCTGCCTGATCTAACCAGCAGCTTTCAGGACATGTTTGCCAGAGCTCTGGCCCAGGTTATGGCTTCTAGCTTAACTCAGCAGCCACAGGCTCCCAGGAGCAGGGCCCCCCAGGAACCCCCCAGAGGGCTGAGCGATCGCCCTAGCACCTTGGCTGCAAGAGAGGCCAGGTCTCCATCCACGGCTAGTGAGGCATCCGACCTTGAGGAGGGAGAACTAAAGGATGTGGGGTTTTCGGAGGATGAGGACCCCCAGGGGGAGGAGGATTCCACCGTAGCGGGCCTTTCCCCCCCTCCTTGTTCAGCTCCCTTTTACGCAAGGCAGTAGCCACAGCTGATCTGGATCCACCCTCGGATCCCCAACCCGCAGCTGAGCCCTCGGGCAAGGGCAAAAGCAAGAAGAAGAAGGGGCCCTTCCATAGGCCCCCCATACCTAAGAAAGAAATCCCCACCCCAGATATGTTTATGGAGGTGCTCAAATCTCAGTGGGTAAAGCCAGGGTCCTTTCCAACCCCGGGGGGAATGAAAGAAAGTTTTATAATCTTAACCAAGCCTTTGCCCAAGCCTTGCAGGTTCCGGAAGTGGACAACCCGGTGGCAACCTTGGCATCTTCCTCAACGGTCGTAGCAGGAGACACCGCTAATTGCCTCAAGCCTGAGGATAAGAGAGCAGACATTGTTCTGCGCAAGACGTTCCAGGCCATCACCTGGGCTATCAGAGCGGCTGCCTCTGCCTCCTTTTTTAACAGGTCCACGGTCCTGTGGCTGGAGCAACTGAGGGATAGGACCCCAGCCTCTGAAGTGCAACTCCTGCAAGACATCTCCAAGATGCTTGCGGCAACGCAGTTCTCGGCGGATGCCACCTTGGACGCGGTAAAGTATGCGTCGCGTGCTATGTCTTCTTCAGTTGCTTCTAGGCGACTACTCTGGCTACGTCACTGGCAGGCAGAGTCCCGAATGAAGTGGCACCTAACCGGCGTGGACTACACTGGGGACAAGTTATTCGGGACGGCGCTGGATCCCCTCCTTGTGGAGGATAAAAACAAGCGGAAGATCCTCCCGTCAACGAACAAGCGGTCGGATTTCCGCCATGCACCGTACCCTAGGAGGGCCTCCTACAGACCACCTGAAGGAGACAGCCAAGGCCAGAGGTACCAAAACCCCAGATTTCAGAGGCAGGGGGATAGACAATTTCAGAACAGATTCAGGGGCCAACACCAGGGGAAGCGGCCCTTTCGTGGAGGAGGCGGTCGTCCCTTCCGCAGATTCAAGTGATCCGCCCCCGGATCACCCCATCGGCGGTCGCCTCTCCATGTTTGCGGATGCCTGGGAGTGTATCACATCGGATGAATGGGTTCTCCAGACGGTAAGGCTCGGGCTTTGCCTGGAGTTCCGCTCCCTTCCTCCCAGTAGGTTCCGCACCTTCTCCTCCTCCTCAGACCCAAACAAGAAGGCCCTTAAGGCCAAGGCCATTAAATATCTCCTCGACATCAGGGCCATCGAGACAGTCCCAGAAGGGGAAAAAGGGTCAGGATTTTATTCAAACCTCTTCTTAGTGCCCAAGAGGGGGGTTGGAGAGCCATCCTGGACCTTAAGTTACTCAACTCCAGGGTGGTGTACCGTAAATTTAAAATGGCTTCTCTAAGATCCATCCTGGAGGGCATCCGGCCGGGCGACTTCCTTGCCTCCATCGACCTTACAGAGGCATACCTGCATATCAGGATCGCCCCGGAACACCGTAAATTTCTGAGGTTCTCCCATGAGGGGAACCATTTCCAATACAGAGCCCTGCCCTTTGGGTTGGCCTCAGCCCCCAGGACTTTCACCAAGGTGCTAGCTGCAGCTGCTGGTCACCTACGTTCCCTCCCTGTCCGTTTATTTTGTTACCTTGACGACATACTCGTCCTGGCCAGGTCCTCTGCCTCTTCCCAGGCTCCCCTAGAAGAAATTTGTCGAGCGGCCGCCTGGGCCTCCCCGTCTCCCTTCATTAGACACTATAGATTGGACGCCTACGCCTCGGCGGACGCCGTCTTCGGCAGGAGGGTCCTTCAGGGTGTCCTAGACACGCAAGGGGGCTCAGGCCCGTCCATTCCCTCCCAGGACAACTAACTTTGGTATGTCCCAATGGTTACTCCTCCCACACCTTCTCTTCGGAAACTGGCAGTTGGACTTACCTGAACTGCATGTTTCGACGAGAAGTGTGGGAGGAGTCACTTCCCGCCCGTTATGGCGCCCTTCGCCGTGAAGCAGGGCCTGAGCACGTCCAGGTTCAAGCAACGGCTAGGAAGAATTGGTATTGGCTGTTTCCTTTTGCTTCCTTTCAGATACTGTTCAGACGTTCGGTTGGGTAGCCACCGGACCAGCAGGAGGTGTGGCTTCCAAAGATTTCCTTAATCTCCAATAGGCAATCAAGATTAGGTTAATACCCAATGGTTACTCCTCCCACACTTCTCGTCGAAACATGCAGTTCAGGTAAGTCCAACTGCCATTCTCAGTTAGTATGGATGCAGGTCTTCTATTAATCCATATTACTACTGTTATAGCAGCATTCTATCAATTCCTGGTTCTTACTTGTCCATATTTTGGTTTGCTTGCTTGTTTGTTCCAGTAGCTTACTTATTGTAAGACAGTCCTGGTTCCCCAACATTTGACACACACCTTATTAATCCAGGCAATGTCCAAGCCAGCATGATTCCTTTAGTTTGTGGCATTATTATATAAAATAAGCAGATGAAGTATTTAGGGGTCTTTGCTCAAGGACATCTACTGGTAAAGTAGGTATTAGTCAGGTTTTGACCCCTGGTCTCCCATCAAAGGAAGCATTCTATCCACTATGCTTATCGTATGCTTATATCCATTTATTTTATGCTTATCCTATATTTTTATTACTTCCCTATTAGCATATTTCTCTGTCACAAATCACTTTGGAAATGAACTTTTATGAGCAGAAATCCCTCCCTTCCGATCTATTTTGCACCAATGTCTGATACAATTAATACAGACTTTCTAAATTGAATAAAGCATATTGGCAATAAAGGTAATTTACAGATTGTTTGAGAATAGTAAGTAAACTAATGCATAGTACTAGTGGTATTTCCAATTTAAATAGATGATTCTATTTGTGCTACTTAAAAAAGAACATTCCAATGTATTATGATCTAAGCTATCAGTTTGTATGTATCGCCATATAGAAGAAAATATATGTACCACAGGGTTCAAATGTGAAGTCCTTGGTGCTCTCTGAGCTTGTTTGTTACTTTGCAGACATTTCTAATCAAGACATAAAGCAATTGCAAACAAACAAGCAACCTTAAAGAGTACCACAGCTCCATACAAATTAACAATAGCAGGCTAAGCTTACAATTAAAGATAATGTCTCTCTGGATAATGATATGTAAATATCTATAGAAAGTTATTTGCAGTTGACTTCTTCCAGGATGTTTGTTAGTTTCATTTTACTTCCTGATTTAGCTTATGAGACTATCTGAAATTCCCTGCTGATTTCTCATCTAATTACTAATCAGGTTTTAGGGTTTTCAAGATGCTGTGATTTAGAAATCACGCAGCACAGCTGATCATCAGAACTACCTGTTTTCCCAAACCAATAGCATTTTTTATTACTGGTTTGGGTGAATTGGTAGTTCCGATGATCAGTTGTGTGACAATCAGCTGTGCCGCATGATTTACATTCTGCTTTCTTACAAATTTAAATTGTGCAGCACAGCTGTTCCCCCTCCTACTGTTCTACTTATCTTTGCAGACTCAGAAAAGGCTTCTTAATCTTTCTTTTTCAGCACTGCACGGTAGCGCTTGTGGTGTGCATGCGTGCAAAGTGAACCGTTAGCAAAGCGAATTGGTAGCAAACTTCACACCATTTCACCTCGCCTTTGACCCCATTTTCCCAGTTTGAAAACATTTTCAGTTGATCCTCCAGTGTCAAATATTCTATGTTCCTAAATTCAATAATTTAAATTGTTGTTGCATTGCTTGTAGTTTATGAGTTATGAAATGATTAGCTTTAGCCAGAAAGGATTGAAACGATTAGTTTTAGCCAGAAAGCTAAAGCTGTGATAGCTATCGGTCAGTTAGGAGACTGTTTTTCAACCTTAGGAACTTTAAAGTTGTGAAGTTCAAGCAGGCGGAGAATTCTTGAATGGACCTACACAATGTAAATTTGTCACAGTTGCCAACATTTGTCTAGGCAATCTTTGTCCAGCGTAAATAATATTAATGGACCACCAGGAGGGAAGAAAAGAAGGGAAAAATGAAGCAAATTAAACTATGTTTTCTTGGCCTCAAATCAATGGCTAAAAGGGGGGCATGTTTTCTTAATGAGTGTCTGGCAATGGAAAGCACACTGTTCTAGAAGAGACTGTTCTATAAAGAAATTTTCCATTGTTCATGGATAACAGCCAACTGAAATTCAACATGGAACTCTTCACAAGAAAAAATGATTCGTCTTTCCACGTTGATCCCAAGGAATACACTAGAAGGAAATATAGGCTTTGTCTACTTGGTTGAGAAAGGCAGGGGTTAAAATCTTTCTCTTGTTAGCAGAGTCAGCTTGCCTCTGGATGAGATAATAATTCTTCTTGATGTTTCTTTTGGCCTATTCTGCTTGCTATAGTGTTTATGTAAGGAGCAACCTAGGTAGAAATCATTTAAAGATAATAAAAGGAGTCAGTCTTTTAACTGCACTGACAGAAGTGTGGCCGATTTCTCATTTTTACCTTTTCTGATGATACAATTTTGTTGGTGGCATGCCATTTCTGCTAATACAATCCTTGGAAGTTCCTATGAAAATCTCCTAGTTGATTTTAGTTTATATTTTGAAAACTTTGCTGAAAACTTGTTCCCCATAGAATGCTTTTTAAAATTAAAATATATTAAGTCAGATTAGATAATAACTACCATATAAATAAGGTGACCAGATTTTCAGATTGGTAAAGAGGGACGCCATTGACCTGGGGGCGGGGGGGGGGGGGTTGATTAAAAAATTTATATTTTGTCAAAAGGTCACAAAAGGCGATTACATCACCCCAGGACACTGAAACCATTATAAATACAAATCTGTTGCCAAACTTCAAAATTTTGATCACGTGACCATGAGGATGCTGCAACGGTCGCTAAATGTGAAAAATGGTCGCTAAGTGTGAAAAATGCTAATCAGTCACTTTTTTCAATGCCATTGTAACTTTGGTCACTAAATGAACTGTTTGAAAACTAAGGCTAGCTTGCATTATAATGCCTTATGCTAGCTTACATTTTCAAGAGAGAGAAGCTAAACTCCTAAACACACAAGGAATTTGTTTTTGGTGAATATGCTCTCAGTGTACATAAAGAAAAATAAAATAGAATACATTCATCAAGAATCATAAGCTACAACACTTAGTGATAGTCACTAAAGCCTGGAGGATTGTTCCCTCTGTGCTTCTTTAAAACAGTATATGTTAGAATAGAATAACAGCATTGGAAGGGACCTTGGAGATCTTCTAGTCCAGCCCCCTGCTTAGGAAGGAAACCCTACACCATTTCAGACAAATGGTTATCCAACATCTTTTTAAAAACTTCCAGTGTTGGAACATTCACAACTTCTCTCCTTGATTAGTTTCCACCCATTGCTTCTTGTTCTACCCTCATGTGCCTTGGAGAATAGTTTGACTCCCTCTTCTTTGTGGCAACCCCCGAGATATTGGAACACTGTTATCATGTCTCCCCTAGTCCTTCTTTTCATTAAACTAGACATACCTAGTTCCAGAAACAGTTCCTCATATGTTTTGGCCTCCAGTCCCCTAATCATCTTTGTTGCTCTTCTGACTTGTGACTGTTTTTCTCCTTTATGACCACTGCACCATCTTCATGACCACATGGTCAAAATTTACTTGGCACTTGGCATGTGTTCATGATAGTTGCAGTATCCAGGATTATGCGATCACCATTTGTCACTTTCCCAGCTGGTTTCCAACAAGCAAAGTGACCAGGAAAAGCCAAACTTGCTTAATGACTGCATGGTTCACTTAACAAATGCAGTAACTCACTTAACAACTGTGGAAAGAAAGGTCATGAAATGAGGAACCATCTTGCTTCTCAATGAAAATTTTAGGGTCAATTGTGGTTGTAAATCGAGGTCTAGCTATACAGTATATGGAAATAATCCCAGTCCCTTAAAATTGAAGTGTGCTTGCCTTGCATTCTAAACAACAAAATATCCAACCATTTTTTTCTTAAATATTTTAAGCAAATGTTGTACAAAATCTCCCAATGCAATAAGCTTAACACTGTATCCTGAAGTGTTGGAATATAAAAACTGTCTCGTTCACATAGTATGTGAAAATAGCAATGAATTTAAATGTATGAATTTAAAACTAAGTTTGGAGCTATTGTTTATTAGCTAACGTTGCACTCTATTTTATACAAAATGCTTCCGTATCAGAAAACACACATGTTCTTCTATTCCAGACACCTGTAATGACCCCAAAGGACAGCTATTTGTCTCTGACCTTCCATAACAAATTCATGGCTTTATACAGAGATACAGTAATATCAACACCCAACTCTGCTCACTGGGTAGTTTCAGATAACTGCTATTTGAGGAGAAGTTTTAGAAGTTATTTGCAATCTTGTGGCGAGTTTGCTGTTTAATCTGCTAGTTTTGCAAAAGGAGAAACTACACAGCTGTAAAAATAATTCCTGTTGCTCAATGCAGCTGTGCTGAGCTGCTTTCCTGGCATGATTTGGAAGATATTTGGTCACAGTAGATCAAATATGGATAAGAGAGCCAGTTTGCCTAGTAGTGGTTCAGGCACTAGACAAGAAATCAGGAGTTTCTAGTTCCATTTTAGGCATGAAAACCTGCTTGGATGAAATGAGGCCAGTCACTCTTTTTTTCCCTTCTTTCTTTCCTCCTTTCCTTTCTTCCTTCCATCCTCCTTTTCCTTCCTTCCTTCTTTCCTTCCCTCTTTCTTTCCTTTCCTTCCTTCTTTCCTCCCTTCCCTAACTTTCTTCCCCCCTCCCTTTCTCTGTTGTGGGGAGTCAGAAGGAGCATTAGATCTGCTCACCGTCTTAAAAGTGGGTTTTTAAAAAAATGGCTTTTTTTAAAAGTGATTTCAGCCGGGATGCCTTTAGTACTCGCCCCATCCGTCCTCCCATCCTCCTTCCAAAAAGTTGATTTAAAAACCCAGTGATCAGCACCCACTTCTCCAGCATTCCTGATTCAGAGGCAGAGTCCGAGATAGATACCTAGGCGTGGCCTGTTCTCCCCTCAAGGCTTCGTGTTAAAGCCAAAAAGGACCTCCACAGAGATTGCTCCAGGAAGGCAGGGCAGGGCAGGGACGCTGGGGAGCAGCTTTCGCCTACAGCCTTGGAGGGAGGGGGGGTGTTTGCAACCCTGCCCTGCTTGGTGCCCCCCCAGTACTCCATTTGGGGGGGGATGCAGGAGGTCCAAATAAGAGGCGGGCTCAGTCTCCACTGGGATGGAGCAAGCAGAAGGAAAGGCAAGAGCGGGGGGGATGGGTCTTCGCTGGCAGTTGCAAAGCAGCCTTCCCCTGATTGCCTTCCCCCAATGCCCCCCAACCCTTTCAAAAGCCACCCCCATTGCCAGCCTCTCCCAACCAGATCTCCGCCTGCCTCCCCTCGGCTCACCCGGACCAGATTGCTGACAGTGGCTTGCATGGCATGGCTGCAGGGAGAGTGGCGCCCGAGAGAAGCAGGCAAAAAAATAAAACCTTCTGACGGCTGAGCCACTTGGCCCGGGACCGAGCCTCCTCCTTGCTGCACTGCCTCCACCGGAAAGCCGTCACTCTCCCTGCAGAAAAACGACGTGCGCCAGCACGTGCATGCACAGGAGGGGAGGGAGGGAAACCACTGCCCTCTAAAGGCCACATCAGGAATGACAGTTCAGAGAAATAAAAAATTTTTTTAACGGTGTCCTTTTTAAAATTGATTTTCTTTCTTTTGGAAAATTGGGACTTTTTGAACACGCCGCGGGACACAGGACAAATTATTAAAAATCGTGACTGTCCCTTCAAAAGCGGGACGTCTGGTCACCTTACATATAAACCTTTAAAATAAATCTCACCAGAGTTTGACAATGTAAATATTTAATTTTAGATGCTAGAGCTCATGTTTATAGAAGAGAAAGAATCAGAAGAAGAACCTGAAGAAGAAGAAGCTGGAGGTGAGTTATTACTGTATGAAAGCTATTGGATAGCAACACAATTATACAATTATTTAGAAACAGGATTGATTGTTTGAAACATTTTGGTGCAAAATGTTTTTTTTAAAGTAAATACTGTTTCAGGAGGGCATCCATAGAACACTCAAAGATTGTGGATGTGAGAGCCAAAGAGCCATTTTTTAAAATGTACATCATGTATATGATTGACTGAGTGAGTCAGTGAGTGACTGACTATGTGGCATGATGTCATTGTTGACTTTTAGTGACCATATAGTTTTTCCCCTTGATGATCTATCCCCAGTTGGTTCTTCAGCTCTTCCAATAGCACTGCAATTACCACTGTAACTGAGTCTATCCACCTTGCTGCTGGTTGTCCTCTTCTTTTTCCTTTCAGCATTTCCAGCAGTAGTACTTTCTCCAGAGACCCAAGTCTTCACATAATACATATGAAGTAGAATAAATTGGGAATTTGGGAAGTGAGAATTATGGATTGATTCATTTGATGATTCACTGATTTGTTTTCTTGGCTTTCCACTATATGCTTAGGAATCTTCTCTAGCACAAACTTCAAAAATTAATACTTTTCCTAGCTTGTGTCTTCAAAGTTCAACTTTTGTTTCCATAGAGCATCATAGAGAATATTGGGGCTTGCACTGTTCAGATTTTTGTTATTGTAGACACATTATAGCATCTAATATCTTTTCTAAGGGCTTCATGCTGTTTTGCCAAATGTTAATCTGCATTGCATTTAGAATAGAATGAGCTGGAAGAGTCCTTAGAGCTCTTCTAGTCAAGCTCCCTGGTCAAGCAGGAGATCTAGACAAGTGATGGCTAATATTTTTGGTGCTGGGACTTCAAAACATGTGTGCGTGCACACAAATATACAAACCCCCCAAAATGCAATGCAAGCACCCCAGAGGTGGGTTGCCAAAATTTTACTACAAGTTTGGGCGTACTCCTGTTTGCGCTTGCACATGCACATGATATGCTTCTGTGCATGCACAGAAGCATTTGGGTGGGTGGGTGGAGCCTCCCAAAACCAGTACTACCAGTTCAGCCAATCTGGGCCAAACCGGGAGAAACCCATCTCTGGAGCGCCCCCCGTGCATGAACGTCCGTCCTGTGCAACGTCCGTCCTGTGCAACCCTCTCACCCATTTTTGGCTTCCAGGTTGGTGCAGGAGGCTTTCCAGGCCAAAAACAGGGCAATGTGAGCATCCTCCCCACACACACACATGTGCCCTAACCACATGTGTATGCACATCCCCCACATGGACCCTCTTGCACATGCACAGCAGAAACCTGAAAAACAGCTGGCTGGCAGGAGGTGCACGCACATGCGCAGTGGAACTGGCCTGGGGTGACGGCTGGTGTGCCCACAGAGAGATCTCTGTGTGCCACCTGTGGCACGTGTGCCATAGGTTCGCCATCACAGACTGATACCATTTTAGATAAGTGACTGTTAGACTCTTCTTAAAAACATCCAGTTATGGCCCACGATTTCTGCAGGCAATTGTTAATTATCCTCACTGTTAGGAAGTTTCTCCTTAATTCCAGGTTGCTTCTCTGTTTGATTAGTTATCAACTGTTGTTTCTTGTCCTGCCCTCTAGTGCTTTATAAAATAATTTGATCCCCTCCCCAACAGCACATTTATTGTTGATGTTTGATCCTAAAAGGCAGATCTCTATCTTCATTGTCAGTTTTAAGCCTTGCGTGCTTGCTCGCTTGCTCGTTCGTTCATTCATTCAATTTATTGGCCATCCATCTTGTTACAGTACTTTTGTTTTTGATAATAGATTATCCAAATTCACACATCTATACATTTTCTGCCAAAATACAGATTTATGAATTGTGATTGGATGCTGTTTTATGGCCCAGCTATAACAAAATGTCTGGCTTAAAAAATTTGTCCTTAAAAATACTGCTATGAAAATATGATGGTATTATTTCAAATCTAGGTTACTGAAATCTGTGGAAAAAAACAATTAAAAAGAAATAAAAAATATGATAAATCATACTGGGAAGATCCATCATGTTTTTATAATCCAGCCATGGCATTTAATTACATTTTCAATAATGTAATTACGTCCTCAGCAAAATCTATCTTTCTCAAACACAATTAGATAATTTTAATATGTCTTGTTTCTTCAGTGTGGGTAGAGCCAAAGATGGTGACAGTGAGCATCAGCCCTGAGCTTTGCTCTCCCTTTTACTATCTATTTTTAACTTTTAACTTTAAATTTAAAAAGTTTTAATTTCCCCACTTGAAAGGTTCAGCTTTTACTCCAGCTAGAAAAGCATTTAGTGAATGAGAGAGAAGTTTTCTCTACTAAGCAAATAAAAGCAGCTTAACATGGCTGCGACAATGCCCAGACAACCCAAGATAAAAGACTTTTTTCAGATAATGGACACTGCGAGTAAGTCTTCTTGTCTCCTTTCTTCCCCCCTTGCAACTCTGGCAAACAAATCTAGCCCCCTTTTGGATTGGGACAAGGATGACTGCTTCTCTGTGGAGAAGGGAATTGCAATTCCAGTAAGAGATGGAGGGGAGAACAAGAATAATATGAGGAACAATTTTGAAAACTATAATGTTCATTAAATAATGAAACCTTTATGGAGTTGGTTGCTGGGATCAGCAATAGTTGCAACTGGCCATGCACATGCGCACCAACCAGCTGCTCTCTTTCGGGTTCCGGTGCTCCAACGCGCATGTGCCAGTTTCAGCACTTGGTGTCGAAAAGGTTAACAATCACTGCTGCAGGGTATACTCTAATGAGCTAATAGAGATTTCTTGGCTCCCCAACAGACAAGGCTGCAAGAGAATATTGCTAATCTTTGTGCAGATTGTTCTGCCATCAATGTTATTCAGGCTTGAGACCTCACTAAAGAAACCCTATATTTGGCCAAGACGGGTATTTCACACCACCCAAATTCAGTTCCTGTTAAAGCCTGGGCAGAGAGCCAAGACACTGGATTTCATACTCAAGAGACCAGCTACTAAGCATCAAACAATCTCTCCTTGATGGGCAGCTTTCTGTCACTTCAAACCCCCCCCCCCCCGCATTTCTACAAATGCAGAAGAGTTTCTAACACAGGAAGAAGCAACTTTCTCTGAACAATGGATAAAACACAAATGCATGGAGGTGAAGAAGGGGTAAGAGAGCAGGAATTTTGAATAGACTAAAGAAAAGTGGGATAAAAACCCACCTTCCTTCATTATTTCTGACTAATTTACGTTCACTCGCTAATGGATGGAATACTTCTTTTAAATAGATGCAATTCTGATTTTTACAACTCAGCAGATCTCTGCTTCACTGAAACCTGGCTAAATGAGTCAATTGATGATAGCAGCCTACATATCCCAGGATTTCAGATACAAAGAGCAGACAGAGCAAAATATCTGGTAAAAAGAAGGGCGGAGGCTTATGTTTATATATTAACAGCTGCTTATCCTCAAATATAACTACCACATTTCCCCGAAAATATAACATGTCCTGATAATAAGGCCATGCCACACTTTTATGGTGGGCAAAAATATAAGCCCTCTCCCACAAATAAGCTCCCTGGACAACCCCCCCACCTCCGGCCAGGTATAGCGCCACTCACCAACCTAACGGTATCCCGAAGGTGCCAAGCCGCAGGAACCTGGGGGGAGGCAAAGGTGATCTCGTTGCTTGGTGCCTTCGGGATACCGCTAGGTTGGTGAGCAGCACTCTGCCCAGCTGAAGAGGGGGGCTGCCAAGCGGCTGCTCTCTTGCGAGTGGGCTCCCAAAGAGCCAGGCACAGCCTCAGGGTCGAATGGCTGTGTTGCGCTGTCACAGCAGCAACACAGCATCCATGAGGTGACCACGCTCATGAGCAGCTGCCCGGCAACCGCTGTGACAGCGCAACATAGCCATTCACCCATGAGGCTGTGCCCGGCTCTTTGGGAGCCCGCTTGCAAGAGAGCAGCCACCTGGCAACCCCAAAACAATAAACCCTCCTCTCTTAATAAGGCCCAAGCCATATTTTGTGGATAAAAAGTTAATAAGACCCTGTCTTATTTTCGGGGAAACACAGTATACTAGAAACATTCCATGATGTGGACTTATAGACATTAATTATCAATTGCAAACCATGCATACTGTCCATGTGAGTTCTCCTCATTTCTCCTAATTGCTGTGTATGTTTCTCCACCAGCTTGTATAAACAATGCATTACGAAGTCTAGTTGACCAGATTATGTGGGCTGAAGTTAAATACCCAAATTCACTTCCTATTATTTTAGGTGACTTTAACGAATGTAACTTAAAGAAAGAGCTACCAAAATATTTTCAGTATGTCAATTGTCTCATGAGAGGCAAGAATACTTTAGACCATTGCTACACAACATTAAAAGATGATTATCAGTCTTTGCCACAAGCAGCTGTGGGACACTCTGATCATTGCATGATTCACCTTGTATCTGCTTACAGACAAAGACTTAAAATCATGAAACCAACAATTAAATCAGTGAGGACTTGGACCGAGGAGGCAAAGCTAAAGCTATAGGCTTGCCTTGACTGCACAGATTGGAATGCTTTCAAAAATACCTCTGCAGGCTTGGATAAACTGACAGATATTGTAACACCATATGTCAGTTTTTGTAAAGACCTGTGTGTGCCAACCAGAAACCTGTGAATATACAGTAACAATAAACCTTGGTTCACAGCTAATGTCAGCCTCTGTTTTGCTGCTTGCTTTTCAGCTGCCATTGAAATGGGGAGGGAGGGCATGGTATTTGGGTGAGGGAAATAATCTGTGCAGGAGGATTGTTAATTGGGAGTTGTTCTTACCATCGTTTGCGCATGTGGAATGGAGGGGAAGTTCCTGCCAAGGCCAACTGTCCGGCATACCAACCTGATGATGATTTTTGAAGACGTCTCCCACCTGACAGCTGTGAAGATATTGGATTGGACTATGGACTGAGGTTACCAAGGGAAGGGAATGGGTCATGTATTGATATCTAATGCTTTCACGCGCTTTTGCTCAGATCCAGCTTTGCTTAGCTTCTATTTACTTATAATCAGTAAAAGTACTCTTAATTCTGCAAAGTGGAGCTGAGTGGTTTCTTTCTTGGTTATTAAGTGAAGCAGCCTTGACATTAAGCTGGATCTCATCTCGCACCCATCCCAGAGCTGACACCTTCTGAGGGGGGTGCACCCAAAACCTGAAGGATGTCCCACCAAGGCAATGATCAAGAAGAAGATATGGGAGTGGCTGCATCCTCCTGCCCTTTGGAGACGGAGCAAATGGCTGGCCTGCACTTGGAAGAATGATCCGTTCGACTCAGATGGACTTGGGGAGTGGGATGGAAAGAGGACCCCGAAGAACCTTTGACTGGCATTACCATGAGGAGACCCAGAAAACCAGTGGCTGACTGGTGGGATCCTGAGGAGGAGAACCTTATGATGTCCCAAGCGATGAAACTTTTTGAAGGGGCGTGGGAGAGGCGCCTAGCTCGTGAGAGTGGCATGGGAGAGAAGCTGAGACAGAGGAAAGGTATACAGAAACCTTGGCTGATCTGAGAGAAACTGGAGGGGCTGAAGGGGGTGCTGAACAAGATGACCCAGCGCCGACCCCAATTACAGCGGCTAGAAACATTGCAAGAGGGGGGGCCCTCCCTCGCAGATGCCAGATGGCTAAGGTTCCTCCCTTAAGTATAAAATATGGAGGAGAAGGAAAGATCTAGGGTTCTTCATTGTTCAAGTATGGAACTATATGCAAATATATGGTGATGAACTGGTTACTGATGAAGCGAAGGTAGGAGTTATTATGACGGCTTTGGAAAATAAAGCGGCAGATTGGATGGTGGACTTGCATAACGCTGATTCCCCATTATTGAGAGACTATAATGGTTTTATGGCCGCTTTGAGAAAACGCTTTGATGATCTCCTCTCAGAGCGTAGAGCGAGAATTAAGTTTAAAACTCTTACCCAAGGGAAACGGCCAGTAGCTGATTATATACAAGAATTTCGTGAGCTATCAGCTTTTATGAGTGGTTGGTCTGAAGAAGCATTGTTAGACCATTTCACTGATGGGTTGAACAAAGAGATTTACCAGCATTGTGTGAATCGGAGGCCTCCCCATAGACTGCAGTCCTGGTATGAAGCGGCTGCTGATGTGGAAATTGACCTGGCCAGGCTGAATTACCAGGGCGAGAGTAAGGGTGAAAAATCCCCGCCGGCCAACCCCAGGAGCCCCGAAAGGAGGGAAAAGTGGATCTGCAAGCAAACCCAAACCTTTTGTGTGTTTCTGCTATGAGAAGGAGGGGCATTGTGCCGTTAATTGGCAAATCAAGATGACCCAAAAGGCCCCCTCTCGGAGAGAGAAGAGGCTGGAAAAACCTCCCAGCAAGAGAAAAGTACCTGCCCTGAAGGGGGAGGAATATTCTCAGAGTTTCAGCCCTGGTGGGGGGGGAGGATACCCCAAGCTCTTCAGAAGGAAGTGAATCTGACGATGAATGCTGGGTAAGTTCCCGATCGGGACCCATGACTATTCCAATTGAGCTTAGGGTGCCCTCTTCTGGCGCAAAAGAGAAAATTCTAGCTCTTTTAGATTCTGGATACACACGATGCAGTATGAGCCCGAAAATAGTAGAAAAATTCGGATTGAAGCTAAAAACTCTGAAAATCCCAATCGCTTTTTGCCAGTTGGATGGTTCTATTGCGGGAGGAAGCCCTGCTCACTTTGTTACTGAGCCTATTGAGATGTGGATGGGAACCCACCAAGAGACAATAAGTTTCGTATAAATGTGTTTTTATTTTCGATTTTCATTTTCGTACAGTCACATATATACTGTGCATAACCGGGGCCATATAACATTAAACAATAAACACAGCCATTCCTCTTATCAGCAGTACCCCCCAAAATAAAAACCCAATGTACCTCTTCGACCCTCCATACACCCTTTCTTTCGCCCCCCTCCAACTTTCCATCTTCCCTCCATCATTCCCCTCTACCCTACTTCCCCTCCCCCTCTACCACTCCTCTCTCCAGATACACTCCCTCCCTTCCTTCTCCCGCTCCCTCCAGTCCTCTCTCCCACCCTCTCTCCCCCTCTTTCTTCTATCCCTCTACTCCTACCTTCAGTGTATTTCTACAATCTATTAATATATTCAGCTTGTCCTATTTTTACAGTGGAGTTAAAGAGCAACAGTATACAAGTGCAGTCACGTTACCTTAAAATCTAACACATACTATGTATCCCCCCCTCCCCCCTAACACCCCACCTCTCTCCCCCCCAACTTCCCAGAGCCCGTAAATGGTATAGATTTTTAACAAACACAGTCTACAATATATTAAGACAAAGGAAATAAAAAAAAGAAGTTAATAACATCTCTGCATTGAACTCAGCTTCTTCCTGTTGCACTAGCTATGAACAATTTAGATTATTCCTAATCTTAAACATAGGCTATCTGTAATTTCTTAGTCCCATATTTGTTTTGTATATAGTCAATCCATTTTTTCCAGTCTCGTTTATATCTCTCATTTGAATGGTCTTTAAGATATGCCGATATTTTAGCCATCTCGGCTAGGTTTGTGACTTTCAATGTCCATTCTTGAGTTGTAGGCAAGTCTTCCTTCTTCCAGTATTGCGCCACCAACAGTCTTGCTGCCGTTATTAGGTGCAGAACCAAATTAGTCTCTACCGCTGTAAAGTCTGTACATATACCTAGTAAAAATAACTGGGGAGTAAACTTTATCCTTTTTTTAAAGATATTTTGCATAATCCACCACATTTTTATCCAAAATGCCTTAACCTTTTGACAAGTCCACCATATATGAAAATATGTAGCATCGAGAGAACCACATCTCCAACATTTACGCTGTACATTCGGGTACATAGAAGCCAGCTTTCTAGGATCTAAGTGCCATCTATAAACATCTTATAAAAACTTTCTCTCAGGTTTTGTGCTTGTGTGAATTTTACATTTCTTACCCATATTCTTTCCCATATGTCCAACATTATTGGTTCTTCAATATTTTGAGCCCACTTTATCATACAATCTTTAACTAATTCTGTTTCTGAATCCATCTGTATTAGTACATTATATATCCTCTTTATATGCATTAAACTTTGATCTCTTATTTGTTTAAACAAATTATCCTCAACTTGGATAAAACCAGTTTTTTGGTCTATTTTCCACCTGGCCTGTAATTGGCCATACTGGAACCATGTTTGAACTACCTTCTCCTCTTTCAATACCTCTAAAGATTTTAGTTGTAGAACCCCCCTTTCGGAAGTGAGAAGTTGTCTGTAGGTGGTTCTATCCTGTTTTTGTGCTATTCATATTTTCAATTGCACGTCTAGGAATTGCCCACATGGGTAACTTGTCATTTAGTTTATATTGATATTTTTCCCAAACCCGCAGTAAAGCATTTCTTAAGATATGGCTTTTAAAATTCTTATCCAATTTTTTGTTGAATAACAGGTAAGCATGCCAGCCATATACCAGATCGTGTCCCTCGATATTCAGTATTCTTCTTGATCTTCTTTGGGTATTAAAGATATAAACGCTGTCTTCCAAGATGGGGGCACTTTACCTTCCGTTTGAATTTTATTAAATAGTTCTCTAAAAGGTTCTACCATTTCTAACTGTAAATTTTTATAGTAAACCGCTGTCAAGCCATCTGTGCCTGGCACTTTCCCTAGCTTTAGTTGCTTAATTACCTGCAAGATTTCCCCTGAAGTTATTGGTTGGTTCAACTTTTGTCTGTACTCTTCTCTAACTAGGGGTATTTTCTCTTTATCTAAGTATTTGTCTATATCTAAACCCTTAATTTTGTCCCCTTTATACAATTCTGTCAAAAATTCCCGAAATGCCTTTTGAATCTCCTCCTGTTGAAACACCTCCTTCCCTCTATAAATCAATTTAGTTACATTTCGAATTTACCTTTCTTTCCTAATCTGATAAGCTAACCATCTGCCCGGTTTATTTGCGTTACAAAAAGTGTTGTGTTTTGCATATAATAAACTAGTGGCTACCTGGTCAGAGATTAACATATCAAATTGGGATTTTAATATGGTAATTGCTTCCTTAACCTTTGTATCGCCTGGATTCAATGTTAACTCCAACTCTTTCCCTTTAATTTCCTCTTCCAATTCTTTTCGTTTTAGCCCTTGTTTATGTCTATGTAATTTGTTTATATTCATCAGTACTCCTCTCATATACGCTTTGCTTGCATCCCATACAAATTCCATAGGTGTACCCTTATTCATATTCAGAACAAAGTATTCAGATAACAATTTTTTACAATCATTAATGTACTTCTCATATCTGAATAAGTTTTCATTCAGCCTCCAAGACCTTCTTGCCTGCACTATCCTTCCCAATTCCATCCAAACTGGGTTATGATCCGAAAGGACCCTCGCCGCAATCTTTGTCTTCTTCATCCTAGAAAGTAAATCATTAGTGATTAGTATAAAATCAATCCTTGAAAAGGATTGATGTCTATCAGAAAAGAAGGTGAAATCATATTCCTCTGCGTTTCTTTCTCGCCAAATATCTCTCAATTCAAAGTTGTACATCATGTCAAAAAAAGATTTGGGTAGCTTAGCTCGCATTTTAGTATTAGGGCGAGAGGTCTTCTTATCTCTTTTAGTGTCAATCACGCCGTTCCAGTCACCCAATAGTATACAAGACTTATAGTCCCACTGTACTAATTTAGCATGAAGATTTCTATAGAATCCGTCTTGCTGTTGATTAGGAGCATAAATTCCCAAAAGTAATGTCTTTTTCCCTTCTAAGATTAGGTCTAGCGCAATATATCTTCCAAAGGGATCTGCTTCAATTAGTTCAGCCTTAATGTCTTTTCTTAAGTATACAACTATACCATTTTTCTTTTCTGTAGCAGAGGTCACAAAATGTTGACCATGTTTGGGGTTAAACAAATATTTTTGATCGGTTGATTTGATATGAGTTTCTTGCAGACAAATTATATCATTCTTGAACTGTTTAAGATAGTGAAATATTTTCTTTCTCTTCTGTGGAGAGTTCAGTCCATTGACATTCCATGTCAAGATCTTAGTTGTCATCTTTGGTTGGCTGAAGCTTTGTTAGAGCCTCCTGCATGGCCTTTTTAACCTTTGGCCTAGCTCCTCCCATGGCTTCTGAGCTTGTTGCTGTGACTCCTTGATCAATGGCCAATGATTGTTGAGGTTGTTGCATTGTAGCTTGTTTTTCCATCCGTCTGGTAGTTGTACGGCTAGGTCTTTGTTCCATGGCACCTTGCCCTTCTGGGAAGGGGAGATGGTGCACCTTGTCAGGTAATTGTGTAGTTTGCCATCTATCTTGTCCTTCTTGTGGTTTTTCTCCAGATCCAGATGGTGCAGGGTGTCCCACCTTCAGAATATTGTGATAGAAATCTTGAGCTTTCCATACAGAGTTGAGACGATATCTTTGCTTGTCAAATGTAACTATAATACCAAATGGCACATCCCATCTATACTGTATCTGACGGTTTCTGAGTTCTTCCACTAGAAAAGCATAATCTCTCCTGGCTCTTACCATTTGAGGTGGTATTTCTTTCAAGACAATCAAATCCTGGCCGCCGATTTGAAGCCTGGTGTTATAGGACTCTTGTAGTATCATGTTTCTGAACTCTCTTGTGGCAAAGTATATAACTACATCTCGAGGGAGTTGCTTCTGTTTTGCCGCCCAAGAATTAACACGATAAATTTTATCGATCTGCCAGTCAAAGTTGGACCCCGGTCTTCCCATCAGATGGTCAAAAGCCTCTGAAAAAATCTGTTTCAATTCTCCTGTTTATCCTCATGCAACCCCCTGACTCTTAATGCGTCCATCTGCCTGTACTGTATCATAATAATCTGTTTTTCAGTGTTTTCAACTTTTTGTTGCACCACCTCAGTTTTGGATGTCAAATTGGTATTAGCTTCATTAAGAACCTCTAGGTTATCTTCAATTCCAGAAACATGATCTGTCAGTACAGTTACAAGTCCCAGCATATCATCATTTATTTTGGCAATCTTAGTATCAAGTTTATCGTATAAGTCGATCTTAAACTCTTTTAATTCATCCTTTAACTCCTTTATCTCCTCTCTGAATTCTCTGAAGGTTTCCAAAAAAATTTCTTTCGTTAGCACATCTTCAATAGGGGGCAACTTTGTGCCAGGTATCGGAGATGTGCTTCTAGGAGGAGGTTTCCCAGGATTTAATTTTGATGCCATTATAAGTCTTATAAGTCTTATCTACGAGCAATTAATCAAGCTCTACTGGCTCACTGTGCAGCTTATGAGAAAGAAAAAAGGGTATTAATTCACCCCTTTGTTAGCTCTTTAGGATTTTTCAAAGGGTTTCAAAAAAAGAGAAAAAGAAAAAAAGCATTGTAACGAAGCAGCTCGGCATATTCAGCGCCATTTTTGACTTCTCTATATCAGAAATATATATTAACAAAGTTGATAAGAAGAAAGTCTCGTAAACTCTTCAGAGAAGTGAAACTAATTAATAAGAAACTGCTGGCCGGCTGTTCCTCCCTTTGAACTTTTATCACTGTTTTTGTAGAAGAATTAGGAATGTGGCATTGTTATGGAGAATGCACAATCGCCATTTTAGGAGCCAATTTTTTTTTTAAGAAAAAAAAAGCCAAGTACACAAAGGAAGCTCTTGTAAAAAATGAAACTAGGATTTTTTAAAAAAACAGATAAGGTTCTCAGATACGGACTCTGCTTGTATTAAATTCAGATAAATAGTTCAAATATTGTCCTAAGTGGAGGTTTCTTACTTTGAGCTGTGGAAACAACAGCTAGAGATTTCCGGCACGGAGATAATGATTCAGCCTCGGCTGGCCCCCCTTCTCTTCGCAGCCAAAAAAGCTGCAAACTTCAAAGGAAAAGCTCTTACCAGCTGGATCTTCTCTCCCCCTCTTCTTTGCCTGAAGAGTGAGGTATCTGCCAGATGTCTAGGCAGATAACATGACCAGAAACCCGGGAGCAGCTCTATTAAGCTGCCACCATCAGCAAGATCCCGCCCAGGAAGTCGAGACAATAAGTTTCATTGTAGCCCCAAGAATGGACCAGCCCCTTATATTGGGATTGCCCTGGCTGTGTAAATGAACCCACACATAAATTGGAGGAAAGGTTGGTTGCGCATCTGATCTGCTACGCCCCCTGAAAAGGAAGAAGGGATTCTGGAACCGAATAAGTCAGACCGCAATCTAGCAGCCAGAGGGCAAGAAAAGATTGAGGGGGAGGAAAAAATCCCGAGAGAATACTGGGACCTGAAAGATGTTTTCAGAGAAAAGTCTTCAGCTAAATTACCCTCACACTGACCCACCGATTGCAGCATTGATATTCTCCCTGGGGTGAAACTCCTTAAACCTCAGATTTATTCAATGACTCCTAGAGAAATGGACGAATTGAGAAAATTCATTGACAAAAATTTAGAGAGGGGATTCATTGAACCC
Organism: Thamnophis sirtalis; assembly: GCF_051295495.1. Taxonomy (NCBI): domain Eukaryota; kingdom Metazoa; phylum Chordata; class Lepidosauria; order Squamata; family Natricidae; genus Thamnophis; species Thamnophis sirtalis. The sequence goes on from NW_028261384.1 coordinate 69,945,421, forward strand.
ACTAGACACTGAGTTGCTGCTCCAGTCTTATTTAGGGAGAAGAAAGATGGCTCCTTTCGTTTGTGTGTGAATTTTAAAAACCTGAACGGAATATGTGTCCAAAATCTCTACCCTTTGCCGTTAATGAAGGATATGCTGGCCCAGCTGGGTAAAGGGAAGATTTTCACAAAGTTAGATCTACAATAGGCCTATTACCGAGTCAGAATTAAAGAAGGGGATGAGTGGAAAACTGCGTTCAACTGCCCTCTTGGTTGTTTTCAATTTTGCATTATGCCATTTGGACTACAGGGAGCGCCAGCAGTTTTCATACAATTAATTAATGAAGTTTTACATGATCACCTTTACAAAGGCGTGATGGTCTATCTTGATGATATCCTTATTTACACGGAAACACGTGAAGAACACATGAAACTAGTTCTCACAGTACTAAAAAAACTTCGTGCAGCGGAACTGTATGCTAAATTGTCTAAATGTGAATTTCATCAGGAGAAGGTGGATTACCTGGGATATCACATCTCCCATAAAGGGATAGAGATGGACCCAGGAAAGGTCCAAGCAGTCACGAAATGGGCGCCCCCCCCGCACCTGCAAACAGTTGCAAAGTTTCTTAGGTTTTGCTAATTTCAATCATCAATTTATTCCTTCCTTTGCCAAAATTGCCTTGCCCATTACGAACCTCCTAAAATCAAAGGGGGAGGCAAAACCTAGACTGGGTAAACCCTTAAACTGGACTATGAAATGTCAAGCGGCATTCAAAAAGTTAAAACAGCTTTTTGCGGCTGAACCAGTTTTGACACACCTGGATATAGATTCACCTTTTGTGGTCCAGGCAGATGCTAGTGATATTGCAGTTGGGGCGGTGCTGCTTCAGGCGAATGCTAATGGGAAGTTGCAACCCTCCGCTTACACCTCTCGGAAGCTAACCGAAACTGAGAGACGATGGGCTATTTGGGAAAAGGAGGCTTTTGTGGTCAGGTGGGCCTTGATGACCTGGTGTCATTTTTTGGAGGGGGCTAAACACCCTTTTGAGGTGTGGACTGATCACAAAAATTTGGAGTCATTGAAGACCCCACGGAAATTGTCCCCAAACAAATGAGATGGGCACAACACTTCAATAGATTCAATTTCATTTTGAAGTATGTCCCAGGAGGGAAGAATTTTATGGCTGATGCTTTGTCCAGTCTTCCTCAATATAACAGTTCAAAGCTAAGTGTCATCCAACCTGTCATGCCAATGAGAAGCCTTGCCACTCCGGTCGTCACCAGAAGCCAAACCACTTCCAATTTGGAGGTCGCACAGGATCTCGTTATAAAACTCAAGGCGGCCCTTGAAGTTGATGAGTGGTTTTGCCAACATACAGATGAGCGCACCATGAAGGATGGCCTGGCTTGGATTGGAGCTAAATTGTATGTTCCCATGACTATTAGGGGCCTGGTTCTTCAACATGCTCACGACTCATGCATAGCTGGACATTTTGGGTTTGTAAAAACCCTGCATCTCATTAAAAGACAATTTTGGTGGCCCTCATTGAAAAAGGACATTGAATCTTATGTAGCTAGCTGCCCCACATGTGCTACACCAAAGTGTTCACTGGAAAACCCCAAGGATTGCTCCAAGCAGTGGCCCGTCCTGAGGCACCATGGAAGGAGATTTCTATGGATTTCATTGTTGAATTGCCTGAAAGTCAAGGTAATACGGTAATTTGGGTCATTACCAACTTGTTCTCCAAGCAAGTTCATTTTATTCCTTGTTGCAAGATCTCGTCTGCTAAATCTTTAGCTAAGTTGTTCATTACACATGTATATCGTCTACATGGAGTTCTGGACCGCATCATTTCGGATAGGGGGGGGTCCAATTTACCTACTTGTTTTGGAAAGAGTTTTTGAAGTTGATAGGCTCTGCCCAGGATTTAAGCTCCGCCCACCACCCTCAAACTAATGGGGCCTGTGAGAGGACTAATTCTGTGCTGGAACAGTACCTCTGATGCTTCATCAATTACCAGCAAGATAACTGGGTGGAATTATTGCCTCATGCTGAGGTGGCGTATAGCAACTCGGTGCACAGCAGCACTGGATTTACGCCTTTCAAAATAGTGTACGGACATGATTTTGTGCCTATTCCCGAGGTACCTCGAGAAAAACCACAAGTGCTGTCCCTTTCCGAGTGGAGTGATCAACTCCGAGAGATGTGGCCTTTGGCTTACTGAGCACTGGATGTGGCACATCGAGCACATAAGAAACAAGCGGATAAAAAGAGAATGAAGCCAAAGGATTATATAGTTGGTGATCGTGTATATTTATCCACCAAGTTTCTCCAGACCTCGCAAAAGTCTAAGAAACTTGGAGGGCCGGATGTCAGCCTCTGTTTTGCTGCTTGCTTTTCGGCTGCCATTGAAATGGGGAGGGAGGGCATGGTATTTGGGTGAGAGAAATAATCTGTACAGAAGGATTGTTAATTGGGAGTTGTTCTCACCATCGTTTGCGCATGTGGAACGGAGGGGCGGTTCCCGCCAAGGCCAACTGTCCGGCATACCAACCTGATGATGGTTTTTGAAGATGTCTCCCACCTGACAGCTGTGGAGATATTGGATTGGACTATGGACTGGAGTTACCAAGGGAAGGGGAATGGGTCATGTATTGATATTTCATGCTTTCGCGCCCTTTTGCTCAGATCCAGCTTTGCTTAGCTTCCATTTACTTATAATCAGTAAAAGTACTCTTAATTCTGCAAAATGGAGTTGAGTGGTTTCTTTCTTGGTTATTAAGTGAAGTAGCCTTGACAGCTAAACTTAAGCAGCTACATCCTACCAAAGAGGAAGCCTACAGAAAAGGCATTAGAATGCTGTACAATCAGGCCAGAAATATATTAACAAGGAAGATTAGAGCAGCAAAAAGAAGCTACTCTGAAAAGCTAAGGAATCAGTTCTCAACAAATGAACCAGCAAATATATGGAAAACTCTTAAAAATATCACCGGTTATAGCAAACCTTCTTCCTATGCTGAAGGAAATCAACAACTGGCAGATGGCCTAAATGTGTTTTCCTGTAGGTTTGAGAGAAAACTACTGCCACTCATCTCCACAATCCCCATGTTAGACACACTTACAACAGCCAAGCCTCGTACAACTGACCCCATCCCATTAGGCCCACCACCTCTGGTGAGTACAGAAAATGAGGTGCAAGGTCCATTTCACAGACAAAAGCCAGGAAAAGCACCAGGCCAAGACAAGATATTATAACTCCTTGTTGCTTAAAAGCTTGTGCTGACCAACTGGCCCCCATCTTCACCTACATCTTCACTAGGGATGTGCTATGTTCCTTCTTGTTTCAAACACTCTACTAACATCCCAGTGCCGAATAAACTCTCCATCAAAGAACTAAATTACTTCAGGCCAGTTGCTCTAACATCTGTAGATATGAAAACCTCTGAAAGGGTAGTGCTGGCCCACTGAAAACCATCACGGATCCGCTGTTAGACCCCTTGCAATTTACCTATCAGACAAATAGATTTGACAGACGATGCTGTTAATATGACTCTGCACTACATCCTATAACATATTGAATCTCCAAAGACCTATGCAAGCTCCTCTTTGTAGACTTCCACTCAGCATTCAATACCATCATTCCAGATATTCTTCTAACTAAACTAAATCAGCTAGCTGTACCTGATCACACTTGTAAATGGATCATAAGCTTCTTAACAGACAGGAAGCAGCAGGTGAAGCTAGGCAAAATCACATCAGATAATTGTGCAATTAGCACAGGAGCACCTCCCCCCAAAGGCTGTGTGCTCGCTTCACATCTCTCTATATACCAATGACTGCATCTCAAAAGATCCCTCTGTTAGAATACTGAGGTTTGCAAATGATACAAAAATGATTGGTCTCATTCGAGACAATGACAAATCTGCATACAGATGGGAGGTTGAACAAGTAGCCTTATGGTGCAACCAGAACAATCTTGAACTAAATACACTGAAATCCATAGAAATGGTGGTAGATTTTAGGAGAAACCCTCCTATATTACTACCTCTTACAATACTAGACAACACAGTATCAACAGTAGCGATCTTCAAATTTCTAGGTTCTATCATCTAAAGACTTAAAATGGACACCTAACATCAAAAATGTCACAAAAAATGAACAACAAAGAATGTTCTTTCTGCGCCAACTCAGCAAGCTCAAACTGCACAAAGAGCTGCTGATTCTGTTCTACGGAAGAATTATTGAGTCTGTCATCACACCCTGTACAATTACAGCTTCGGAGACTTCATAATGGCGGGAAAGTGTTCTCTGACAAAGCGCTGCCTTGTTTTTCACAGCCACCTCGTTTCCAATTGGGGGGGAAGAAATCCTCTGCATGGATCCCCCCAATTGGAAAGATGTGTGGGGTCCAGAGCCCATTCATGCTTCCGAGGACAGGCACTGGACAGGATGCTGGCCGTTTTGGGAGCTGGGCTGAGCGCGGAGGAGCCGGCAGCCGGGGCACCCTGAAGCAGCGCCAGCCAGCATGTCCTGCAAGAAGAACCCATTTAGGCAAGGGCAGCAGCACCGTGCCCTCCTCCGCCCTGCCCATCTCCCAGCAATGCACTGCTGCCGCTGCTTCATCGGACAGGCCAGGCAGGAGGCAGGTGCAGCCTCGTTTCCAATGGGGAGGGGAAGAAATCCTCTGCATGGATCTCCACAATTGGAAACGAGATGGCTGTGAAAGATGTGTGGGGTTCGGAGCCCATCCACCAGGGGGAGGGGTCCCCCTCACGTTCCTCGTCTTCCCAGATGGCTCCAGAGTCATCCACAGCCAAGCAGAGCCTCACCGTGGCTCCACGCCATTGAAAACAAAGGTGCATGGTGTGCACACACCCCATAAATTACAGCCTCAGAGACTTTCCCCCAGGGAAAAACGCCGCTACTAGGTACTTTTAACCTGTGATTAAAGGTGACCACAGTATGTGTGTCTGTGTGTGAGTGAGACAGACAGACAGACACACACACACACACACATACACAGAGTGACAGAGATGGGGGAGGTAGGAGAGACAGACAGACAGACAGACAGACAGACAGAGCCACACAGAGAGAGAGAGACAGAGAGAGACACCCACAGTGTGAGTGAGTGAGACACACACACACACACACACACAGATTGGGGGGGGGGAGACAGACAGACAGAGAGCAACACACACACACACACACACAGAGTGACAGAGATGGGGAGGGAGGAAGGGAGAAACAGACAGAGAGAGAGACACAGAGTGAGTGATTAAGTGAGTGAGAGACAGACAGAGAGAGAGACACAGACACACACACACGCAGTGTGACAGAGATGGGGGAGGGAGGAGAGAGACAGATACAGAGAGAGAATGACAGAGGGAGACAGAGGGCGGAAGAGGGGGAGAGAGGCAAAGAGCCACACAAAGAGAGACAGACAGACAGACAGACAAAGAGAAAGATATATTCTCTTAATATATAGATATATTAAGAAATATTTCACAATATATAATTACCTATTGTTTTTGTGATTAATCACTATGCTTTAATTATGTTCAATTTATAACAATAAAAATACATCCTGCATATCAGATATTTACATTACGATTCATAACGGTAGCAAAATTACAGTTATAGAGTAGCAATGAAAATAATTTTATGACGGGGATCACCACAACTTGAGGAACTGTATTAAAGGATCGCGGCATTAGGAAGGTTGAGAACCTCTGCTGTAGAGAAACTGTCTATAAGCAGTTATTTAGTAAACCCTAGAACTATTACTCCTCCTTGGCCACCAGTCTCAGAAAAGGATAGACAATCCATCCCTAAAAGTATAAAGAGCAATAAAGCCCCATGTGAGGATATTTTATCAGCAGAATTATTTAATAAATTTCCCAATTGATGGGGTCCAATATTGGCAGGTCTTTTTACATATATAAATAACCCTTCCATATACCAGATGGGTGGAATATAGCAATAGTTGTCTCCAACTATTAAAATAAAAAGATCCTAGTAATTATAGATAAAATAAAAATGATGCTAGTCATTATAGGCCTATCAGTCTGATTGACATTGCAACAAAAATATATGCTAGGTTCCTTTTAAATAGAATTGAAATCTGGATAGAAGAAAAACATATCCTTGCAGAAGAACAAGCAGCTTTTAGACAAAGCCGATCCACTATTGATAACTGCTTTGTCTTGAAGCATCCAATTGCCAAATATGCCTATAAGAGGAGACCTCTGTTTGCTGCTTTTATAGAACTCACAGCAACATTTGATATGGTAAACAGAGAAATCCTATGGAGTAAACTGACATCTCTTAAAATAGAACCTAGACTGCTGGCTTTGATTAAAGCCCTTTACACAAGTACCTGTTTGAAGGTGCAGTATGGGGTTAATAAGGCTCTGATTAACAGGATTCACACAAATAAAGGTGTACGGAAAGAGTGTATCCTGGCCCCATTATTATTTAGCTTATATATCAATGACTTGCCAGGGTTAATGAAGGATCCCATGGTACACATGCCAATGATCCTAAATACATAACGTAACAGCTTGCTCTATGCTGATGATATTTTATTATCATATTCACCAGAAGGATTATGTAGGCTATTAAGAAGATTCAGCTCTTATTGCCAAGATAATTCCCTAACCATTAGGGAAGGGTCCGCAACTTGGGAGTCCTCCTGGACCCACAGCTGAGTTTTGATCACCATCTATCAGCTGTGACCAGGGGGGCATTTGCCCAGGTTCGCCTGGTGCGCCAGTTGCGGCCCTACCTGAATCGGGAGGCTCTCACGACAGTCACTCGAGCCCTTGTGATCTCTAAGCTGGAATACTGCAATGTGCTCTACATGGGGCTGCCCTTGAAAAGCACCCGGAGACTTCAGCTAGTACAGAACGCGGCCGCGCGAGTGATTGTGGGCGCACCTCGGTTCGCCCACATAACACCTATCCTCCGCGAGCTGCGCTGGCTGCCTGTAGATCTCCGGGTGCAATTCAAGGTCTTACTTACCACCCATAAAGCGCTCCATGGTAGTGGATCTGACTATCTGAGAGACCGCCTTCTGCCAATAACCTCCCTGCGTCCCATCAGATCGCATAGAGCGGGCCTCCTCCGTATTCCATCCGCCAGTCAGTGCCGACTGGCGACCACCCGGAGGAGAGCCTTCTCAGTGGCTGCTCCGACGCTATGGAACAATCTCCCCGTGGAGATTCGTACCCTGACCACAGTCCAGGCCTTCTGTACAGCCCTCAAGATCTGGCTAGCCCGTCAGGCCTGGGGATAAATTTTCTTGCCCCTCCCGAATACTGAGTGAATGTTGTGTTTTAGTACTTTTTAGTTATTTCACATTTTCTTTTGTATTTTGTCTTTCACTCCCCTTCCCTTACTATTGTAAGCCGCCCTGAGTCCCCTCAGGGAAAAGGGCGGCCTATAAATGCTAAATAAAATCAAAAAATCAAAAATCAAAACCATTAGTAAATCTGTTAGATCGGGTAAAGAAAGGCACACAAAGGCTCCAGTAACAACAGCTCTTTATTGCAAGTCAGGTAAATATCTGGCTGAGGAAGGGTTGGGCAGCATCCCCTTTTAAAGGGATCTGTCAGACCCTTTGACCAATGGGATTAAACCTCTGTTCCCACCAGAACAGAGGATCTTGGTGGAAACCTCTGTCAGTGGGGGGGATATCTAACACCCCTCCCCTCTAGGATAGATCAATCCAACTGGTAGTAGTCATGCAGGTAGGTGGGCTTTTGCGTAGCTCTGCCTGACCTGCGTAGTTCAGTGTGTTCCTTCGGACAAGTCTGCTGGACTTGTTTGCTCCACAGCTCTGCCTGATGGAAACTCTTGGAATTTTTCACAGGCCGAGGCTGGAGCTTCTAGAGTTAACTCACTCTGAGCTTGCTGCAGGCCTGCATCAAAGTCAGATAAGTCTTCTGATATTCTCGGGCTTGAATTGGCCATGGAAGGACTGCTATTTTGTTTTGTGCAGCTTTGACTAGCTTATGCAGGAGTTACTGTTGGTTGTCTAAGTGTGGAGTTAGAAATGTGGCTATGGAGTTGATCAATATGCCTTCTCCAATTTCTACCGTCCTCGAGCTCTACTGTATATGATTGAGGACCGGTAATTCCAATTACTGCAGCAGGAATCCACAATGTTCTCCCGGTGTAGTTGTGGGCATATATCGAATCACCTATGGAAAAAGAATGAACCTTGCTTGTGGAGTCAGGGGGTGATGAGGTAGAATAATTTGGATGTAGCTGGTCTAGGTGAGACCTTAGGTGGCGGCCCATGAGAAGCTCTGAGGGGCTTCTCCCAGTGGTAGCATTGGGTGTGATGTGTTGAATCAATAAGTAGTGGTTGATTTGTGTTTGCCAATCACCTGGGCCCATCCTAGTGAGGGCCCCTTTTGCAGATCTCACCATTCTCTCTGCCTGACCATTGGAGGCCGGATGGAATGGTGCGACCAGGGCGTGCCTGATTCCCTGAGATGCTAGGAAGGTCTCGAATGGCATAGCTGTAAATTGGGGCCCATTGTCTGAGACCAAGTCATCGGGCAGGCCGTGCGTGGAGAAGAGTCTCCGTAGTACCTTGATGACTGCTTCCGCTGTAGTGGAAGTCATCAGGACTACCTCTAACCATTTTGAGTAAGCATCCACAACTATGAAGAATGTTTGGCCGTGTACCGGGCCAGCAAAATCAATGTGCACCCTGGACCATGGTGCTTGTGGTTGTTCCCACTCTTTAGTGGGTGCCTCTGGGGGAGCCAGTCTGGACAGGGTGTGCATATGGCCACCCACATACTTCGATCTCCCTGTCCATGTTAGGCCACCATATGTAACTCCTTGTCAGAGACTTCATCCTGATGATCCCAGGATGCCCTACATGTAAAACTTCTAATACTGCAATACGCAGTTTGTTGGGAATAACTACCCGGTTCCCACACAGCAAACACCCATTAATAACTGACAATTCATTGCATTTGGCAAAATACATTTTCAAATCAGCCCCAACAGGCCCCTTGGGCCACCCCCTCCACACCCCAGTTCAAAATTTGCTTTATTTGGGGTTCCTTTGCAGAGTGGCGTGCAACGTCACTAGATGAGATGGGTCCGGTTTCCAGGCAGTCAATGAGGAGGACCAGCATCTCGGGGGTGGGGTCGATGAGAACTTCAGGCAATGGGCAGCGGCTCAGAGCATCCGCGTGCCCTAAAGTGGAGCCGGGTTGGTGAATGAGGTGGTAAGGAGTAGGCAGCAAGGAAAATAGTCCACCTAGTCATGCGGGGTGGGGCGATCCCCAGCCAGTAAGCCCAACAATGGCTTGTGGTCTATAACCAATTTGAAGTCCCGGCCGTAGAGGTATTTGTGGAACCTTTTTACTCTGGCCACTGCAGCCAAAGCCTCGTGGTTCAATTGGCTGCAGTTTCACTCCACAGCGGACAATGTTCTGGAGTAAAATGCAATAGGGGCTTCGGTTCTGTTGGGCATACAGTGGCTGAGGACAGCGCCAACACCAAAGGGGGAGGTGTCACAGGTCAGTACCAATGGCAGGGTCTGGCTGTATTGTACTAGGAAAGAATCCACTGAGAAGAGTCATTTTACTGCGGCAAATGCGGTGGTCTCAGCTTTGCCCCAGGACCATTTTACATTCTTGGCTAGGAGGCGATGTAATGGTTCAGCAACATTGGCTTTCTGTTTGAGAAAGACACTGTAGAAGTTAAGGAGCCCAAGGAATGCCTGCAGTTCGGTCTGATTGCAAGGTGTGGGGGCATCCTGAATAGCTTAAATTTTTTGTGGGGTCGGGTGGATTCCAGACCCATCGATCAGGTACCCTAGGAATTCAACCTTTGGTACATTAATCTGACATTTTTCTTTTTTGAGGTGGAGACCCTTGTCTCTAATTCTGGCCAAAACTGTTCGTATGCATTTTAAAAATTGCACCTAATTTGCAGCTAATACCAAGATATCGTCGAAATAGGGGACAACTCCTGGAATCCCCTCCAAAAGTCGTTCCATGATGCTTTGGAACAGTCCGGGGGCGATACTAATGCCAAATTGTAGGTGGTGGCATTTGAATGTACCCTGTGTGTCACAATGGTTTGGGCCTCCACGGTAGTACCATCTACTGGTAATTGTTGGTACGCCTGCGCCATATCCAATTTTGCAAAGATTTTTCCTGGGCCGAGCGAATGTAGTAGGTGCTGTACAATGGGTACAGGGTAGGCGCTTTGTTGTAACACTTTATTAATTGTGCATTTATAGTCCGCGCAGATGTGGACAGACCCATCAGGCTTGACAGGTGTCACAATTGGCGTCTTCCAGCGTGTGTGATCGACTGGCTCTAAGATGCCCTGGCTCACAAACTTATCAATTTCTTTGTCAATTTTAGGACGGACAGCGCAAGGTACTCTCCTAGGTTTTAGCCTAACTGGGGCTATTTTGGGGTCCAAGCTAAAGGAAATTGGGGTTCTTTTGTACTTACCCAGACTGGTGCCAAAAACGTCCTCGAACTCCTTAAAGATGGCTTCAGCACCGTCGTCCCTCACAGAGTTGGTTCCGGTCACTTCCATCCCCAAAGCTTGGAACCAACCCCAGGAGGCTCTGAAGGTTTCCACTGACCACCGTCATGGGGAGGTTTTCGCAGAATTGTTTGTAGTTCACTCGGAAGGTGTCTTGGCCCATGATGGGGACCTGGTTCCCCGGTAATCGTGCAGGCGGATGTCAGGGTTTTTGAGGTGTCGCTTCTGTAGCTTTGGGATTGCTTGCTTGAGGACTGACTATGGAATTATGGTCAGTGATGATCCGGTGTCGATCTCAATCTCGCATAGAGAGTTCTTGATGAAGACAGTGACTTTGAGCTTTTGGGGGCACATGGAGTGGATTTGTCTAACTGGGATGGTGACATTCAGCTTTTTGGGGCACCCGGCATGGATTTGTGTAACAGATGTACAGTTGGCAATCTTATCATTGCCTTCTGACTGCCGTGAGTACTTCTGCCAAGCCCCTGGTTTGGGCCGCTGTTGGCAGCTTTGTGAACTTTTGGGCTGTCTGATGGCGGTAGGGAAGTCACTGCGGCACACTTTGATGATGTGCCCCTTCTGCTCACATCGCTGGCAAGTTGCTTCACGAAAACGGCAGGATGATCGAGCATGGTCTCCTCCATAGCTGGTGCGGGGCGGAACTTGCGAATTGAATTTTCACACCAGCTTTGTGCGGCTACTGCGCATGCGATAGCTGTTGTCCTCCTCGCTTTCAGAGCTCTCGGGCTCGGTAGTCTCGCAATGTACATGGGTACCTTTCTGCGCATCTTGAGGTGCACTCTGGTGCTGTAGGGTTTCCATCAATTTGGCGGCTGATTCAGATGTCCTAGCCTCGTCTAGTGCAATCTGCAGAGAGAGGTTGCATTTAGCGAGTAGCCTCCTCTGCAGAGTAATGTCTCGCATCCCGCAAATTATGCATTCCAGAATCAGCTCATCCAGGTCTTGGAACTCAAGTAGGCTGCAGCTTTCCAGAGTGCCACCACATACTCATTGATAGATTTGCCCTCCATCTGGTTTCGGATGTTAAATTTGTGCCGGCGAACATATTTGGATGGCTTGGGCGTGTAGTGGATCTTCAACATTTGTTGTAGTGCAGACCAGGACACTGCTTGGAATGGGGTTGGTTCCGAGAGGTTTTTCGCCGTTTCAAACACTTCCCGGCCACAGTAACCAAGGAACATGTTCTTCTTACGGGCTTCTGGAATGCCCCTGAGATCATTCATTTCAAGGAAACACTCGAATCGTAGCATGTACGATTCCCAGTGCTCGGTGACTGGATCATACGGAGTTGGTGGGGCGTCGTTCAGCGATGGCTTGCTCGATGCTGCACAGGATACTCCAGGCTGGATGTACTTGCAGGATCACGCTTGCTTTTTTTGTTGTCTTCGAATCCCACCTTCGTCACCAGTGTTAGATCGGGTAAAGAAAGGCACACAAAGGCTCCAGTGTGCAGCTCTTTATTGAAAGTCAGGTAAACATCCGGCTGAGGAAGGATTGGGCAGCATCCCCTTTTAAAGGGATCTGTCGGACCCTTTGACCAATGGGATTAAACCTCTGTTCCCGCCAGAACAGAGGACCTTGGTGGAAACCTCTGTCAGGGGGGGGGGATATCTAACAAAATCTATATAAAAAGTATTTGGAAAATGTCATCAGAAACATAGAAGGAAATTAGGCAGTGAACCAATTGAACAGGTTAACACCTTTGTATATTTAAGCATAAATTTTTCCAAGACTGGATCTTGGGCTTGCCTTCATCAATGCAGTACACTTAGAGCAAAAGCTCATTTGAATTTATTAACTTAAGTTAAAGAATCATAGTTACCCAGGATCCCTAGCCGCATTAATTAAAGTATATAAAGCTAAGGTTACCCCTATGTGCTTGTATGTAGCAGAGGTTTGGGGTCTATACTCAACCAGAATAGTATATACAGAATAAATACAGTCCCAGCATTTGAAATGTATTTTAGATGTAGATGTAAAAACATCTGCTGCAGCAGTTAGAGCTAAATTGAGAATTCATATAATTCATGCACTATTCAAAATTAGAGCATATAACTACTCGCACAAAGGCAATGAAATAGAGACTGATAGATCCCCAAGTTATGTCTACTAGAGCAGATAAAATCACAATAAAAAAATCTCCTGGATCACCAAACTAACAAATTTTGTAAGAAGCTGTGGCCTTCCTGCCTCTTGCGCAATAGGAGAATGATTTTAAAAAAGAGTTGCCCAAAGAATTAAGGATATAGAATCAAAAAATGACATAGTTATGCTTAGTAAGGTGGATCTTGAAATGGCTGAGCAAATAAAAATGCACTTTTAAATAGATAGCTATTTGAAGTTACAACTGCCAAAATTTCTTAGGGAGATAGCAAAATTTGAACAGCTCAACACAATGGTCAGATATGGGAGATTCCATTCTATATCCTACAATGAATGCCTCTGCATTTGTGGAGCGGCAGAGGTAGAAGACCTGGCTCACATCTTATTTTTGTGTTGCTTGTATAATGAATGATCCATTGGAATCCCCATATCAAAACAACTTACCTTATGTGCGACCAGAATCTGAAAATAACATTTAAAACAGCACAGTACTTAAGCGAAATGGTTCAGATGAGATCTGCATATGTGGGACTGATTGGAATAGATTGCAAGGGTGACAATGAAATATAATTTTATCATATTTTAACTATATCTTAAATTCTATTCCAATTTTATTTTAGACTGTATTTTACTCCATTCATTTTAGACTGTATTTTATTCCAATTTCATTTTAAATTGTATTGTAGGAAGTTAAAACCCATCCCCCTCCGAGAAGAATGAAATATCCTAGGAAATATTGAAAAGGCAGAATATTATATTTCCTTGGATGTGAAAAGTGAGAAACATGATGGACATCCTGCCCATCCCCTTTTGTCAATGGCCATTAAGATGCCCAAACCAGTCCCTTTACATAATAAAGAGTTCACACCTTCAGCTCCAGGGTGATGGGATTAAGGCATGATAGTATTAGCCCTTTATCCAACTCACCACATGGCATCTGAGAATTCAATCAAATTTGGGATTCAAAACACAGCCTAGAGAGTTGCCCTTGCATGGTCCCATGGGAGTCTGACAACCAATCAGAATACATTTTCTTATACAGGAACAGGAAACAGAGAGGTGGGGCTGAATAGAGAGTATAAAACCAGGAACTTCCAGCATCTTGTTCTCTTTTTCTACTTCACCCAACATTGAAGCGTGTGATCCCTCTTTTCTATTCAGAACTCAAGCCATGTGGTCCTGTCCACCATTAAACCATCTTTCCAAGCAGCCTCCATGTCTCCAGTATCGTTTTCCCCACTTGGAGCTGAACCCAGAAGGATATTTATTCCAACAGTATTTTATCCAATTCCATTTTAAATTGCTTTTATCAAATTTTAGTAATAATTTGTTTCTGGAACTTTGCACTTTGATATGGCTTAAGGCCTAACCAATAAAGTAAATGCCTAATATTGTCTCCCCCAAAGAAGTCAATTTCCAATGCTTCAGAGAATTAGGAAGCAGATAATTTATTTGGGAAAATGTGGTACTTATTGTTTTACATACATGTATCTATACAGGCCCATCATTGCACCTTTAAAGTAGACAATATACAAAATCCAGGAAAATATTGCAAAGTAATAATCAAAAGAAATTAAAGGCAGGAGAAAGGGAAATCTGTGTAAAACTAGTTTACACAGCAATTGCTAAAAGCTCTCCAAACCTTTCTATCCTTGCAACCTCTCTTTACTTATATCATATCCATGCATTTACACATTACTTTTTGTATTTTAAATGTCTATATTCTTCACATATAGAATGTTTTCGATGAACAAAATTTATTAATGTGTTAATAGTAAATACTTTTTAATAACATTTTGTAATCAAAAAAGGTACTACCAAACTTGTGATTTCAAACCTAATCAAGACTTTCTTGATCATCTTCTTCTCCATCCATTCAGTCTACCTTCATATGTTTGTTCTATGATGTTATTTATTGCAAATGTAACTGGAGCAATCAGTACTAAAGAAAGTTAGCACCCACCCCTCTTAGAAGAATGAAATGTTTTAGGAAATATTAAAAAAGCATAATGTTACATTTTCCCTAAAGGAGAAACATGTTTCTAAAGACAGAAACTCAGAGCCTCAGCTCTCTGCCCGAAATAGAAACTAAGGACCAATTTTTAGAAATGCAGATTTGGTAATCTATTCAAGACAGGACATCCATGCTGTTACAGGTGTTGTCGGATTTGTATGCAACTTTATTCCTCTCTTGCATTCATCTCCATTGTTCAGTGATGCATTTCCTGCCTCTCTAGGATTTACCTCTATCTGCTCCTGTGAGGCACTTCCTGTTACTGTTAGATTTATATAGTTATATTCTTGATGGCTTGTATAGTGTTTTAACTGCATTTTGATTAAGCAACATGCATTGCAGAGACCCGAAAATCAGCTGGTTGGTAAGAGGTGCATGCGTATGCGTGGTGGAGCTCACCTGGGTGATGGCGTGCATGCTGGCAGAGAAGCCTCCTTTACCTTTACCTTTAGGATATGGATCAAAAAGCAACTTTTTTTTTTAAATGAACATTTTTCATATAGAGTAAGCACGTTAGTTGTACATATAGACTTCATGACATGTAACAGAAATGAATACGGGTCATTTAGCGTCTGTTTGAACTTACAAAAGACCTCCTCAGATCTACTTACAGTTCTGATGTCCCCCCCCCCCCCCGCAAACATCTTGCATACATGTGATCTCATTTGGGATGTTTTGCAACTATTTTGCATTTACAGCCATTTGCACAATCCTGCAGTCACATGACAATGGTTTTTACTTCACAACAGCAACATTTGCTTCATGACTGCCATAAAATGTTCATTAAATTAGGTGCAGTCATGTGGTAACTCATTAACAACCACCACAACTTACAATTATAGTTCCAGGTTCAATTACAGTGCCAAAATATTTAATTATTTCATTTCCATAACACACCTCTAAACTGAGAAAGCTTGGAAAATAACTGCAGAAAAATAAATTGGTGTCAAATACAAATAGTTCAATGACAGTTCTTTTTAGAGTAGCAAATAAGCATCAAGTGCTTATATTATTTATTCTTTTGGAATGGTTATACGGCTTCCTAAGTTAATTATTGCCTTTCTTTTAGAGGAGGAAAAGTGTGTGGTTGTCATTATAAAACCGGATGCTGTTACAGAAGGAAAAGTTGAAGAAATAAAGCAATTGGTGAGCATAAAAACACGGACACAATTCCATTTCAATTTTAAATGAGAATAGAAGGAATTTGCTAAGATGAATCCCTAAAATTCATGAGTGGCCTGAGCTGAGCAGAAGACACATTGTTATGATAGTTTAGTGTGAGCCATGCCAAGGCTTGTTAAGAGCCCAAGTAAACTGTCTTACATGACAGGTAGCTGCTCTTAGATGCATCACTGAATGACTGCTATGACATGGATGAGACACCTATGAATGGGCCAGGGATTTGATCATATAGCGATTAATTTTATTTATTGTCTCCTCTTTCTACCACCACCACTCACATCAACAAATCCCTTCATTTATAGTAAAAATGATATTTGATTAGCAATGCCCTTTCTTAACAGGGTAGTCTAGTTCAGACACATTGGATACCCTAATATCTGGATTGTTTTTATATGTTTTCTCTAGTGAAACCATGCATATGGTTTAGAAGCTATTATACAGATGCAGCAGCCGGATTGCTCAAATAAGCATGTATTAGTGTTGAAGTTCCTGCATTGGCTACTTACTAGCTATTGAACCAAGTAAAGGTTCTTCTAATGGGATTCAAAATTCTAACCATTATGTTGCCTGTTAAATCTAACAGAAGTGTAAAATACTAAGGTCATTGGAAAAGTCATTATTGTGACATACTGCCGGATGTGACAGCTGCTTTTTGGGAATGCTCTTCTGTCTGACATTCAGGTGATATCAGCCTTGATGTGTTTTTCCAGCTCAAATGTGCAGTATTGTTTAAGATAATTTTTGTTATGGAGTGAACTAAAGTTATTGACTAAATAAGGTAATTAATAAGTCATATATAAGAAAAGATAACAGAATGTGGTTGAACTTTTTGGCTTTGAAAAACTATAATCTGATTAATATTTAGCTGAAAGACTACCCAGAAATTGTGAGCTGCACACTAGAAAAAACTGAAGCTGGAAGAACAAAACAATAAATCACTTCAATTTAGTGGTTAAAAAACATGTAAATCAAGATAAATTTTATCTTTTTAGTGAAGTGTTCATGAAAGTCTGCATAACAATACACACATACCACTTAATGTAAAATAAAGTTTTAGGGCTAAAACTGTATGATGGATTAAATATTTACCAGGTAAGTATAGTATACTTAGCATACATAGTATACCATAAAGTCTTATTGAGTGCTGGAAAAAACAGCCTACAAAACTGGAGTGCTGGAAAAACTGGCCTACAAAAAAGACAAAAAGAAGAGTACGAAAGAGACCTGGCAAGCAAAGTATTACATTGTCAAAGCATTAAAAAAAATAACAATCCAAGCAGATAATAACAAGATATGGCAATGGCTAAGAGCAGGAAAGTAAGAGACAGATTTTTGGATGCACAAGATCAAGCTTTAAAAACAAATGCATACAAAGCCAGAACTGAAAAGACAGCAACAATGCAAAGAAGGTGAAGAAGCAATGGACTACCTAGTTAGCTACTGCAAGAAAATCGCAGATTAATTAAAAATAATGACATGACAACGTAGTTACAATGGTGCACTAGAAGATCTGCCAAAAATAGCAATAGCACTTAGATTATATCTTAAGAAGTAATTCTTTTTTTAAACCACTCATGGAAAAAGAAACTAATGCTATTGTGATCTGCAGAACATATTCCATGTATACACTTATGCCCATAGAATACTCAAACTATATTCTGTATGTACCAAATGTAAACTAATCAAGCTACTAGAAGAAAATGTAAAGGGTCTACAGCAAGGGTGTCAAATTCGATTTCATTGAGGGCCACATCGGGGTTGTGTTTGACCTTGGGGGCTGGGGTGGTTCTACGTGGCCAGCTTGACATCACTTGTATCAGGGGTGTCTGTGGTGGCCCAAGTGTGCTGCCTGTGAAAACATGCTTCTGAGCTCCATTTTCAGATGCAACAGCCTCCTACTGCCTTCTGCCAGTGAAAATGAACTCAGGGGGCCACATGCAGCCCCCCCTCAGCTCCATTTTCACTGGCAGAGGGTGGCATGAGGCTATCACAGTTGGAAACGGAGCCTGGGAGGGCTGTGCATGAGCTTCCCAAGCTTAATTTTCACTGGCAGAGGCACCACTGGCCGGTCCTTTGCTGTTTTTAGGGTGGCCCCGAGGCCTTGAGTTTGATACCCCTAGTCTAGAGGAAGCGCTAACCACTCTGAAACTCAACCTACAAAATGAGAAACCCCAAACCTTGCAAGAAGAATATGCCCAAATTGACCATAATAATGCTCAAACAACTTCTAAAAGAACTGACCCCTTAAAGGAAGAAGAAGACAGATGGAAATATGTCACTCATAGAAGAAAAAAAAAACTAGTACAAAACCCCTTTCCAACCCAATCCACTCTGATGAAGAAAGTCAAGGACTTAGGTGTACAATAAGTTTTTTCAACTATACTTCCAATAAAAGGACAACATCCGGCAAGAGAACCAATAATTCTAGATGTGAACCACTGGCTAAAGGGTTGGTGTCAAATGCCCAAAGACTGAGGAACAAATAGGGTGAACTTGAACTATTTATACATGAAATAGATATGATATAGTTGGAATAACAGAAACTTGGTGGGATGAAACCCATGACTGGAACATACTGATAAGAGGATACAAACTGTTCAAAAAAACCAGACCAAATAAAAGAGGAGGTGGGGTTGCACTGTATGTAAGGATCATAATATTGGTACAGAAATGCATGAAACTGAAGACAAAAACTTCCTAGAATGCATATGGGTCAATATAAAAGAAAAAAAGAACAACATTGCCATAGATGTATACTATAGGCCACCAATCAAGCAGAAAAAACAGATGTCCTTTTTGCTAACCAACTAACAAATATATGTAGGAAATACACTAGAATAGTAATGGGGGGACTTCAATTATCCTGACATCAATTAAAAGACTAATTCTGCACCAAGTGAGAAATCAAATAGGTTCCTAACCAACCTAGCTGACAACTTTGTTGTCCAAATGGTAGAGGAGGGAACTAGCAGGACAGCCGTACTGGACTTAATTCTTACAAACAGAGAAAAAGTGATAAAGGCACTTGGAACTGTGGAAACCTTGGGTGAGAATTCAACATAATGCAAACACAAACAACAGAAAATGATACCAGAGTTTTATATTTCAAAAGAGCTGATTTTAATAAACTCAGAGATAACTTGGGAAAGATTCCTTGGATGAAAATCCTAAAGGGGAAAATAACTCAAGAATCTTGGGAAACTCTGAAAAATATCATAAAAGCCCAGTCCAGAACAATAACCCTGAGAAAGAAAAACAAGAAATCCAAGAAGAAACCAGCATGGCTGCAGAAAGATCTCTCTGACAAATTGAAAGACAAAAAGGAATACACAACTAAGGCAAAATATCAGATATCCAGAACATGCACAGATAAAGTCAGAAAAGCAAAGGCTCAGAATGAATAAAGACTTGCAACAAAATCAAAGATAATAAAAAAGTGTCTTCCAACATTTAAATAACAAGAAAAAAAATCAAGGAAACAGTCCACTAAAGACAAGATGGCAAGGAAGTAACAGGCAGCAGAGAGAAAGCAGAGCTGCTTAACTCATACTTTGCATTGGTCTTCATGCAAAAAGGAACTATAGCTCAACCTACAAAAACATAACTGTAAAAGACAGATTTAAAATAAAAGTTAAAATAAGCAAAAAATAGTAAGAGAACACCTGTCTGATTTTGAAGAATAGAAATCACCAGGACCTGATGGGCTTGTCAGAGTGTGCACAGCGTGACTATTATTTTGAGACAACCCAGTAGCAAAATACAGTACACAGAGGTTTTGTCTGTGTATATAAACAGTGGTTTATATACAGGACCTATATATACATACATACACGTGTCAGGCAAATACTAGGCAAACAATCAATCTTCAACTCTACATGGAGAACTACAATAGAAATAGATATACGAGGAGAGAGATACACAAGAAGAGAGAAATACGCCCTCAAATGGGCTCCTTTATATAGACAGCTTCTTAAAGCGGCGATAACTGGGCTTCTTAAAGTGGCACTATTTCTGCTGACTCATCCTCATTCTAAAGGAGCTGGCAGATGTCATCTCAGAATCATTGTACCACATCTTTCAAAAATCCTGGTGCACCGGGAAACTATTAGAGGACTGGAAAAGAGCTGATGTGGTTCTGATCTTCAAAAAAGAAAAGAAAAAAACACCCAGGAAACTACAGACCGATCAGCCTAACATCAATACCCGGGAAGATACGGGAAAAGATAATAAAAAAACAGATCTGCCAAACTCTAGAATAAAGTAATAACTAGCAGTCAGCTCGTGTTTGTTAAAAACAGATCTTCCAAAACCTATCTTATTTAATTCTTCAACATAGCGACTAAATTAGTAGACCAGTGAAATATTATGGACATATATATAAGAGACTTCAGCAAGGCACTCAACAAAGTAGACCACAATCTTCTTCTTGGTAAGCTAGAAAAAAGTGGGACAGATAGTATCATAACTGGCCAACAAACCGTACTCAATGAGTAGTCCTTAATGGTTCTACATCTACATGGAGGGAATTAAACTGGGGTATCACAAGGTTCTGTCTTAGGCCCAGTACTCTTCAATATCTTCATAAGCAATTTAGATGATGGAATAGACAGGGAACTTACCAAATTTGCAGATGACACTAAGCTGGAAGAAATAGCCAACACCCTAAAAGATAGGCTCAAGATCCAGATGGATCTTGATGAACACTCGACCCTATCTAACAAAATGAAATTCAATGTAGAGAAAAGTAAAATCTTACACTTAAGCAAGAAAAACCATGTAAACATATAGACTGAGTGAAACCAGGTTTAATAGCAGTAACTGTGAGAGGAATCTTTGAGCCTTAGTGGATAACCAGATAAATATGAGCCAGCAGTGTGCAGCTACATAAACAGAGGGATACAATCAAGATCAGGTGAGGAACTCTATTGACTTTGGCTTTGAAATGTATTTTGTCAGTTCTCAGAATGCAGCACCTTGTCAAACATTCTAATAAAATCATTACCAACTCTAGCAATGGAAAGAAACTCCTTTAAGCTTTTGGTAAGATGTACATTTATTTACATATTAGTTAACATATTCTTAAACTAAATAATTGGTTAAATTGAAAAAAACTTTAAAAACTGAAACAAATAACCCATTTCCCCCTTTTTAAATATACTTGCATTTTCTACAACTGAAGATTATTGAAGCAGGCTCTGTCATTCTTGCAGAAGACAAGAAGATTTTAACTGATGAGCAAGTTAGGAATTTTTATGAAAGCAAATCAAAAGAGGTAATAAGCTCTAGAAGATGGGGAGGTGAGGGCACAGTTACTGTTAAGCTATAAAAGGCTTTCAATATAGAGGAAAATATTGTTCATTGTAATTACTGAAAATTAATTGTATAAATTGCATGTTATCATAGTTGTGAAAGTTCAACCAGATCATGCCTTTTAAATAACCCAGGAGTTAAAGAATTTATGAATGAATTTCTCTCAAGGCTATCTTCCCAAGCTTTCCCAAGGCTACCTTCCCAAAAACTTAAAGGGTCTTCTTCTAGAATCATGAACAATCATTATTCTAATATAACACAATAATGAGACAATATTTCTATTATTTCAACCATGGCTGGGTAATGTTAAAAACATTATAATTCAGTAGGAGAAATGGCTTCAATGCCAGAACTAGAATAGAGCTAGAATAGCTAGAATAAAGATGTTTTGGCTCTTTGGTTTGAAAGTCTCACTAGATGCTTTTCAGATTTCCTAACTCAGTATCTCCAAAAGCAATAATGTCAATTGAAAGTGATTTGGATAAAGACAGTTGGTGCCTGCAGGCAAAGATGGGTTCCTAATGGTTTGGACCGATGCAGCCCAGTAGGGTATTCTTGGCACTTACACACCCCAATCAGGAACAAAGAATATTTATGTACTTTCTTTGCATGTCACTCTCCTACATGACATTAATGTGTCCAATAACATAAAATGAAGCCTTTTCAAATAATGTAACATTTGGAAGACAATCCGTTCTCATATTAATATAGTTTACCAGTATCTACTAAATCCTTATCTATATTGATGGCATGAGCATTCTAATTTCTAATATCTTATCTCATTATATTGATGAAGAAGTGTAGGCACTCTTTGGGATACTATTTTATCCATATAGTACTAATTCTAAGATTTGCTTGGTCAAATACACTCCACTTTACAGTATAATTATAAATTGTCATCATTAGCTAGGAATTTTAATTTTCCTGGAGGGAGGAGGTTATTGCTATACTGTATATGCTTCATTTCCTTCTGTGCTCACATTTATTTTTTGTTAATTTTTTCAAATACCATGCATTTGATTCCTTGGTCTTTAATACATGGTCTGAGAGAGGTGATTGTTTTATTGAGAGTCAGTATGTAATCATAAAATATCTAGAATTTTAAACAATCTTAAACTAGAGTACTGTTATTATAAACATTTCTTAGAAAATATCAGTTTATTTATATATATACAGTTCTATGTATTCAACCTATTTGTTCCTTAATAGTCAGTTATATATATTTTAGTAGATGTGAGAGCCAGCATGTTAAAAAAAAGTTAAAATATTAAACTAGAATCAGGGAGTAATGTCCTTAGAAGAAAACTAAAATATAAATATATCAAGTAACATGAACTACGAATAAAAAATAACATTCTCTTTAACATTAATTCACTTATTCTTTAAAATTAACATTCTGTAAGATCCTGCCTCTACTCCCCATTCAAGAAAGTACGAACTCTTAAGATAGCAGCATTTCAAAAGGAATCTTTTATTGAAAGGAAGTGAGTGCAAGACAAAAGCAAAGCATTGCCTAAGGCCCCTTAGGCAATTCCGTTAGGAGAAAGAAGTTAGAAATGCCTCCCCTCAGTCAAATATTAAATGAGCCAATCCACAGATGCCAAGATGTTGTAGAAATGGCCGTCCTGGGAAGGAGATAAGGTACTGTTCCCAGGTGCTTCTTTCAGGGGGCTTCAAGACTTAGGCAAAACAGATGGCCCTCCCAACTTACACATTCCCCCAAAGGTAAAGCATTGGGCAGATGGATGTCAGACCTAGGGTTATAAAGTAAGGGATTACAGGATATGCACAAAACAGGAAGAGGGCAATAAGCGAATAAAGGGATCCAGACCCCCTCCTCACAGAAATGGCAGTGTCATGATAGGGATCTGACACATTCGTTATTATTATTATTATACAATTGTATCACAGCGGCCAGTTGTTTCACCGGATTTGGCATTGGTTACTAGTCGGGCCCCACCCAGGGGCCTAGGACGTCATAACGTATTTTCGTAATATGCGTGCAGATCCAAGCAGTGCGGCTTTTTGCATTTGACTGATGGTGATTTTGTCAATTTTTAACTGTTTTAAATGTAATTCCAGTGCTTTTGGAATAGCACCCAGTGTGCCAATTACCACTGGAATTACCACTGCTGGTTTGTGCCATAGTCGTTGAATTTCGATTTTTAAGTCCTGGTATCTTGCAATTTTTTCATGTTCCTTCTCGGCGACCCTGCTATCACCTGGTATTGCGATGTCTATGATTGTGACCTTATTTTTCTCAACCAGTGTGATGTCTGGTGTATTATGCGCCAGTATTTTGTCGGTTTGTATACGGAAATCCCACAAGATCTTGACCATCTGATTTTCGGTGACTTTTTCAGGTTGATGTTCCCACCAGTTTGTTGCTGTTTTAATATTATAATTTTTGCACAAATTCCAATGGATCATTTGTGCTACTGAATTGTGCCGCAATTTATAATCAGTCTGCGCGATTTTTTTTACAGCAGCTGAGTATGTGATCAACAGTTTCATCAGCTTCTTTGCAAAGTCTGCATTTGGCATCATCAAAGGATTTTTCGATTTTGGCCTTAATGGCATTTGTGCGGATAGTTTGTTCTTGCGCAGCCAGGATTAGTGACTCTGTTTCTTTCTTTAATGTACCTGTTGTTAACCATAACCAAGTTTGTTCCCTGTCCACTTTATCTTTTATTTTTTCCACAAATTGGCCATGCAGTGCTTTGTTCTGCCAACTCTCCATTCTTGATTTTATCACATCTTTTCTGTATTCTTGTTTCGTCTGTTGGGCCTTCAGTAGATTTTTGTTCTTTACTTCGATTAATAGATGTTCTTGACTTTCTTTTAAATAATCAGCCAGTGCATGTTTTTCTTCTTCAACTGTTTGCTTCACTTGTAATAATCCTCTGCCACCTGATTTTCGGGGCAGGTATGGTCTATCAGTATCACCACGTGGATGTAAACTGTAGTGCATTGTCATTAGTTTCCTGGTTTTTCAGTCCAAAATGTCCAAATCAGCTTTGTGTCCAGTTAACTATACCAGCTGTGTATCTTATAACTGGTATTGCCCAGGTATTTATGGCCTTGATTGTATTTCCACCATTCAATTTAGATTTCAAAATTTTCCTAACTCTGTTGGTGTACTCTCGTGTGACAATAGTTTTTACTTCTCCATGCTTGATGTTATCCAACTGCAGAATGCCTAAGTATTTGTAGGCTTCATTTTCGTTGCATTTAATTAGTTGGCCATTGGGCATTTCAATTCCCTCACATGCAATGATTTTGCCCCCTTTTATGGATACAGTGGTGCATTTTTCCATGCCAAACTGCATTGAAATATCGGTGCTGAATACTCGGACTGTGTTTGTCAATGATTGGATTTCTATTTCTGACTTGCCATAGAGTTTCAAATCAACCATATATAGTAAATGCGAAATTTTTTCAGCTTCTTTGGCTGTTTGGTAGCCTAATTTCATTTTTTTTTTTAAGATTACTGATAGTGGGATCATTGCGATGATGAAGAGAAGAGGTGAAAGTGAATCACCCTGGAAAATTCCTTGCTTGATATTAACCATTCCGTAGATCTCATTTCCTACTGCCAACTCAGTTCTCCATTGTTTCATTGCCTTTTCAGTAAAGGATGTAATATTTTTGCTAATGCCAGTTGTTTCTAAGCATTTTATGATCCAACTATGTGGCAGTGAATCAAATGCCGTTTTGTAATCAATCCAGACCATATTCAAGTTTGTTTTTCTGTTCTTACAATTTTCTAATATCATTTTATCAATTAGGAGCTGATCTTTTGTGCCCCTGCTCCTTCTTTTGTTGCCTTTTTGCTCTACTGGCAAGATGTTGTTTGTTTCCAAATTATTATTATTATTATTAGTAGTAGTAATAGTAGTAGTATTTCCTTCTACAACACCTTAGTCATTATATCAACATTATTATGTCATTATGCCTGTACATGTAAATATTATTTCGTTTCTATATTTATAAACCTTTATACACAGTTCTCTCTCTCTCTCTCTCTCTCTCTCTCTCTCTCTCTCTCTCTCTCTATATATATATATATATATATATATATATATATATATATATATATATATATATATATATATATATATATATATATATAGTTTTTCAGCTTAATTAATTTTATTTTTGTTTTGCAGCCATTTGTACTAATTGTTCCAAATTTCATAATATTCCGACTCTTCTTTGTCTTTTAATTTTAGTGTTAATTTGTCAAACTGTACACAATCCAAATTTTTTTGTGTCACTAATATGTCCGAGGGGGTATTATTTTGTTTCCAGCATTGGGCAAATGCTATTCTAGATGTGGTCAGCAGATGTGTTAATATGTACTTAATTTTCTTTGTATATTTTCCTTTGATTATTCCCAGCAGAAAGAGTTCGGGTTTTTATTTTATTTGCTCTCCTGTAATTTCTTGCACCCATTTCCAAATTTTTGTCCAATATTTTTGAGTTTCCAGGCAGGTCTACCATATGTGATAGAAAGTTCCTTGTATTTTTTTGCGGCTTGGAAGGGCCGGGAGAGCGAGAGAGAGAGAGAACGGGGGAATCTCTCGAGGCTCGCCAGAGCGCTGCTCCTTTCCCAGAGCGACGGCGGTGCGGGGAAGACGATCTGCTGGAGGAACCTTCCGAAGTGGCCCTTATTTCGCGCTATTCCACGCCCGGCGTTGGGGCACCGAGACAAAGCGCCCGAGGAGAGAGAAGGAAAGAAGGGGGGAGAGAAAAGGGGGCGCCCGAGCCCTTTCCCCACATCCCTATGCAGCGGGGAAAGAGAGGTCGCTCCCAGTGAAGCGTCGCCCCTGCGCTCGCTGCTTCTGCCATAGCCACACCGAGGCCGAGACAGGATTCGGGGTTTTGACAGATGCCTGTTTCCCCCCCCCCCCCCACGCGGCTCCCTCCGGCCGGAGAGCCATGTAGATCCCTTGTAGGGGGAGGGGAGGGAGAGGAGGGGAGAGGCTCCACGGGTGGGGGAGGGGAGGAAAATGGGGGATGCTGCGGAGGTCAAGGAGATGAAGAAGACCTTCATTGTGCCAGCCATCAAACCCTTCGATCACTACGATTTCGCCGCCGCTTCCTCCTCTTTTTCTTCCCTGTCTGCGGTTCCAATTGCAGTTGCAAGGAGTGGGAAGGAGAGAAAGGAAGGAGGGAGTGGGGAAGGAAAAGAAGAAGGGAGGGGGGGAGAAGATGGAAGTAGAAAAGATGGATGGAAGGAGAAAGAATGGAAGGAGAAAGAGGAAGATGGAAGAAGAAAGGAAGAAAAAGAAGGGAGGGAGAAAAGAGGGAAGGAGGTAGGAAGAAAAGGTAGAGAGGGAAGAGAGGGAAAGAACAGAAAGACAAAGAGGATGAAGTTGATAGGCAAGAGGAAGGAGGAAGGAAGGAAGAAAGAAAAAGGGAGGGAGAGAGGAAAGAAGAAAAGATGGAACTAGAAAGGAAAGAAGGGAGGGAGGAAAGGGGAAGACAGGGAAGAGCAGAAAGACAGAGAAGGTGAAGGTACATAGGCAGAAGGAAGGAAGAAGGAAGAAATAGGAAGGAGGGAAGGTGAAAGGATGGAAGGAGGAAGGAACAAAAGCGAAGAGGAAGAGAGAAATGGAAAGAGCAGAAAGACAGAGAAGGTAGATAGGCAAAAGAAATGAAGCTGAAAGAATGGAAGGAGAAAAGGAGGAAGGGAGTGAGTGAGGAAAGAAGAGAGGATGGAAGGAGAAAGGAAGGAAGAGAGGGAAAGAGCAGAAGACGGATAAGGTGAAGGTGAACTCGTGGGACGTGGGGCAAATTGTTCACATGTGCATGCTCACATTTGTGAACCTGTAGGATTCACCACTGGTCCTAAGTCACTTTTTTTAGTGCTATTGTAAATTGATTAGTCATTAAAGGAACTGTTGTAAGTCAAGGACTACCTGTACTGTTCTAAACAAAAAACCTGTAACCATATATCCCCATAACCATTAGTCTGATCAGCCCTTGTAACATATATCACAGCCTTCAAGATGGGGACATCTGCAATAGGAGATCAAAAAAGATAGTTTTCAATTATAGGCTGGAACCAACATCTTGACTATTCTGACTCTTCACAACCCTACTTCATGTTAATATAAAGAAATTAGGTGGATACAATTACATATTGAATTCAAATTGACTTACAATCGTGTGTGTGTGTGTGTGTGTATGTACACAGTATATCTTATACATATAGCATTGTAAAGGTGAAATTTCCACCTATTGTCACTCATATACTGGGTTCCTAATTTTATCTAAGTTCCTGTTAATTTTAATGGTTTTATATTGCTGTTTTATTGTATTGTAAAATTCTCAGTATCACTTTGGATAGTAAGATGAGTGGCATATAAATTTAATAAATAAATAAATAATACTCATTAACTTATCATACCTATCTATAGATAAGCGCAAAAAGCAATTAAACAAGCATTTTCAAGAGGAGAAAAGTACCTTGAGTCTAAAAGATAACCTCTTGGGATTAGTCGCAAAAGGTTTGAATGTTCTGCCAGTTCCCTTTTGTTTTGAATTATGCTATCCTGATAGGAAATAGTCTTCAAAACATGTAATTAAAAATAATGAACAGAAATAGGATTTTAGGTACTGTTCTAAAGATAGAAAAATATATTGCTCCTGAAAATCTCTTTATAAACTGTTTATCAACACTAAGGTACCAGTAGCTGTAGTTTCATAGCAAGTTTGTTGAAAACTTTATTTCATATTTTTTGAAATTGAAATGATCCCCAACTAATCAACTAATCAAGCAAGGCAGAAATGTATGATATTCTAATAAAGAAAAAAAAAACCTCAATGGACTCAATGGGAATTGTTTTAACTAAGTGAGCAGAAGATTAGTCCTACTAACAAAACTCATGAATTTGGAATACAGAGTACAGAATTCATATTCTATATTATGGCATACAGAGCTATTCCTGTCAGCCATGTGAATGTTACAAGGCTAGCATACTGTGGACACTTTCTCCCCTGTTTGCTTCCACAGGCGCTTCTGCTATGCATTTCCAGGATGACCAGAGGCTAAAGAAAACAGGAATGTCATACATCACTGCAGAATATATACATAATATCAGCTGCTAATCCATATCTCACTATTTCTTTGCATCTGCTCCCCAGTATTTTTTTCAGGAGTCTGATAATTTAACAAAAAGTGCTTTTCCAAGCTTAACCAGTAAGTGGTCAGAAAAGATTCCTCTGCCTTAATTAACCCAGCTAATTGTTGCAAGCATAAAAGTATGCTGTTAGATATTGCACAATAGATATGCAAGATCTTTATTCCCTTGTCAATTGCCTTTATTAAGGTTTGCTTCCTTAAACTGCTATTAGTACTATTAGTACTATTACTACTATTAATAGTAAATAGTAAAAGAAGACAAGCTCCACCTTAGGAAAACAATATCCCTATGAATGAAAATATGTGTGTATGTGTAACTAAAAGGCAGGCATGCCAAGTGGCTCAGGACAGGCAAGAATTTACCAGGGGCTTTTTAATTAGGGGTGGAGGGGGATGGATCTCAATTCAGGACCGCGTGAGGGAGTCCTGTTCTTTCAAGCAAGAATTCTCAAAGAGCGGTTGCTGCCGCAAACGAAAAGCAGCTTTTAACCCCAAGCGCGATGCCACGAATGTCACTATTTCCATCCAAGCCACCATGCAATCCTTGCACGTGAGAAAGTGAGAAAGAAGAAGCGGGAAGAAAAAAATAAATAAATAACCACCCTCCCAAGCAGCTGGAGCTTGCAAAGGGCGACGTTGCAATGAGGGTCGTACTCCTGACCCTCTAAAACTCTCAGGAAACTCCTTCGCAGCCACGGGGGGGGGGGTGCACCCCATAACGGGAGCAGCCCCACTGGCGGAAAAACAATGGGACAGCTGCGGAAAGGCACAAGGAGGGGGTGGATTGACAGCAAGGGTCCGTACAGCCGCTTGCCTTAAAGCTCTCGCCTAGCCAAGCTCTGGGGTTGCAGCCGCCGCTCACCATTCCCTCAACTTAGATTTTGTGCTTTAATCAGTGGGGTGCGTGCTGGGAGGAATCTCTCCTCTCCTCCTGGCATGCACCTCACTGCCTAAAGCGCTTCCTTTCGCCTGTCTGATCTCTGCTGCAGGTGAAAGAGCAGTTTAATCAATGGTGTGTGTGCTGGGAGGACAGGAGAGATTCCTCCCAGCATGCACCCCACTGAAAGTGCTTTAATCAGTGGTGTGCGTGCTGGGAGGAATCTCTCCTCTCCTCCTGGCACACACCTCACTGCCTAAAGCGCTTCCTTTCGCCCGCCCGATCTCTGCTGCGGGCGAAAGAGAGCAGTTTAATCAATGGTGTGTGTGCTGGAAGGACAGGAGAGATTCCTCCCAGCACGCACCCCACTGAAAGCGCTGCCTTAGACTTAGTGTGGATGGGTGGGGGAGCGAGTGACAGCAGATGGGCGGGGGAGCGAGCGAGCTATAAAAGCGGGACTTTTTGAAAACTGCGCAAGATGCGGGACAAATTGTAGAAAAGCGTGCCTGTCTGGTCACCTTAATATAATAGTATTCTCCCAATTTCTAATGTCTACCTCTGCTATTATTATAAAACAAATCCCATGTTTAAAAGTATTCTTTATCCTCTCTATCTTTTATCTTTAATGTTAACCTATCCATTTCTGTCTTATTTTTTTTATTATGCTTTCATCTGTAGGAGTTCTCTCATTTTTACAATATTGTGCAAATGTAATTTTTGCTACTGTCAGCACATGTAATATTACATATACAACCTGTTTGTCATTTTTTTCTGGTAATACACCTAAGAAAAATATTTCTGGCTTTAAGTCTATATGTTGCTTTGTCTTTTTTTTTTTTTTTGCCTCTGGGCATGTCCACCATATATAGTAGTACGATCTTGGCATCTGATTGCATTTCCAACATTTGGCTGACATGTTTTTGAACATCTTTGCTAGTCTTGCCAGTGGCAAAACATTTGTATAGTTTTCCTTATATGTAGTTTTTGTATAGTTTTGTATAGTTTTCCTTATATTGTCAATTTATAATTTCTATCCCAAAGTTTTTGCCATTTGTCTAGTTCTATTGTGTATCCAAAATTATTTGCCCTTACTATCATTGTTTCTTTCACTTGTTCATCTTCCATTTTAGGCTTAATAAATAACTACTGTGAAATAATTACAGTAATAAATACCTAAAAGTGAAAGAAGCAATGATAATAACTGACTATAAGATGCACCGGAATATAAGACACACCAAGATTTTGAAAAAATCAATTTAAAATAAGTTTTTCCCCTCCCTAGCCCCCAGGACCACTCTGCAGGCCTCCTAATCCCTCTGCTTGCTCCATTTTTTGTGAAAAACAGGGCATATAGAGAGTTTGGGAGGCCTGGAAAATGGGGAGGGGATTAAGGTGACCAGATGTCCCGATTTCAGCGGGACAGTTACAGTTTCTAATAATTTGTCCCGTGTCTCGGGACGTTTTTTAAAAGTCCCGATTTTCTGGCTTCATGTTGAAAGCCCAGTGGATTTGCTTAAGAAATCCTAACCGGGGCAAGACAAAAGACACTCTGTCTAATCCCTCTCTCTGTCTCAGTACTTTCATTGAAGATATTAAAACATTAAAGCAAGATAATGGACAACCCGCGCGCCCCTTTTACCTCATTTTATAAGAAAAAATGACCAAGTACCATAGAGCTCCAGGAAATACTTGGCTAGAGAAGCTGCAAGTGTTCCTTCCTGGATTTTCCGGAGGGGAGGGGCACGGAGGTTAGAGGTCAGCTCGTGTGGGAAAAATGACGGCAAAGTTTCTTTGAAAAATATTTCCCTGACTAATTTCACCATTTTAATTTGCTCAGTTCTTTGTATTAACATCTACATCATTCTGGATTGACTTGGAGTGCTCACTTGTGCCTGCTGGTAAGTGAGCTGGTTTTTTTTCTTTTATTTTTTTAATGTATTTTAAAATAATATTTTATTTATTGTGCATAGGATTTTTTAAAATAGTTTTATTCTGTGTGGATTCTTTTTTAAATTTTCTTAGACAATTTAAAAAAAGATTCTATCCAAAATAAATTGAAGTGAAACCATTTTTAAAA
The DNA here is from genome assembly GCF_051295495.1 of Thamnophis sirtalis. Classification (NCBI taxonomy): domain Eukaryota; kingdom Metazoa; phylum Chordata; class Lepidosauria; order Squamata; family Natricidae; genus Thamnophis; species Thamnophis sirtalis. The sequence continues at coordinate 69,976,664 of NW_028261384.1, forward strand.
ATTCTATGCACAATACTTTGAAATATATTGTGCATAGAAAGAATAGTTTGAAATGTTTTATTTCAATTTATTCTGTGTGGATTCTTTTTTTAAATTGTCTTAGGCTATTTAAAAAAAGATTCTATCCAAAATACAAAATACCAGCTGCAGTTATTCACTTAAGAACTGTGGCAAGAAAGGTGGTATAATGAGCTTAGTGACCAAAGTTACAATGGCATTGAAAAAAGTGACTGATGACCATTTTTCACACTTTGCAACCATTTTCACACTTAGCGACCGTTGCAGAATCCTCATGGTCACGCGATCAAAATTTTGATGTTTGGCAACATATTCGTATTTATGATGGTTTCAGTGCCCTGGGGTCATATAATCACCTTTTGACAAAGTCAAATGGGGAAACCAGATTCACTTATGTTACTAACTTATCAGCTGCAGTTATTCACTTAAGAACTGTAGCAAGAAAGGTGGTATAATGGGCTTAGTGATCAAAGTTACAATGGCATTGAAAAAAGTGACTGATTACCATTTTTCACACTTAGCGACCATTTTCACACTTAGTGATCCTCATGGTCACATGATCAAAATTTTGATGTTTGGCAACAGTTACAATTTATATTTGTAAATTGTAGTTATGTTGAAATAAAAAAAATATTACAATACTATTTTTGCATTATATGAAAATTTTTGTTGCTCCGTATAAAATTTTTAATCAAGAGCCCCCCCCCCCGGTCAAAGGTGTCCCTCTTTACCAATCTGAAAATCTGGTCACCTTAGCAAAAATGCAACGCATGGGAAGTTTGGGAGGCAAGAAATGGGCTTGTTTTTGCGAAAATAGGGCATGCAGAGGGTTTGGGAGGCCTGTAGAGTGCTCTTGGGGGCTTGGGAGGGCAAAAACGAGCAAAAAGTGGGCCTGTTTTTCACAAAAAATGGGCCATTTTTCTGCAAAAAATGGGTTGTTCAGAGAGTTTGGAAGGCCTGCAGAGTGCTCCTGGAGGACCCCTGTTTTGTGAAAAATGCGCCCATTTTCACTGGTTTTTGCCCTCCCCAGCCCCCAGGAGCACTTTGCACGTCTCCCAAACCCTCTGTGCATCCATTTTTGTGAAAAACGGGGTCCGCAGGGTGAGGATTTGGGAGGCCAAAAATGCTGTATTCATTGTATATGATACACCCAGATTTTCACCCTCTTTTGGGGGGGGGAAGGGTGCGTCTTATACTCCAAAATACAGTACATCTATTTCTTTATTAATTTTTCATGTGTTCCTAATAGTATCCGATCAAGTGCTATTAGTTATTTATAAAAAGCCATATATTCCAGCATCTTTCACATATCTTGATTATATTTGCAGATGTGGCTACCATGCGAGATCCACTCCTTCATTTTGTAGTTCCTATTTAGTTTTAAGTTCCCCTTTCTCATTTAAGATATCTTTATATGTTACAAATTTCCCCAAATTTACAACATTTGAACATCAGTGCTTACATTGTGGAAAGCCAGGCTAGAATTTTCATATTCACATTTTTTATTTTACCTTTTCCCATATTAAGTATAGAGCGTTTCTTATATAATTCTTTTGAATGTATTTAGCTATTTTATTTTTTTCATACCACAGGAAGGCATGCCATCCCAATTGGAGTTCATGCCCCTCCAGCAGTAACAATTTTCTATTTCTAAGAGTTATTTATTCTTTACTACCAAGCTTCTGTTAGTGCAGGAGCCTGGTAGTAAAGCTCCCAAAACGGCAATCCAAAGCCCTCTGAGTCTTGTAACATTTTCAGTCTTTTTTCCCTTCTTTCCCCCGGCCATACCTTTTTCAATATTATTGTATTAATTCAACAAAATATTTTTTTCTCTAATTTTATAGAAATCATTTGAAACAAAAACAATAGTTTGGGCAGAATATTCGTTTTTATGGTTGCTATCCTTCCTGTCATTGAGAATTGCATGTTTTTCCACTTCTCCAGGTCAAGTTTAATTTGTTATATTAGCCTCATGTAATTATCTTCTTTAAGTGTTGCACATCTAGCTGTTAGGTAAATTCCCAAGTATTTCACTTTCTTAACTATCTGAACGTCTATTTTCTTTGGCAGTTCATTTTTCTGTTTATCTGTAAGATTTTTAGCTAGTATTTTTGTTTTGGCTTTAACAATCTTTTGTAACATGGAAATAATGAACTGTTAAGCTGTTAAGCGGGAATTTTGAGGGGGAAAAATCCAGTTTTGAGAAAGAAGCTCAAAATAACTCCTTTTTGATTTTACTTATGTGTCATAAATTACTTAGACAGGATTTTGATCCTGCCATGTCTGTTTCTTGCCTTGACCTATCTCAAACACTTGCTTGTCTTTGGTGCTTCCCTTCCCTTGGTGCTCTAAGTTCATGCTTATTTGGTTTTAATGATTAAACTAGAGCTGAAAGTAAGGGCATGCCTGCAATGTGGCATTTAGTTATAATATGCTTTCTGACATGACTTATTTTTAGTAGTCATTATCAAAAAAGGCTCTGAAGAAAGAGTAGATTGGAATGAAAATGAATTCTTGCAATTCAACCTATCTTACAAATTTTTTGGGTGGAAAATAAAAGGGAAATCTTGACCTTCTTAATAAATGATGGACAATTAATGTAATAAATAAACAATTCTGGTTTTTCAATGTCAATATCAATCATTCCACTGGTGGGTTCCTACGGGTTCTGACTGGTTTGGCTGAACCGGTAGTGGTTTGGCAGCCTGGGACTCTAGAACTGATAGCGACCCAGGCCTGCTACGCCCCCAAACCAGTTCTCTGGGCAGCGCCATAGGCGACACCATCTTGTTTTTTGCTTCTGCACATGTGCTGAACAATTTTTATTGTATTGTGCATGCGTGCAAAGCATGCATCAAGCGCGCGCACCCACAAGTGAACAGGCAGTAGTAACTGCAGAAGCCCACCCCTGAATCATTCCTTTTCAGAGGAGCTATTAGGTAGGTATGCTAGTTCGACATGGTAATTGTATTTTGTGTGGGGCAAAGCAAGTTAGAGAAGTCTTCATTTTACAAAGCACTTCCATCTGGTCTGCCTAAAGAGTAGGACATGACAGTACTAGACAAGTTTTGATTGGGAAGGGCTGCACTTAATATCTGGAAAAAGTTTAAGAATGGCTGGAGGTGAGGAATAAGACCTAGATTTTTATTCTCCTGGATCTGGGAGTTGAGAAATTGGGTCTTTGTTGTTTTTTTTAAGCATTAAAAAAAAACAGATATAAGAACCACTGTTGTATGTCTTTGAGAATATTTTATTTCCATTTTCATTTTCATAACACACACTCACATGTATACTATACATAGCCAACACCATACAGCATTAAACAATAATTACATCAGTTCCTCTTGTCAACAATGCCCCAGAAAATAGAAACCCATTATAGCTCTTCTGCTCTCCATACACCTCTTACTTCCACCACCCTCCAACTTTCTATCTTCCCTCCATCATCCCCCTCTACTCTACTTCCCCTCCCCCTCTACCCTTCCTCTCTCCACAATCCACTCCCCCCCATCCTTCTCATCTTCCCCCCCCCACCCTCTCTCCCATCCCTCTCTGCCCATCTTTCTTCTTTCCCACTCCTCCTCTCCTTGGTGTATTTCCGCTACATGTCAATATACCGTATTTTCACGACCATAAGGCGCACCGAATTATAAGGCGCAGTATCAGTTAACGGTAAATTTTCAAACTTTTTTCATATATAAGGCGCACCGGATTATAGCAATAGCAATAGCAGTTAGACTTATATACCGCTTCATAGGGCTTTCAGCCCTCTCTAAGCGGTTTACAGAGTCAGCATATTGCCCCCAACAACAATCCGGGTCCTCATTTTACCCACCTCGGAAGGATGGAAGGCTGAGTCAACCCTGAGCCGGTGAGATTTGAACAGCCGAACTGCAGAACTGTTATAAGGCACACGGTTTTTTTGCAACATTCATCCGCGCGCAACTTTCGCAAACAAACAAATTACTAACGAAATCGCGCGATCGCGGGGTTTACTGGCAGGTGCTCAATTTGCAAACATTTTTCACGGATCGGCCTTTAAACGCAGCCTAAAAAGAATTAAAACACTAAAAAATACAGAGAAAAATCAGTCACTTTTATTAAACTTTTAAACAGCTTTATTTTATAGTCAGCTCTATTCATCTTCCATGAAACCTTCGAACTCTTCGTCCTCTGTATCGGAGATCATCAATTGGGCGATGGCAGCATCCAGCAAACCCGAATCCGTATGGCCCGTATCTTCATCGTCAGAGTCATCAGTTTCGATACTCTCGATGCCGTCGCTGGTCAGTCCAGGAATGATGTCGGCCTTCGTGAACCCTCGGATGACAGTTCTGGCGGATACTTTATGCCAGGCATCCACTATCCACTGGCACACAGTGGCATAACTGGCCCAGCGTTGCCTCCCGGTCTTCGTGAAGGAGTGCTCTCCTTCCATCATCCAGTTTTCCCACGTGATTCGCAGTTTCGCCTTGAAGGAATGATTGACACTTATGTCCAGTGGTTGCACTTCTTTGGTCAGACCACCCGGTATTACAGCAAGCTCCGAGTTGGTCTTTTTCACCAGGGCTTTCACATTTTCTGTTTTGTGGGCACGCATGGAGTCGTATACCAACAATGACGGCGACGCACGAAAAAATCCATCCGGTCTCCGAACGTAAACTTCTGATAGCCAATTCTTCATTATCTCTTCATCCATCCAGCCTTTAGGATTCACTTCAACAATAATTCCAGCTGGAAATGTTTCTTTAGGCAACGTTTTTCTTTTAAAAATTACCATTGGGGGTAATTTCTGCCCATTTGACAAAACACCGAAAACTACAGTAAACGATACCTTTTCGTTTCCTGTGGTGCGAATTGATACCGTTGATGTTCCGGTTCTCTCTACAGTTCAGTTCACCGGAATATCAAAGGTGAGGGGGACTTCGTCCATGTTGATGATGTGGTCGGCCTGTATATTTTTTTCAGAGATCTTGCTTTTGCAGTAACTCCGGAAGTTGGCCAACTTTTCCTTGTAATCCGCCGGCAACTGCTGAGACACCGTCGTCCTTGTACGGATAGAGAGCTGCCGTCGTTTCATGAAACGGAAGCACCAAGAAGGCCCTCCTTTAAAGTCATTGATATCCATTTCATTTGCCATCGCTTTGGCTTTTATCCGAATGGTGACAGTTGAGATGCTTCTGCCACCTGCTCTTTGTTCCGAAATCCATCGGTCAAGTCTGTCTTCTAGTTGCGGCCATCTTGCTTTATTGCCGCGGAAACTTTTCTTCGTCTTCTTTGCAAGACGTAGGTCATCTTCTTGCTTTCTCCACTTGCGCACCATGGACTCATTAATGTTGAATTCTCTAGCTGCAGATCTATTTCCATGTTCTTTTGCATGGTTGATTGCTTTCAATTTAAAATCTGCCTCGTAAGCAAGTCTCCTTTGTGGAGCCATTTCAAAGTCACTTTGGATTTACAGGATTTCTGATTTCACAGCATACTAATACCACGTAAAGTCGGGGTCGAGGTCAACAAGCGCGTAGAATGAAGGAAATGTGTCCGTCTCCCCGTTAACACCCCCCTCAATAACGCCTTCATCCCCGGGTAGGCAAGAGCTTTTCTCTGATTGGTTTATCGTAGTCAAAAACGCTCGAATCGTCAAAATCGCCAACAAAAAAAACGCCCAAACAATCCCCTAGTCTAAACAACGTAGGCGAATCCACTTCAACCCATTTTCGTTTGGGAAAGGCGCGCGCGCCAGCAGTGCGCTATTTCTCAAGGGGAAGGGGGTGACATCAGGAGACCACAAAGCAAACAAATTGCCTCCCCCTCCCTCCCCGTTTTTCTGCGCGAAATTCCTTCGATGCGTAATCCCTGCTCTGCGGGGTGAGACTCTTTGTTAAAAGATGTCCATTTTCGAGTGCAACACTTGGGGTTGGGTTCTAGAAGCCGGACAAAGGCGTATTCGCGTGCATGCTAAGTAAAACTCGGAAGCAATGAGATAAGAATTTCCCGAATGGAAGGGGTATGTGAAACCTTTTAGGAAGGTGAAGTGTGGAATTCAACTGAAACACTACCGTCTTGCTTGTCCTTACGGCGGGAAAAGGGGGTAAAGGTCATGATAATAGCGTAAAATCGGGAGGGACAGACCCGAGGGACATGTGCGTGCCTGCTCGCGGTCATTCGATTGCGAGCTTCAAGTTTGTTGCTGCGCAATGTGAAACAGAAATTTTTTGAGATCCCTTCAATACTCAAGGTTCATATAAACGGTAAATTTTCAAACTTTTTTCATATATAAGGCGCACCGGATTATAAGGCGCACTGCCGGTTTTTGATCAAATTTTAGGATTTTCAGTGCGCCTTATGGTCGTGAAAATACGGTACTTGGCCTATCCTATTTTTAAAGAAAAAGTAAAAAAAAAAAAACAGTATACATGTGGAGTCAAATTACATTGAAATCTAACACGTCTTATCTAACCTGATATATATATTGAGCACAGGCTCGATTCCCAGTAAGGGTATGGCTAGCTGATGAGAGCTAAATAGCTTGAAATAGATCTAGTCCCCCTTTATTTATTTATCAGCACAAATATAACACACACACACACACACACACACACACACACACACACACACATGTATAACCTGATATATATCCGTACACGGTATAGATTTTTAACAAACACAGTCTAAGATATATTGAGAAAAAAAGAATAAGAGATTAATAACATCTTTACATTGAACTTAGCTCCTCCTTGCTAAACTAACTTTAAACAATTTAAATCATTCCTGATCTTAAGCATAGGCTATCTGGAATTTCTTAGTCCCGTATTTATTTTGTATATAATCAATCCATTTTTTCCAATCTCGTTTATATCTCTCATTTGAGTGGTCTTTAAGATATGCAGATATTTTAGCCATCTCGGCTAAATTTGTGACTTTCAATGTCCATTCTTGAATTGTAGGCAAGTCTTCCTTCTTCCAGTATTGTGCCATCAACCGTCCTGCTGCCGTTATCAAGTGCAAAATCAAGTTAATCTCTACCGCTGTACAGTCAGTAATTATACCTAACAAAAATAACTGAGGAGTAAACTTTATCCTTTCTTTAATAATATTTTGCATAATCTACCATATTTTTATCCAAAATGCCTTAACCTTTTGGCAAGTCCACCATATATGGAAATATGTAGCATCGAGAGAACCACATCTCCAACATTTGGGTTGTAAATTCGAATACATAGAAGCCAACTTTTAAGGATATAAATGCCATCTGTAGAACATCTTGTAAAAATTTTCTCTCAGGTTTTGGGCTTGTGTAAATTTCACATTTCTTACCCAAATTCTTTCCCATGTATCCAACATTATTGGTTCTTCAATATTTTGAGCCCACTTTATCATACAATCTTTAACTAATTCTGTTTCGGAATCCATCTGTACTAATACATTGTATATCCTCTTTATATGCATTAAACTTTGATCTCTTATTTGTTTAAATAGATTATCCTCAACTTGCATGAAACCATTTTTTTGATCTGTTTTCCACCTGGCCTGTAACTGCCCATACTGGAACCATGTTTGAATTACCTTTTCCTCTTTTAATACATCTAAAGGTTTTAATTGTAATACACCCCTTTCTAGGGTAAGAAGCTATCTGTAAGTAATTCTATCCTGTTTTTGTGCTATATTCATATTTTCTATTGCGTGTCTAGGAATTGCCCACATGGGTATCTTGTCATTTAATTTGTATTGATATTTTTTCCAAACCCGCAGTAAAGCATTCCTTAAAATATGACTTTTAAAATTTTTGTCCACTTTTTTGTTGTATAACAGGTAAGTATGCCAGCCATATACCAAATCATGCCCCTCGATATTAAGTATCCTATCATTAGTTAAATCAATCCAATCACTGATTACAGATAATACTACTGCATCATAATATAATTTTAGGTTGGGTAATTTCAAGCCTCCCCTCTCACGCACATCTTGCATTATTTTTAACTTTACTCTCGGCTTCTTTCCTGCCCATACAAATTTATTAATACCCTTCTGCCATTCTAGCAGATTTGCATCTTTTTTAAGTATAGGTAACATTTGGAAAAGAAATAAAAATTTGGGTAAGATATTCATTTTCACTGCTGCTATTCTTCCCAACAAAGATAACTGCAACTTGTCCCATTTTTTTCATCTTTGTCTGTATATTATGCCAAAGTGGTTCATGATTATACATATAATTTCCCATTTGAGGTTGAAATGTTAACTCCCAGATATTTGACCTTTTTAACTATTTCACATCCTATCATTCCTCCTAGTTCTTCCTTTTGTTTAGTATTCATATTTATAGCTAGTATTTTTGTTTTCCCTAAATTTATTTTAAAACCAGACACTTGACCATATTGGTTAATCGTATTCATTAAGATCATACTAGATTCCTGCGGTTGATCCAATATTATAACCAAGTCATCCGCAAAGGCACGCACTCGGTATTCTTGCTGCCTAATCTTAATTCCCTTTAGACCGTCCAAACCCCGTATTTTGTTCAGCAGTACTTCCAAAGTTATAATAAACAATAGTGGAGACAAGGGACAACCCTGTCTTGTACCTTTTCCAATTTGAAAAGAGTCTGATAAACTTCCATTGACTATAATTTGAACCGTTTGCTGTTGATATATTGCTTTGATTGATTGTAGGAAACTTTCTCCAATTTCCATTTTTTGCAGTGTTTTCAACAGGAATTGCCAGTTAACTCGATCAGTTAACTTTCTCAGCATCCAGAAATATGAACGCAGCAGGAATTTGGTTATTCTTTCCCAAGTATTCTAGTGCATTAATAATTAATATTACGTTACTTTTCATTTGTCTCCCTTGGATAAAGCCCGTTTGATCACTGTGTATCAATTGTTGAATAACCAACATTAACCTATTTGCTAGTATTTTAGTAAAGATTTTATAATCTACATTAAGTAATGAGATAGGTCTGTAGTTTTTTGGTTGAGTAATATCTTGGTTTTCTTTGGGTATCAGGGATATAAAAGCTGTCTTCCAAGATGGGGGCACCTTACCTTCCGTTTGAATCTTATTAAATAGTTTCTTAAGAGGTTCTACCATTTCTAACTGTAGATTCTTATAGTAAGCCGCTGTCAAACCATCTGCGCCTGGTGCCTTCCCTGCCTTTAACTACTTAATTACCTGTAGAATTTCCCCCGAAGTTATTGGTTGATTCAATTTTTGCCTGTGCTCTTCTTTAACTATGGGTATTTTCTCTTTGTCTAGGTATCTCTCTATATCTAGGCCGTTAATTTTATCACCCTTATACAACTCTGTAAAATATTCCCGGAAGGCCTTTTGAATCTCATCCTGTTGGAACACTTCCTTCCCTCTATAGAGCAATTTAGTTATGTTTCAAGAGTTTTGTTTTTTCCTAATCTGATATGCTAACCATCTGCCAGATTTATTTGCATTGCAAAAGGTATTGTGTTTTGCATATAACAAACTAGTAGCTACCTGATCTGAGATCAACATGTTAAATTGGGCCTTTAATATAGTAATTGCTTCTTTAATCTTTGTATCTCCTGGGTTTAAAGTTAACTCTTGCTCTTTCTTCCTGATTTCATCTTCCAGTTCTGTTTGTTTTACCCCTTGTTTATGTCTATGTGATTTATTTATATTTATCAATACTCCTCTCATATACGCTTTGCTTGCATCCCATACAAATTCCATAGGAGTACCCTTATTCATGTTAAAAACAAAGTATTCAGTTAGCACTTTTTTACAATCATTGATATACTTTTCATATCTAAATAAGTTTTCATTCAAGCTCCAAGACCTTCTTGTCTGTACCACCCCTCCCAATTCCATCCAGACTGGGTTATGATCTGAAAGGATCATTTTTTTGTGGAAAATCATGATGTCTAGGAGTTTTTTCAATATTTTATTTGTTTTCAGCTCACCAAAATACATGGAAATTAGATGAAAATAATCAAACAACTTATTTACCCTTATTCATATTAAAAACAAAGTATTCTGTTAACAATTTTTTACAATCATTAATATACTTTTCATATCTAAATAAATTTTCATTCAATCTCCAAGACCTTCTTACTTGTGCCACCCCTCCCAAATCCATCCAAACTGGGTTATGGTCTGAAAAAACTCTAGCAGAGATCTTTGTCTTCTTCACCCTGGAAAGCAAATCATTAGTAGTTAATATAAAATCGATCCTAGAAAAGGATTGATGTCTATCAGAGAAAAAGGTAAAGTCATACTCTTCTGCATTTCTTTCTCACCAAATATCTTTCAATTCAAAGTCGTCCATCATATCGAAAAAGGATTTAGGTAGTTTTGCTCGCATTTGAGTATTTGGGCGGGAAACCTTCTTATCTTTCTTAGTATCCATAACACCGTTCCAGTCGCCCAGTAGTATGCAAGACCTATAATCCCACTGTACTAATTTAGCATGAAGAATTCTATAAAATCCATCTTGTTATTGATTAGGAACATATATTCCCAGTATCAATGTCCTTTTCCCTTCTAATACCAGATCTAATGTGATGTATCTTCCATGGGGATCTGCTTCGATTAGTTCAGCTTTCATGTCTTTTCTTAAGTATATAACTATACTATTTTTCTTTCCGTAGCAGAAGCTATAAAATGTTGACCAAGTCTTGTATTAATCAAATATTTTTGATTAGTTGATCTAATATGAGTTTCTTGCAAGCAAATTATATCATTCTTGAACTGTTTAAGATAGTGGAATATTTTCCAAGAGCCAAGGTGGCGCAGTGGTTAAATGCAGCACTGCAGGCTACTGCTAGATCAGCAGGTCAGCGGTTCAAATCTCACCGGCTCAGGGTTGACTCAGCCTTCCATCCTTCCGAGGTGGGTAAAATGAGGACCCAGATTGTTGGGGGCAATATGCTGACTCTCTGTAAACCGCTTAGAGAGGCCTGAAAGGCCTATGAAGCGGTATATAAGTCTACTGCTATTGCTATTGCTATTGCTATTGCTATTCTTTCTCTTCTGTGGAGAGTTCAATCCGTTGACGTTCCATGTTAGAAGCTTAGTTATCATCTTTGGTTTTCTGAAGCTTTTTTTAGAGCCTCCTGGATATCCTGAAATTTAACCTTTGCCCTGGCTCCTCCCACTGTTTCTAGACTGGTTACTGTAGCTTCTTCACTGATGGCAGGTGATTGTTGGAGTTGTTGCATTTTGGATTGTTGCTCCATTCGTCTCGTAGCTCCTTGTGCTTCTAAGAGAGAGAGCTGATCCATCTTATCTGGTAATTGTGTGGTTTGCTGTCTATCTTGTTCTTCTTGTGCTCTTTCTCTAGGTCCAGATGGTGCGGGATGTCCAACCTTCAAAATATTGTGGTAAAAATCTCGAGCTTTCCATACTGAATTAAGACGGTATCTTTGCTTCTCGAATGTGAGTGCTAGGCCAAATGGTGCGTCCCATCTAAACTGTATCTGGTGATTTCTAAGCTCTTCAGCTAAAAAAGCATAGTCTTCCTGGATCTTAGCATTTGAGGTGGTATCTCTTTCAAAACAGTCAATTCCTGAGCCCCAATTTGAAGCTTGGTTTTATAGGACTCTTGTAATATCATATTCCTAATGTCTCTTGTAGTAAAGTATATCACAATGTCCCGTGGAAGCTGCTTTGGCTTCGCCAGCCAAGAATTAACGCGATAAACTTTATCAATTTGCCAATCAAAGTTACCCCCTGGTCTTCCCATCAGGCTATCAAACGCTTCTGAAAGAATCTGTTTCAAGTTTTCCTGCTTGTCTTCACGCAGGCCCCTTACTCTTAATGCCAGCTCCATTTGTCTATACTGTATCATAATAATTTCTTTTTCAGCATTTTCAACTTTTTGTTGCACCACCTCTGTTTTCAATACCAAATTAATATTGGCGTCATTAAGATCATCTAGTCTGTCTTCAATTCCGGAAACATGTTCTGTCAATAAACTTACAATCCCCAACATATCGTCTCTGATTTTGGAAACCCGGGTCTCAAGTTTATCAGACAGCTCCTTATGCGCAACGGATATCTCTTCTTTGAGCCCTTCTTTAAGTTCTTTGAATTTTGATTCCAATTTTGAATCCACCGTGGTTGTCTGAATATAAAAAGCCTCAGTCAGCTCCTTCAGGAAGAATTCTTTCATTAGTGGGTCGCCTATAGGGGGTGTAGGAGGCAGAGACTGCAGTTTTGTGCCAGGTGTGGGCAATGTGCCAGAGCCTCTAGGAGCCGGGGGGGCATCTTTAAAGTAAGATTTGGCTTAGAGGCCATTCCAAGTTTCTTCTTCAAGCAATTAATAAAACTCTGCTGGCCAATTATGCAGCTGTGAAGTGAAGTGATAAATCACTCCTTTCCCTTGAAGTTTTAAAACTCCGTAGAAGTTCAAAACATAAACAGTGTTACGAAGCAACTCAGCGAGCTCAGCACCATTTTAACTGTCTCTTTAATAGCTAAGTTATCGGAAGAAGGTCTTGTAAAATGAAGCTAAGATTTAAACAAACAATTAGGGGCTCACGTATACCAGTCCTGCTCGCCTTGGAATCAATAAATCAAGTTTTGTTCTGAGGAAGAGAGAGCTTGCTTCATGCTGCAAATCGCAGCTGGAATTCCCGGCACGGAGACAGTTCTGCCCTCAGCTGGCCTTCCTCCCCTCCCAGACACAAACTGTGAGGATCGGATGGTGCTTTGCTCAGCAAAAAAGGCTCACCTTATCTCCTTTGCCTGAAGAATAAGGTAAACAAACTGCCAGATTCCTGATGGATGATCATCCGACAGATAACGCGACCAGGAATTCGGGAGCAGCTAAAATGAGCTGCTTCCATCAGCAAGCCCCTCCCCGGAAGTCGAACCACTGTTCTATCTAATGAGATAGCTTATCCATCTTACAGTAATTTTACTGAACATTACAGTTAATGTTTACATTAATTGTATGTTAAAATTGAGAACAAATACTAATAAAAACATCAAACCATTTTTACTGGGTCCACAAAGTGCTGCCTGATGGCCCTGGTTTTCTGATCCCTTTTGGGTAAAGGGGACTCTGAGGTTCAACTTTAGGGTTGTATTGAGGAATTTACAAAGCATCTGGCTGACAAAATTGCTGAGATCCATTCTCAGTTGGAGACCAAGTAAGGTTTACTAGGGATGCTTGGGGAACAATCTTACCCATTAACTGGGAACAGTTTGAGCCTGTTGGGATGATAGGTACGTTATATCCTCTTTTCAAGAAGCCATCACTGACTGAACGCTATTATTCCTGATAACTTTTATCCAGCTTCCCCCTTTAGAAAAATGGTTGAGAAGGTAATGCTGCAGCTTCAGAAGATCCTAAGTGAAACAAATTATCTTAATCCCTTCCACTCAGGTTTTGGGCCCAGATACAGGATGAAAATAGCACTGGTCACAATTTATGATTGGAAGCAGGCAGGAATAGGATGTAGTGCATTCAATCGGGCTCTTTTTGACTTCTTGGCAGTTTTCAATATCATTGATCATGGTTTTCTTTAAGGTTAACTTTGGAGTTGAGAGTGGGAGACACAGTCTTGTGTTGGTTCACCTCCTTTCTCTGGAACTGGTCCCAATCGGTGTTGATAGGACATGAAAGGTCGAGCACCTTTCTAAAATCTATGTAAAACTATGGGGATCTGGGTTGGGAACAACAGGCTACAACTGAATGGAGTGACTGTATATAGAAGGCTCCTCTGAATATGAGAATTTACCATCTTTGGCTTTGGATGAGATTGCACATTTCTAGATTACCTGGTAAATAAACCGGGGGTCCTCCTAGTTTCACCACTCCTGCTTGAAGAGCAGGTGACAGTAATGGCTATGAAGGTCTTTACTCAACTTTGTGTTGTACACTAGTTATAACCTTTTCTGGATCAAGAAGCCCTGGTTGGAATCCAGGAAGAGAGCTTTCTCTGCTGTTCGCCTGCCCTCTAGAATATCTTACCCCCAGAGTGGGCTTCCAAAAGAGTATTAAGTCCTTTTCCAAATTGCCATAGGGGTTGAAGAGTGATATGTGACTCTGGGACAGACGCTGATGTGAGAGTTACTGCCCGTGCTTTTTTAAAATTTGTAATATTTTAAGTATTTTACTTACCATTTTTAATGATTAAATTGTAAACTATCCTAGTTACTTAATGAGATGGGAAGTATAGAAATGTGAGAAATAAATAAAAAGTATAGAATGAGGTTTAATAATCTAGCTGGCATCAATATGTTGGAAGACCAAGGAAGCAAAATTTCAAAAGCATAATCTGTTAGGAATAAAATATCATAAAAAGAAAATCATATAGAGCACAAATACCCACACATAACATTTACTGGCTAACTAAAATCAGGTTGTTAGACAATTGGTAATAAATATAGATATTTTATATCTCATTTATAACAGGATGAATGCAGTGATGTCAGCTTGGTATTTAACACAAAACATTTTTTCTCCAGCCTGATTTTGAAGACTTTGTTTCATATATGCTGTCTGCACCCTCCTATATTCTGATAATATCTGAAAGAAAGCATGGCCAAAGTATGCCTTTTTTACATGATTTGGAAGAAGTGGAAGAGGAAGAGGAAGAGGAAAAGGAAGAAGAAGAAGAAGAAGAAGAAGAAGAAGAAGAAGAAATGAAAGAAAGGGGGGAATTTTTATCTGAGGCATGGAGGAAACACTCTGTGACACCTGTAATTGGGTATGTCATGTATGCTTATATGTATGTATATATGAGAAAAATATTTATTTAGCAATTCATAATTCACAATTAGTATCAGGCTGGATTCAGGCTTAAAACAGATTCATTTTAACCAAATGCATTACATTAGTCTAATGTAAATCCCATTAAGTTATTAGATCCAACCATTTGTTCACTGAAGACAATTTCTGCTGAAATTAATGTGATTTATAGCCTTGAATATCTTGTTCCCCAATCTGATCTAAGTTAGCTAAAATTGCCTGGTTTCATTCAATTACTTGTCTAATGGCTATAATTTAGACATACTTTAACTATTAGGATCATAATATATCACAGCATCATTGTGGGGCTGAAAGGATTGAAGCTTTAATTGATTTTTGCAAAATTTATTATTTAGACATTATAACAGACAAGGCCAACTGTCATATATCTGACTAAAGGTTGGTCCCCTCCTTCCATCTGAAATAATTGTCATTGTCAAGTGCACAACTTTGAAAGGAATTCACAGGTATTAGTGAACAAGGAAAGTCAAACAAATCAAACCAAAATCAAATCTGGTGTTTAATGAAATAATAGAAATCATAGCCAGCTTGCCCCCACGTAAGTTGCTTTAGCTTTTAATATGTTTCAGAAACTAATGGTGTTCACCTAAATTTGCAAGAACTCATTAAAATAGAAGGAAAAAAGAGACCATGAATTCACATAAAGATTGGATTTTTGTATTGTGATAAATGTATGCCCTGGTGTCTTCTGATAATCTGAAAGAGAGGGCGGGAGGAAAGAGGATGTTAACCAAAATTTATCAGTATTGTAATGAGTATGCAGATATAATTATTTGAATGCTTTTGTAATTAAAAAATCAGAATGGCAGTTTACTAATTAATTTGGACCACTTCTAAAACAGCCAATTCATCAGAATGTTGAGAGAATTTTCAGAGGAAGGTTTTTTTTTAATGCTTGCTATTCTCATATTTTGTTGCAGCAAATAGCAAGCAACCTTGGCTAATCTCACAAGCATAAATCAGTTATTACATTGTTATGTATATGAATGGGAACTATCTTGGAATGCAAGGCCAAAAGGCTAAATTGGGAAACTGAAGAAACACCTCAGAAAAAAGCAATGGCAAATCATTTTTGTGTTGTTGCCAAAGGACTTGAGGAAGTATTTACCTTGTTCAGTATAATACTGACACCATTTTCACATCTCTTTCTTGCCTTTGATATGTTTATATTAGAGGTGGGTTGCTGCCAGTTTTACTACCACTTCACAACCCCCATGTGTGCCAGATTCTTTTTCTTTCTCTGTCTCTCATCTCTTTCTCCCTCTCTCTCATCATCTCTCTCTCATCTCTTTCTTTCTCCCTCCCTCTCTCTACCTCTCCTCTCTATCTATCTCCTTCTCCCTCTCATCTCCTTCCTCTCTCTGCTCTTTTTCTTTCTTCCTATCTCTCTCTTTTCTCTCTTTCTGCCACTCTCTCTTTCTCGCTATCATCTCTTTCTCCCTCTCATCTCTTTCTCCCTATCTCTCTCATTTCTCTCTCAGACCTTTCTATTTCTTTCTCCCACTCTCTCTCTGTTTCTCATCTCTCTCTATCTCTATCTCATCTCTCTTTCTTTCTCCCTCTTCTTTCTCATCTCTCTGTCATTTCTCTCTCCATGTTATAATGACCTCCAGGAGGAGAAGGGGACACAGTCTCCCCTATTGTGAAGCATATTAAGTTTAAGTGCTGCGCACGAGGTGCTGCAAGAGCAGTGAGCAGCCATGGAGGCAGCGAGAGGAATATGGGAAAACATATGACTTTCACTCCACCTGAGACACTGGCTGGGCTAGCTGTGGCTAATGCCACTGCTCTCGCCAACCTCCATGGCTGCTCGCTACTCTTGCAGTGCCTCATGTATAGCACTTAAATTTAGTACGCTTCACAATGGGGGAGACCGTGTCCCCTCCTCCTCCTCCTGGACCTCATTATGAAGCGGAGAGAGGAGGGAGGGAGAAAGATGAGAGATGAGAAGCCATACAGTTCCTGGCCAGCGGGCCAGCTTCTCAGCCGGCGTTCTGTAAGACCTGAAAGCGCTGCACCAGAGAGAACAGCCAGGTTGAATGCTATTTCTCTCTGGTGCAGCACTTTCCAGATCATGGGACTTACCCAAAGCACTTTGCTGTGAAAGACACTCTCACTCTCCCAGCAAGAACAGAGGTGGAAAGAAGAAGTAGCCGCTGACCCAGAAGGAAGTTCTCCGGCAACTTTTTTCTCTCTGCTTCTGCTTTGGGTCCTGGTAAGTCCCATGATCCAAAAATCCAGGCAGAGAAGCATCATTCACCCTGGTTGTTTGCCTGGCTTTCTGGATGCGATTTACAATTACATTTTGGGACTTACGCCCAAAACAAGTCTCTGGGCAACATGTGGAATGGTTCCATGTGATCAGCGGCTTCTTCTTCTCTCTGTCTCTGTTCTTGCTGGGAGAGCGAGAACGTCATTCACAGCACAGCACTTTGGGGACCCATACAGAAAGCCAGGCAGAGAAAACAGCCAGGTTAAAGGCCTGTACTTTCAGCACCCATGAGGAACCCAAACTTGGAGCAGTTTGGGGGCTTGGAGTGAAAAGCATGCAATATGCAATAGCCCAGGCTTGAAAACGTATGGTGGGGCCAAGGAACAGTTTTTCTTAATAGGCTCCAAAACTGCTCCAAGTCTGGGTTCCTCGGGCTCTGGCTTGCCTTCCCCTCTGCCACCAGCCATGGGAGGAAGGTAAGGTTGCGAGCCAGCCATGCGAGCCCAGAGCAGCACTAGCGGTTTCGCAAGCTACAAAAGCCCAAGGAAGTTGGGGTGTGGGGCAAACGCTGGTAATAGGGGGATAGTGTGACTCACAGGCTTGCCTGTAGGCAGGAGGAGGAAGCTCAGTTGGGCGCAGGCACCATGTGGGAAGGCAGCTTAGGCAGGCAAGCTGCAGAGCAGAGACTGTGCACATGTGCAAGCGTGCTATGCTGCCAGGAAAGTGAGGAGTGACTGGGCAGGGCAGGTGAGCAGATAGGCGGGGCAAGTGGTGATCAGGTGGGGAGGTGATAGGCGACCAGGTGGGTGGGGGCAGGGCCAGCCAGAGGCTATATTTGCCAGTTGAACGAATCAGTTAAAATTTCCGCTACTGGTACGTGTGAACTGGTCTGAACCGGCTGAATACCACCTCTGCCAGGATCAGAGTATTTAATTTTGAAGATGTTGATGATAAAGTAAGCCCTATGTTAGTATTAAATACATTTTTACATTATTTTCCTTTTTGTTAGTTTGAAAGAGATGTTGCAAAATCAAGACCTGTTACATCACTGTGATATTCAGGATCGTGTTGAAGAAACAAGCAGGCAACTTGCCTTCTTTTTCTCTGATTTTTCCAAGCAAAGGAATGAAAAATTTGTTGAACGAACAGTGGCATTAATCAGACCTTCTCTTTTAAAAGAAAGAAGAGGTTGGTGGCAATTATTACAGGCACTTTGCACACAACTGAAATCTATGGCACTTTTCTATTTCTATTAGGGTTTCATAAAAAAGAAAATGAAAGAAAGGCAGAAAGGTGGTGTTTTATGAGATTAGCTAAGAGCTGACAGTACTTTAGACAAATGATTGCATGTATCTGAAAAGTTACCTTTTCTAGCTTCAGAAGCCTATTTTGATTCAAAGTCCTGGCATGTTTCTTTGTTAGACTTACACTATTTTTAAATGTATACATTACAGTTTTAACCCATCTTTTTGCATATAAAAAATAAAATAAAAATAACTGAGAGCATTTTTAAACAAAAAACTCTAAAGAAATGCACATTTAAAACATGGTGTAGTTTGAAACATATTCTCTTTCTTTTTTTCTTGCATAAATGTAAATGAAAATGTGTGAGTTATAACACAAATTAATTGAAAGCTTAAAGGAAAACTATTCTTAGAAAGTTCAACAGGGAAATATTATGGAACAGCCTTTTCTAACCTTGAAACCTTTCTGAATCCCTCAGCTAGTATGGATATTATTCTAATTGAAGATTAATGAGAAGCTGCCCATGTATCAGAAAGCTATCACAGAAATAAATTGGGTATTTCAAATAATCATTATACATGAATATTCTTAAGCAGCAAATATCTAACTGCACGATGAATCACAGACATTTTGCTATGTAAGATTGCTTTGTGTTGCTGCACTCATATCTTAATTTTCCATTCAGCAAAATTAAAAAATCAAAAAAATTAGATAATAATCTAAATAATCCCGTCCCAATCCATTATAACTCTCATTATTTAGTTTATGATTGTGATGGGTCTGTTTCCTCCATCAATTGTTTTTTTTTCAGTGTTAACATGTTTACTCCCTCCAGGTATTGGAACATAACTTAGCTGTTAGATCAGGAAAAAAAGTATAGAATGTAAAAGAGGATGTTTACATTGGAGCACAGAATAAGATTTGAGGCCAAAATTGATAGAATAGTGAAGCTATATCATATTAGAGAAGCACCAGTCATTTAGATATTTACACATAAATAAAAGTAATGCGAACAATATAATTTTTGCTATGCAGAATCTATTCTGAATAGAATAGTGGAAAATGGCTTTGAAATAGCCATGCAAAAGGAAATCATCTTATCAGAAGAACAAGCTCGTGAATTCTACCGAGAACATGAAAATCAAGATTATTTTCCATATCTTTTGGAACAAATGACCAGGTACCCAAGTTAAATGCATTTTCTACAATACAGAATTCCATGAGTAAATATCTTATGTTATTTTAGAATAAGACATTATAATATCACATATGTTATATGCAGAAGATATGAATCTATGATGAGCATTACAAATCTGCAAAAATTTCTCAGAGTTCAATTTCTAGCACCAATGGGCTGCTATGTGAATCTTGTTACTATCCAAGATCATCCAAGGAGGGCAGAAATTCATTTGCTGGATTGAGGCTATCACCTTGACTGCCTTTGTCTCAGTCCCTCTGGGTATATCTGTTATTGCTCAATGTTTGGTTTCATTGTGCAGTCACAACGTCTGTATGAATTTAATTTAGCAATTTTCAGTGATAGAACTTGCACCACAGACATCATTATAAAACTCTTAAGTTGAGACTGATAATCATTGTACTTATCCTGACTGAGGATGAAATTCCAAATTTCATCCCTGTTTCAGGATAAGTACAATGATTATCAGTCTCAAAAGGAAAAATATTCTTAAGGCAAAAATTATGTGAAGGTCTTGTTGTTAGCATAAGGTGACCAGATTTTCAGATTGGTAAAGAGGGACACCTTTGACTGGGGGGGGGGGAGGGTCTTGATTAAAAATTTTATACAGCGCAACAAAAATTTTCATATAATGCAAAAATAGTATTGTAATATTTTTTTTATTTCAACATAACTACAATTTACAAATATAAATTGTAACTGTTGCCAAACATCAAAATTTTGATCACGTGACCATGAGGATGCTGCAACGATCACAAGTGTGAAAAATGATAATCAGTCACTTTTTTCAATGCCATTGTAACTTTGATCACTAAGCCCATTATACCACCTTTCTTGCTACAGTTCTTAAGTGAATAACTGCAGCTGATAAGTTAGTAACATAAGTGAATCTGGTTTCCCCATTTGACTTTGTCAAAAGGTGATTATATGACCCCAGGACACTGAAACCATCATAAATATGAATCTGTTGCCAAACATCAAAATTTTGATCGCATGATCATGAGGATTCTGCAATGGTCGCTAAGTGTGAAAATGGTCGCTAAGTGTGAAAATGGTCGCTAAGTGTGAAAAATGGTCATCAGTCACTTTTTTAAATGCCATTGTAACTTTGGTCACTAAGCTCATTATACCACCTTTCTTGCCACAGTTCTTAAGTGAATAACTGCAGCTGATATTTTGTATTTTGGATAGAATCTTTTTTTAAATAGCCTAAGACAATTTAAAAAAAGAATCCACACAGAATAAAACTATTTTTAAAAATCCTATGCACAATAAATAAAATATTATTTTAAAATACATTAAAAAAATAAAAGAAAAAAAACCAGCTCACTTACCAGGAGGCACAAGTGAGCACTCCAAGTCAATCCAGAATGATGTAGATGTTAATACAAAGAACTGAGCAAATTAAAATGGTGAAATTAGTCAGGGAAATATTTTTCAAAGAAACTTTGCCACCATTTTTCCCACACGAGCCGACCTCCAACCTCCGTGCCCCTCCCCTCCGGAAAATCCAGGAAGGAACACTCGCGGCTTCTCTAGCCAAGTATTTCCTGGAGCTCTATTGTACTTTGTCATTTTTTCTTATAAAATGAGGTAAAATGGGCGCGGGGGGGGGGGGCGTTTTCTTGCTTTAATGTTTTAATATCTTCAATGAAAATAATGAGAAAGAGAGAGGGATTAGACAGAGTGTCTTTTGTCTTTCCCCGGTTAGGATTTCTTAAGCAAATCCACTGGGCTTTCAACATGAAGCCAGAAAATCGGGACTTTTTTTAAATGCCCGGGACACGGGACAAATTGTTAGAAATCGTGACTGTCCCACTGAAATCGGGATGTCTGGTCACCTTATGTTAGCAGTAATAGTAGTTGTAACTATCATTATAGGCTGCTAGAGAATTTTACTTGTCATTAAGGAAGTTTAAAATAACAGAAATGATATAGATTTGTAATTTGTTGAGAAGCAGTCTGTCTAAATATAATCAGTTCTGAAGAGAACTTACATTAATGCTGATATCTTAAACCAGGGGTCTCCAACTCTGCAGCTCACTGAACCGTCCTGAAATTTGAGATTGTTCATTGCCTCCAAAAAGATGTTTTATGTGAAAGCAATTTTAACAGTATCACTTTAACAACAACAATTCTAATAAAGGATAATTTCATCAACTGTTTGGATCAATATTTACCACTGTGAGGAAGTTTGCCTTAAACAGATGTGCATATTTTCCATTGTAATTGTAAACACTTTTAATTTAATGAAGAAATCCTGGTTTCAGCTTTTTTTCCCCCAGAATATTTGTTGGTTATATTCCAGAATGTTTGTTACTGAATTTATATTCATTCAGAAGGATGGATGAGTGGATGGATGGATGGATGGATGGATGAATAAAGCTATATTTGTCTTGACCAGTGGGCCAACTCTTGCTCTTGCTTTGGTACGAGAGAATGCAATCCAAAAATGGAGGGATTTACTAGGCCCAAAAATAATCCAAGAAGCAAAGGAACAATATCCCCAAAGGTAATCTTTTTTATTGTAATAATGGCATTCTGAGAACTGTGTTTTATTTTCTCTACTGAAGTTATGCTCTCTTGTGATGTTTATGACAATAGTGCCATCATCTGGATAGTATTTTATACTACTTCAGCATGTTATAGCAAACTGTAGTACACAATTCGGAAATATCTTTGCAAAAGACACTTCTCTATAGTCATTTCTCTATAGGAAATTATGTGTTAAAAGCACAGATATAATTTTAAACAATGTAGTTACACATCTTTAAAAAAAGAACATTGCATTAATATTGTGCAAGCAGGAACTTACACTCATGCATTTACAGAAAGACAAAATATGCATGATTGTATGTATTTTATATATTATTGACACTGAATTTAGTGACTGAAAATGATTACATTATTTTCTTACATTGTTATTTATTAAATTTGTATTTAATAAATATGACTTTTTATTATTTAATGAAAAGTTTAACTCCTGAATAAAAGCACCAATAATTCATTTATTGATAACTTTTGGATTGGTTTCCAAATTATTGAATAAAAAGTCATTCCAAGGTTGTCTCTTTATCTTTTAGAGAATCCCAGATCATAAAAATATTGCCTACAAACAAGGATCAGACCATGAAAAACATTTTGCAGAGCCCCTTAAGAAGTCATTTTCCCCCTCCCTAACAATACTATAGCAACACTCCTTATATCGAGCTTCACCATTTAAATAAGAGAAACTGGTTATGGTTAAGAAGTATTTACCATTACATCTGTATTGCCATATGCAAAAACCCTTGAAAAATTACATTGTTCAACATTTATTAGATTGCCCTTTAAAATATCAACTATTATTATTGAATGAGATTTTCTGAAGTGATTTTGAATTTTGCTTAAGGTGATATGTATGGACAAATAAGGTATAAAAATATCCCTCTACCACAAGACATTTTGTTAATAATAATTGAACTATTTCAATTTCCTGCTGTTGATAAGAACCTTTATATGAATCTCAGTTTTAGGTGAACCCTGTGATTGCTTAAAACTTGTTTCAGGAGAAAAATGATCTGTTCAGCTAATCATGCTTTATTTCCAAAGTTTGCCCTGCCATTGCTTTCTTTTTTTAAGATAACAAGAAACCTGAGGACAAAATGTTTATCTGAACTTTCTTACTGAATTCTTATAGAGACAGTTAATTTGTTTTTGTTTTTTTAATTTGTCCCTCTCAAAATAAATACTATGAGAATGTTTTGGACATTTAGCTCTTGGACAGTACTAACTGATTTTATTTGGCACTCTGAATGATCCATTGATCAAATTGTTTATTTCAGTGACTGACTCATGCTTTGATCCCTTCCATTACATATGCATTTTTTAATGTTATCTGTGTCAAGCTGCCAAAGAAGGAAGGCTTGGAGGAAAATTAGGAATTTCAAGTTTATCTCACTCTGGAATTCATCATCCATCCCAAAGGACTATATATATGTACTTGTAACTCATGTGCGTGTCTAGGTACATGCATGCATGCATGCATGCATACATGTGTGTATGTATATACACAAATATATATAACTTGTAAGCATGAAGTTTCTGTGCTATTTTTCTAATTTTCTGACTTTATTGCTCCAGTTTACGTGCTGAGTTTGCAATCCATGATTCTCCAATCAATCAGCTGCATGGCAGTGCAAACACAAATGAAGCTGCAAAGGAATTACAATTCTTCTTTCCTGTAGAAAACACTATGGCTCTCATTAAACCCTCTGCTTTTGAAGATAAAGGTAAGATTAATATTACAAGGTGTTCATATTTTTCTCTTTGTGCACTTATATAAATTGTCTATAAAATAAGTTATACCATTATAAAATTATTTCATTCCCATCTGCCTATATCAACTAATCTCCTCGCACAGTAATACATGTAAACATATTCTCCTCCCTCCACTTAGTAGCAACACTAAGAAAATGAAGAGAACAGACAACGTAAGGGGAAGAGGTAGCTATCCTGGGAACAGAAGGAAAAATAAAATGGGAGAAAAATGGATGTTTAAAAGGCAAAAGGAAGAGGCAATTGGACAGAGTAAAATATATACCGTATTTTCACGACCATAAGCCGCACCGGATTATAAGCCGCAGTATCAGTTAACATTAATTTTTCAAACTTTTTCCATATATAAAGCGCACCGGGTTATAAGCCGCACGTTTTTTTTGCAATTACTAACGAAATCGCAACCTGCCACTCCTCGCACTCCGCACTACATGATACCCCACCCACCCCACACCGTTCGTCCAGTAAGGTCGGGGAGGCGTTGGGCAGAATTGGGAGGGAGATTTTCAAAGAAGCGCACCAAATATCTCCCGCGAACTGAATCGGCTTTAATAAAGCAATTACCAGCTCAGCTTTAGTTCCCTTTGTGAAAGTTAGAATACGCAGCTTGAACCCGAGAAACTATTAATCCTTCTCCCATTAAGCGCTATTCCATCGGACCTCCCCATTAAAACCAATCAGAGGAGAAAGCCTGTGCGCTGGGGAGGGAAACTGCTCAGATGGTAGAAGGGACGGGAGGCAGGAACGGAGGAGAAAGCCTGTGCGCTGGGGCGGGAAACTGCTCAGATGGTAGAAGGGACGGGAGGCAGGAACGGAGGAGAAAGCCTGTGCGCTGGGGAGGGAAACTGCTCAGCTGGTAGAAGGGACGGGAGGCAGGAACGGAGGAGAAAGCCTGTGCGCTGGGGAGGGAAACTGCTCAGCTGGTAGAAGGGACGGGAGGCAGGAACGGAGGAGAAAGCCTGTGCGCTGGGGAGGGAAACTGCTCCATATATAAAGCGCACCGGGTTATAAGCCGCACTGCCGGTTTTTGATCAAATTTTAGGATTTTCAGTGCGGCTTATAGTCGTGAAAATATGGTATATACTGAAGCCTTGCTTACACATTGCAGATAATTCTCGATTTATAACATGACACTTACTGACCATTTCAAGTTGACACTGACTCCCCAAAAGTTACTTCCAACCCAGTTTGTAATTCCAGCAATTGTCCCTACACCTGTGTTCATGTGATTGCATTTTTGGCATTTGACAATAATCTACAATTACATCCATTTACAGTGCCCCATAATAAAAAAAAGCCATGGAGCAAAATGTGTTTGCTTAACAACTGCAGTTTTCACTGAACAACAGTGGCATTCACTATGTGACCGCAACATTCACTGAGCAATCACAGCAAAAAGTGTTATAAAATTGTGTGAAATCACGTGGTAACTTTTTGACTGGGACAACTTATGGCTGTAATTTCAGGCTTACTTACAGTTGTAAGTCATCAATTAAATATACAGAGTTAACCTTAATTAGGCAAGCAATCAGTCTCATGAAAAAGGCTAATCTCCAAGCAGCGGTATCTGCAGGAGAGTTCTTAAAAGCTCAAGAGGGTAGCCTCATATTAAAGGTTCAGGGTTTCAGTTGCACCATTCTGGTTGCTATCTTAAGGTTTTTTCTTCGCACAAACCCTCAAACCATTTTTTCAGGAGCCAAGTCTGTAGTAATTTTCATCTTCTGCCAATTATTTTGTAACTGATTTTTTTTCTTATTCATAAATGTAAAAGATCTCAATTTACAGCTGTCATTTGGAAATAACACTTTCACATAAACAGAAATTCTGTAACTAGCAGGAAAATAAAGTTTCTTGTTTTCAGTTTTTATACATTTGAACATATTTCATAGTAGTACTGTACTATACTATAAAGATTGAAATAGTGGAATGTTGATGTCCCTCTCTTCTAGATAAAATTATAAATGAAGTAAAAAATGCTGGATTTCTAATCTCAGAATTGAGAGAAGCAAACATAAGTCCCGAGATAGCAGCACAATTTTATCAAGATCATGAAGATAAGCCATATTATAATCAACTAGTGGATTATATGTCAAAGTAAGTGCCTGTTTTGTTTTGTTTTTTTTAAAAACAAGAACAAAATTTTATGAAAGCAGAATTGACTTTGAATTTTTCATACAAAAAAAATTGCCAGGCTCGCATTAAAATATCAAAGAAATAATTTATTTCTTTTGCATCATTTTAAGAGAATAACAGAGTTGGAAGGGACCAGGGATGGGTTGCTATCAGTTTTACTACCAGTTTGCAACCTGTGTGTGCCTTATGAGTGCTGTGCATACATGCACTGTTCAATGTAAATTGTTCTTCGCGCATGCGCAGAACAATTTACAGTGAACTGTTCACACACATCACTAAAATCCAAAATGGTGGCAGCGAAGGAACAGGGACATGGCAGGCCTGGGTTTCTCCAGGTTCTGTGTCCAAGGCCTGAATTTCACTACCAGTTCAGCTGAAATGGTAAACTCTTGAACAAATGGAAAGTCTGTGATGAAGCCCTGTGCAAAAACATTGAAAATACACAAGGCTCCTTTTAATCATTAGTATATAAGTTCTCTCTGCTGTGTCATTTCCAGTGACATATGAATCCTTAATCATATTTAATCATGACTGAAATAAATATTATAAATTCTTCAGTGTAATAATCAAAACCAAAGTGGCAAAAATCAAGCTCTGAATGCCAGCTGTATATTTTTAAATAATGTTTACCTACACACCTTGTCAATAATTGCTGATGTCTCCCACATCTAATTATATCCATCCAGCTGGTCTCCTGCCCCACAGAATATAGATAGTTAAATAATTCAGAGTTCCCTAAGTGAAAAAAGCAACATTCTTCCTGCATTCTTCTTTTGTAGAACAGAAACAGAGAACTACTTTTATCTACTGAGTATCTCCATTTATCTGAAAGTTCCGTAGGGAAGGAAAGTCATCAAAAATGGCACCTTTAAGTCTAGCATATGATATAATATGACATGATAGCATACGTTTTTATATGTATGGAGAACAGGCAGACTGACATACAGCAAAGCACAAATACAAGCAGAGATAGGACTGCTAAGGAAGTCATCTACTGATACATAATGTATGTTTAATAAGTCTTGGCTTCTATAACATAAACCTCTAACTGTAAAATAATCAAATAGACAGTTTATCCCAAGTAGAATTGATTTGTTTATCTCATGCAGCATGCAACATTAGTTATATCAACTTAATCTTCTCATTGCAAAATCAGATTGTTAGCATCTCATACATTGTTGGTTGTATTGTTTTTCCAGAGGCCCATCAGTGGTTATGGTTCTAACTAAAGAAAATGCTGTGGAGGAATGGCGACAATTAATGGGACCAACAGATCCAATGAAAGCAAAAGAAACACATCCTAGTTCAATACGTGCTAAATTTGCAACTGATGTTATGCGCAATGCTGTTCATGGATCCTCAAATGAGGGACATGCTAAAAAAAGCATTAACTTTATCTTTGGTGATATTGATTTAGAAAGCCTAAAATACAAATACATTTATATGTAAATTTCAGAGTTGACCTGTTATTACCAATAAATGATCTGTAGAAATTAATACATTCACATATATCTTTTTATTAAATATCATGTTACCAATTACAATTCATAAGATCCCTTCAAATTAGGAATACTTCCTCCATTAAGATTATAATTTTAACTTGTAATATCATTTTTGTACAGAATATAAATAGGTGGTAGCACATGAATACCTGTAATAATATTATTAATTGGTGCTAAATCCCAATACATTAATTAATGGATTCTAGTCACTTCGCCTATTAGAATAGAGGTTAGAATAGAGAGCGATAGATGAGAAGAAAGAATGTAAGATGGAGTTTTATAGACCATTTAGCCCTTATTGACTTTTTCATTCTGATAAAAGTAGTAGTTGTGGTAATGGACTCCTCAGTTACATTCTAAAAACAACTGGAGCATCACTTGAATACCATCGACTTCAAGAAAATCATCATCATACTAATTGCAAAAGCAACCTTATTTGGAACAGTTTAGATTCTGTGACAATATCTTTAATACTATCAAACATCTACATCTTCCTATACCAGATTCTTGGGAAGGGCTTAATACAAGGATAAAAATTCCAGATCCAGTCTGAACACCTAGCTGATTGTGCAAAGAATTATAAATTACAATTAAAAGATGGGGAGTAAGGGAGCAAGATGCATACAGGGGAAGCGGGGTGTTGTCTTAATTGGTAATTACTCCAGAATGATGAACCTCTGTTGGGGCCCTAGTCCAACTGCCACAATGAAAGGTCAGAAGAATGGAAGCAGAAATCACCTTGGGGAAGGTATGATGTTCCAAAAGGCAGGAGCTCCAAAATTCCTTAATCAATGGGTTCTGCAGAATGCTCATTCTCCTGGCACTAATGGGGTGGATCAATGCCATTAGCTTGAAGTCATGTCATGAAGGACTTTAAAAGTGATGACAAATACCTTGAATTATACCAAGAAGTAAACCAGCAACTAGTGCAGCTCGTGGAACAACTGTCAGCACTGAAACTGACCTGACCAGAGCCATCTTGAAGCTTCAGTGTTGCCACACTGGAGCTGAGAGATAGGGAGAGGAGATTAGAGATAGCTAGGGTTGTGTAGCCAAAATAAAATACTTTCTCCTGGGGACCAAGGATATCCTCACACCTGGACCATGGAAGAAGGAGTGAGGTCACCAGACAACCAGACAACACAGTGGTGGGATTCAGCCAGTTCACACCTATTCAGGAGAACCGTGTAATGGCTCTTCTCCTAACTTAAGAAAATAAAGACTCTTGAAACGGATTATTTCAAAAGGAACTTTTAATCTAGCAGGATGGAAACCATTAGAGGCAAAGCAGCATCAGAAACCCTTTAGGCAATGCAAGTGGGATTAAATTGATAATGACCCCTCCCCTTTGTCCGAATGCAGATTCTGACCAATACACAAGTGTGAAGATGTTTTCTTAACTCGTCTGAGAGTCGAATAAAACACACTTTCCCATGGCTATCTCTAGTTAGATATTAAAGTAAGATATCTCACATGGCCATCATAAACATCCCTCCAGAGGTGCTGGGATCTTCAGTTTTCTGGTGACAGGAAACCAGTTGTAAAAGTTGTAAAACTCAGTTGTTACTGGCACAGCTAGTGATTTAACTCCAAGGCCCCCCTCCTCCCAATTGAATGATAGTATCACTTTTAGGGATCTGACATGCTGCTGTTCTTTAGAAAAAGGAGAGATCCACCTGTGAAAAGATAGGAAAAGAAATTGCATCATAGTATTTTAACAAGGTTTGTCAGGGTATTGGGAGTGAATTTTTATCAATAGGGCAGGGGCCCTAATGTGGTGTTTCACTACCCATTCATTTTGGGATGAAGGTAAATGCTTCCAAGGAACTAAGTATTGGGTTTTCCTTCTGTGGGTCCTAGAGTCCAGGATTTCCTTGATTTCAAAATGTTGTTCGCCTTCTATCATGATAGGAACAGGAGGTGTAGGTGCAGGTGGTCTGAGTTGTGAGATTACTTCTCATTTGAGTAAACTAATGTGAAACACTCGATGGACTTGCCTGAATGTCTTTGGAAGGAGTAATTCTACTGTTACTGGGTTGATAACTGGTAATCGGGAAAGGTTTGATGAAATTTTACCCTAATTTCTTTGATGGCTGCAATGACTTCAGGAATTTTGTAGACAAGTATACTCTATCTCCAATATGGAAAGGTTTGGGTTCTACTCTTTTTTTGTCAGCTTGAGTTTTAAAAGCCTCTCTAGCTTCCTGTAACGCTAGTCTAACCATTGGCCATGTGTTTCTTAGATCGTCTATCCATTCTTTTAATGAGTGGATAGTGGGTTCTGCTGTGGGTAGTTCAGGCATGGGGTTGAAATCATGGCCTGTTGTTACTCTAAAAGGGGTGAAACCAGTGCTTGAGTGCACAGCGTTATCGAAGGCCACTTCTGCAAAAGGTAAAAGATCAATCCAGTTATCCTACTGAAAATTAATAAAACATCTTAGGTATTGTTCTAGAACTATGTTCCAATTTTCAGTTTGACCATTGGTGCATAGATGGTGAGTGGAGCTCAGTCCTTGGGTGGTGCCAAGTAAGTTTAAGAATGCCTCCCAAAATTTTGAGGTGAATTGGACCCCTCTGTCGGAGATGATTCTCTGTGGGGCTTCATTAAGGTAATAAATGTGTATCAGGAATAACTTGGCTAGACTTTTGGCAGTTGGGATCATATGGCACAGTATAAAATGTGACTGTTTTGAAAACAAGACTGTTACGACCCAAATTACAGTATTCCCTGCGTTTTCTGGTAGTTCGAATATAAAATCCATAGCAATCTTCCAAGGTGCTAAAGGCTCAGCTACCTTCTGTAACAGTCCTGGCATTTTGCCTTGGTGTCTTTTAGCTGCTGCACAAATTAGACAGCTTGTTACATAGTTCTCTATGTTCTTTTTTAGTGATGGCCACCAACATTGCCTTTTAATTAGATGTAAAGTTTTTACAAAACCAAAGTGTCCTGCTAGTTTGGAGTCGTGGCACCTTTCCATGAAGTACAGTCTTTGGCTAGCTGAAACATACAACTTCCCTCCCACCCAAGCTAGCTTATCTTTCATCAGGCAGCTGTCTTTGTGGCTCAAAAACCATTCATTGGTGGTTAAAGCTTGTTTAAAAGTTTTGGTGGTGTCATTGTCCTCCAAAGTGTCTCATTTTCTCTGGGATCTGGTGGTTACTTTAGCAGCTAGTTAATTGTCTTGTATCATGAGTTTGATTACCTTTGGCTTCATACTATTGTATTGCGGTTTCCTGGATAGTGCATCTGCCAAAAATTTTTTTCCCCCTGGGAGATATCTGAGTGTAAATTCAAACCGTTTAAAGTACTGAGCCCATCGTACTTGTTTTGGAGAGAGTTTCCTTGGGGTCTTTAGGGCTTCTATTTTTATGATCCGTCCAGACTTCAAAAGACTTCTTACTCCCTCTAGGAAATGTCTTCAGGTTAAAAGAGCCCATCGAACTGCATAAGCCTCTTTCTCCCAAATAGCCCACCTTTGCTCAGATTCATTCAACTTTTTGGTTGTGTAAGCGCATGGTTGTAATTAGTCTTTCTCATTTTTCTGAATCAGGACTGCTTCTATCGCCACATCGCTAGCATCTGCTTGTATGACAAATGGTTTCTCTGTGTCTGGGTGCTTTAGGATCGTTTCTGCTGAAAACAGTCGTTTAAGTTTTTCAAATGCCACTTGGCATTCCATTGTCCAGATCAAAGGCTGCTTTGGTTTTGGGTTACCCTCCCCCCCTTCATTTTTAAGAGCTTGGTGATGGGGAGAGCAATTTGGGCAAAAACTGGCAGTAAAAGTTGGTGAATCCCAGGAAGCTTTGCAACTGTTTGCGTGTTCTGGGTGGGTCCCAGTCAAGTACCGATTGTGCACTTTCAAAGGATCCATGTCTATGCCCTTGTGTGAAATGCGGTATCCTAAGTAATCAATTTTTTCTTGGTGGAATTCGCATTTGGAGAGTTTAGCATAAAGTTTTGCAGAGCGAAGTTTGTTCAGAACCACCCAGACTAGCTTTACAAGTTCTGCCTTGGTCTCGGAATATAACAAAATGTAATTGATATAGACTATGCAGCGCTTATATAAATGCTTCTGCAACACTTCATTTATTAATTGCATAAATACTGCAGGGGCCCCTTGTAGCCCAAATGGTAGCACTTTGAATTGATAGCATCCAAGAGGGATGTTAAATGGTGTTTTCCATTCATCTCCCTCTTTAATTCTGATATGGTAGTAAGCCTCCCTTAAATCCAGCTTTGAAAAAATTCTCCCTTTAGCGAGGTGTGCTAGCATATCATAAGTGGGAGGGGATATATATTTTCAGTATTGAATAGAGTTCAAATTTCCAAAATCAACACATAAACGTTTAGAGCCATCTTTTTTCTCTCTAAACAACACTGGGGCTGCAACTTTTGGTCGGGCTGGTTCAATGAAACCCCTTGCTAGGTTTTTCTCAATGAATGCCCTCAGTTCTTCCAGCTCCCTTGGAGACATGCTATACATCTTGGGTTTAGGGAGTTTGGCTCCGGGTAGAATTTCTATCACACAGTCAGTGGAGTGGTGGTGGGGAAGCTCATCATCGCTAAAAATCTCAGCCAAGTTCTTATATTCTTTGGATATGCCCTGGGTTGGCATAGTGTAAGCAGCATTGCTGTTTCTAGGTGCTCTGCCCCCTCAGTTTCTTTGTCTGGATTCTCAGCAAAAGTAATGTGCATCTGCACTCTTATGGTGCCTTGCTTCCAATTAATTTTGGGGTTCCATTTTTTCAGCCATGCAAGACCCAGAACTAGTGGCTATTCCATGCCAGGTGCCGTTATAAATGTAAGCATTTCCTTGTGACTTCTGATGCCTATCTGTAGAGGTTCAGTGGCAAATGAAGCTGTCTCCTCCCTGCTATTGACCCATCTAGTTGGCAAAAAGCTATGGGGCTTTTCAACTTCTTTACATTAATCCTCAACTTCCTTACCAGGGTTGGGCTGATCAAACAGTGGGTGCACCCCAAGTTCACAAAAGTTGAGATTTTCATCCCCCTCTCCCAGTTGGGGATAAATAGTCTCAGGAACAAGGTAAGCAGTTTAATTGGTTTGCTTACCAGTGGTTCAGCCTTTGGATCACTTCCAGATGAGTATGGTTCCTCCTGCTGCGAAACCAGGGTTTTCTCCTCAAAGGGTGTGTGTGGAGATTCTATGGTCTCCCTACTCCTCAGGGCCGTCTCCTTTCCATGCTGGCCAGGTTTCGTAGGCTTTCCCCCCCAATGGCTGGTTTGGTTTCTTAGCCAGTGCCTGAGAATGGCATTCTGCAGCTCGGTGCCCTTCTTTTCCACACTTGAAACAGGCTAAGGATTTTGGAGAAGGTGTCATTTACGGTTTAAAAGGTTCTTGTTTCCATTGGGGTGGGGATTTCTTCCACATTCGTCCTGTTCGGTACTGATTTCTGGCCATGTCAATTTCTGCCTCTTCAGCAATGAGATACCACTCATGTAGGTGGTTTGGGGCACTTTGGGCCACACAGGCATTATAGAGGTCATCACTCAGCCCATCCTTGACCAGCTTACCAGGATATCGTCTGGCCAGTTCACATGACATGCCAGGTCTCGGAATTCTTCAGTATACTCTGCCACTGGCCGGCGTCCCTGCTTCACAACTTTAATGCGGTCGCGTACTTTGCCAGCTGTGAGGGGGTCCTCGAACTGTTGTCGCAGGGCCATCATGAAACAGTCAAAGTCCCACAGTTCTGGTGCATCGGCATCATGTAAAGTCACCATCCATCTGGCGGCGGCTCCTTCCAGGGCTAGGGTAACCACTCGTACTCAGGCTCCTTGGGTTCGAAAATTACACCCATATTCTTGCGTGTAGGTGAGCACGTGTGCCACAAAGAATCCCAATTTTGGGGGGTTTCCATCAAATTTTATCCCCAGGGAAGGAGTTTTCCTTCCTAACTGCAGGTTTTGGGGTTGGTTAGGAGTGGACCCCAACCTGTGCGCCAACTGGGGGGAGAGTTTTCTGGGTTCCTAGCTGTTGCTGCTATGCTGTCAGCTTGATCAGCAGGGACCAGAGGGGAGTTAGTTCTCTGGCGTCATCCCCAATTGCCGCCCTTCCAATGCTTCTCGGTTGCCGGTCTGGCTCCCCCCGGATGTTGAGATTTTCCAAAATTTCCATCACCAACTGGATTACATGCCTCTTCAGAGGATCCTCTCTCAACGAGGCTTCATTTAGCTCCTCCTGGTCAGAGGGGGCTTCTAACTCCAATTTCCATCCTGGTTTTCGGCTACCTCGAGTAAGAGTGACTCCCCTGGTTCTCCCTTCCCAGCCGTCTTTCGTCCCGATTCCGATTGACCAACGGGGCTTTTTGGAGTCCTCCAGGCTCACCTCATTCTCTCCGCCAGGGTACAAGGAGCAGGTTTCTGGTTGGGGGGGGTGTCTATCTCCTTCCAGCAGTCAGTTCCCCCTTGTTCGCTGTTATGCTCAGACATGGTTTGTAGGGTCCCCTCGGTAGAGTAAAATGTTGTCTCTCCCTGTTGACCACTGTGCAGACAGATGCTGCTTTATGTAATGGCTCCTCTCCTAATTTAAGAAAGTAAAGACTCTTGAAACGGATTATTTCAAAAGGAACCTTTAATCAAGCAGGATGGAAACCATTAGAGGCAAAGCAGCATCTGAAACTGTTTAGGCAATGCAAGTGGGATTAAATTGATAATGACCCCTCCCCTTTGTCCGATGCAGATTCTGACCAATACACAAGTGTGAAGATGTTTCCTTAACTCTTCTGAGAGTTGAATAAAACACACGTTCCCATTGCTATCTCTAGTTAGGCATTAAAGTAAGATATCCCACATGGCCATCATAAACATCCCTCCATAGGTGCTGGGACCTTCAGTTTCCTGGTGACAGGAAACCAGTTGTAAAAGTTGTAAAACTCAGTTGTTACTGGTACAGCTAGTGATTTAACTCCAAGTCCCCTCTCCTCCCAATTGAATGGCAGTATCACTTTTAGGGATCTGACAAACCGTTTGTTAATTTTCTGAGCAGTTCAGAGAATCGATTGTTGGAAGAAATATCTTTTTTTTCCCACTGTACAAGGCTAATCCTGTTATCAAGGCAGCAAGGAAACATTCTGGTGTTGTTTGTAGCCTAATCTTTATTGCCCTTCTTACAGAAACTGCCACTTGATTGAGCCTTATTACATTGTAAACGGTTAAAGATTCATTAAGCCCAGACCTTACTATTGCCTGAGCTTCTTCAGAGTTTTTTTTCTGCCTTTGCTGGTACTTTGCTTTGCTTTATTAGGGCTTGACTTTCTTACAGGGGAAGGGTTGTTTTAAGCTTCGTACACTGCTGTTGGGAGGTGAAATACTCCCCTGTTGGAGTTCTTCCAGCTGGGATGCAATGATCAGCACTTTGGAGAAATAATTGAATAACAAAGCAGAGCTGTCAGAAAGAAGCTTTTAGTGACAAGGAACCAAGACAAGTGACATTCAGCAAGGTTTCTGAGCTAGCTAGAAAGATTGACATTCAAATGTGAGTTTATATACCCTTTTTGAGTTTTGGTCTAAAACTGGTTTTTGGTGAAGTTTAATTCTGTGCTTGGTGACATTTAACCCTGTGTTTATTGATGGAATAATTTCCCTATTCAGCTTTGTTTTGAAGGAAAATTTTAACCTGTGCTCGTGAAAAGAAGCAGGGTTGAGAAATCTAGCTAGTTCCTGTGTCTATTTATTCTGGTAATTGGTTTAACAGCTAGTGCTCTTTTCCTACATTCTAGTGCTAATTGCATTCTTTGTAGTTAGGCTTATCTCGAGTGTTTACACTTGAGCTTGCCTGGAGTCTAAGCTCTGGCAATGAGCCAGACAAAGCTTGTGTTTTTTATTTTAAAAATATTTAAACTGTTGGGATTTAATTATTTGTATTGTGTTTGAATTTTTTCCTGCCTTATGGTTTCTTTTTCTATCTGGGGAGGGAGGTCTTCTTTCACTGCTTTAGTGGTTCCTGACACTGTCTTTTGGGGGTGTACTTCCAAAAGACAGGATGCAAGCTCGGCACTGATTTTTTTACTGCCTTTCTGGGGGCACGTGATCTTTCCTTAAATCTGGATGATTTCTTTAGTATATTTTGTGAGGTGAGTGAGACCAGCTAGTATCTTTAACTAATGCAAATGAATTTAATGTTTGCTTCTTCGGGGTGGGAAAGGGTGCTTTGTCAGTTCACTGAGCACAGGAGTCTCTTGTCTATGCGGATTCTTCAGTCATCTAGGTCATGGCTGTCCCAAAAGTGCTCTTTTCAAGAGACTATTGGACTTCCTTGGTTTCCAGAACATCCCGTTGCCTCTTGAAAAATCACCTTTGATGCTTTTATATTGTTTTAGAGTGTCCAAGGCACATGATTGCTTATTGATGATTGATTCTATTTAAAAATAGAATGTAGGGGTGTGTGTCCTCCAATTCATTTTAGTTTTCTTTCATGATAATAAGGCTTAGTAATATGCACCAGGCTTGAAGTTAATTTAGATATCTGTGGCATGTACTAATTTTATTGTGACCCTGACAAACTTCTGTGTTTGTGTTTGAGAGTGAGTGAATGAGAGAGGGATCAAAGTTCTCTCTGTGTGTGTGTCTGTTTGAGAGAGGGGAGGAGGGAGGGGGAGAGGGAGGAAGGAGGGGGAGGGAGAAGAAAAAGAATGGGAAAACTTATTTTGCAAGGGGGAAAACTGCTGTCACTTTAAATCAGAACTGAGCATGCCTGGCTGTGGAATTCTGGGAGTTGAAGTCCACAAGTCTAAAAAGTGCCTCACCAGGGCTAAAGCTGACCGCAAGTCACTGCTTACAACAGTTCATTTAGTGACCATTCAAAGTTACAATGGCATGGGAAAAAGTGACTTAGGACCATTGCAACATCCCCACAGTCATGAGAGGCTGGGTGAGACAAAGCGCCCCTCGACATGAGTTATGTCAAGTTGGCATGCTCACGCAGTTACATGACCATCCAGTCACACCTACCCAGCTAGTCATTAGGCCAGTGGTTCCCAAATTTTTTCAGTCCACCGCTCCCTTGGTGCTACAAACTGATCCTCAGTGCCCCGCACCCAGTGGTGGAATTCAATTTTTACTACCAGTTCTGTGGGCGTGGCTTGGTGGGCGTGGCTGGGGAGGTCATGTGACTGGGCAGTTTGCACAATGGAAGGAAGATAGTAACAGTAAAATTCAAAACTGTAACAATTAATTGCCCATTTATTCAAAATTCAATTTAAAAACCTTTTTAGTTAATGATAATTCAACAAAATTGTTGAACATGATCCAGTGATATCAGGTTTTCAAAGTCTGATAGTCATTTATCAAGAACCTTAGTAACTAGTAACTTAGTAAACTCAGTAAAATTTAGTAACTACTTCACTCTTCAGTAAGTTCTTAATGCAATGGATGGGCTTGATGAAGTGATACCAGTTTCCCAATGTCTGGTTTTAAGTCACTTAGCAGGAGTCTTAAATCACCAAGTTCAGTAATCTGGAGTCGATTTCTTTGCTTGGAGAGAAGTTAGATCACCACACTGAAGCCACGTTCCACTAAATATGATGTTGGAAATGCAACAAGGAACTTCTTAATCACTGTCCATAGTGCAGGATAGCGATCAGAAATTTCTTTCTGTAACCAAAACTCTTTGTACGATTTCTTAAACTTTGGCTTCAGCTCAATGTCATTTTGCAGCTCTAAGAATTGTTCCCCCATTACCCTATCTTCCTCACTACCTGAAAATGGATTTATTACCCAATCTGGAATTTCCATCAAAAAAAGATCCTGATATCACTCAGACATCTAAGTCTTAGAATGTCAGAGAAACAATTTTAGCTGGATAGTCACATCCCTGCAATAACATCATTGTAATTTTCAGTTTCATTTATTTCCACAATATCAACACTAGCTTTGCTATTAACCCCTTCCAAACCATCTGCATAGTCTTTAAGATTTGGTGGTCTAAATATCAAAAATGGTTGACTCACATCACACATCTAAGCAAAACTGAAGTACAATTTATTTTTCCTTTTTTTAAAAAAAATCTCAATTTTAAGACTTATATTACTGTTTTCATCCAGTCCCCATCCAAAAATGGCAAGAAACTCTGGTGTCATTTTTTTAAAGCACCCATGGACAGATAATTGCTCATACTTGCCTTAATTTTATTGGCCAAGTTTCTTATTGGCTATGCTAACCAAGAGGTGCTCTGGTCATTGTTAACCCTGCTGCAAAATTTATTTGTGCACATATCCACACATACAAAGGTGTTGTGGCTCGGCAGGAGCCTTTGGAGCTGCTATCAGACTCTGACAGCGAGGGGCCCTATGAGTCAGGCCTGGAGGAGGCGGAGGGCCCTGGACAGGGTTCTGACTCCGAGCAGGGCTCAGAAAGACTAGTTGGTTCCCAGGTAATGACCGAGCCTTGGATCAGTGAGAGAGGCTGACACAGAAACCTCCTGTGAGTTGTTTCGGGATGCACGCAGGAGAAGGGCTGACCGATGTAAGGAACAATTGAAGACTCACAGGAGATGATAACGAGCAGCTGTTGCTGGTTAGGATCTCCTCCTGCGGATAAAAGACTGATGGTGCCACGCCCTCGTTGCAGAAGTCAACGTTCCGTTTCTGTTCTAGTCAACATTCTCCGTTCGTGTTTCCCATCGAGAAAAGCATTTGGATAAGTTACTTGATTTATATAATCTTGTTTTGTAGCAGTTTATGAGTTAGGACTTTTGCCAGAGCATTTATCTGTGTTTATTTTGGGCTCGCAGCCAGAAAGAGCTGGGACTGATAAGAACATTCCTTTAAACGTTCTGTTTGGCTTTCGTTTCTGAACGGACAAGGTGGGGGTCAGAACACAATGGCATACAATGTAATCTTATCTCCTTCAGATTGTCAATTATTTTGCACGACACAGACATTCTGCCTTTAAATGCTTATGTGGTTTCAATGGCTAAACTTCTGCTTGCCGAACCAACTATTCAAAACCAGTAATTCCACAAGGAGAGAGGATGGAAATGGGGATATTTAAAAAACTAAACACATATCCTAAAAGAAAATCCACCCACGACCAGCATTGACCTTTTATAGCTTTAGAATAAATGAGCTGGAAGGGAACTTTCCTTACTTACTATCAGCTGCCATAGAAATGGAGAGGGTGGGGGCATGGTATTTGGGATGGGAATAAAAGGTACAGGAGTGATATGAAAAAGGGGGTTTTCTTCCTACCATCTTCTGTGCATGCTGGTGGCCGGTGTTTGGACTTGGTCAAGGCCAACCATCCTGCATACCAACATGATGATGCCTTTTGGAGATGCACCTCATATGACACCTAAGAGAGTTGCAGATTGGACATTGGGGTGGGGTCATTGGAGGGAGGGGGCTGGGTTATCATTTGATATGTATTGGTTCACGCCTTTCAGGCTCAGATCTTGCTTTATTTTCGTTGCTATCTTTTTATAACCAGTAAAAGTATTTTAATTCCACAAACAATGGAGTTAGGAGTTTTCTTTCTTGGTTATTGAGGGAGGCACACTTGACATTAAGCAAGATCACCCTTTCCACTCATCCCAGAGCTAACACCTTCCGAGGGGAGTGCACTTAAAACAAAAATCCTCCACATAAATGTCCAATCCAGGCAGTGACCAGGAGGACAACATGGGGACTACCAAATTCTCCTGCCCTTTGGAAATGGAACGGATGGCGGAACTGGACTTAGAGGAAAGAGCCGTGCATCCCAGGTGATTGTTGGGAGTGGGGCAGAGGAGTGATCCTGAGAAGATTCCTGCTGGAGTTACTGCCAGCTGATGCCAATGACCTGAGGCTGCCTGGCAGGAAGCTGAACAAGAGGACCTCATGATGACCCATGCTTTGAAACTTTTGCAAGTGGCATGGGAGAAATGCCATTTCCTTGAGAGCCGTGCTGAGAGGGAAGTGAATTTTGCTGATCAAGAAGAGAGATGGGCAGAAGACCTGTCTAACCTGGGGGAGGACTGGGGGCAGACAGCGGAGCTGATTGGGATGGGAGAGCCGCAGCCAGAGCTGCAGCAGCCATCTGAGCCCCTCCAAGGGGGGGGGGGGGGCTGCAGATGCCGAATGGCATGAAATGTGGAGGAGACCCCAAGGAGCTGGGATTTTTCCTGGTCTAGGTCTGGAATTACATGCAACAGTTTGGAGATGATTTCCCTAATGAGGAAGCCACAGTAAGAGCTGTTACTATGTCATTGGAGAACAAAGCAGCAGCCTGGATGGTTGCTTTGCATAATGATTCCCCCCTGCTGAGGGATTACAATATGTTTATGGCTGCCCTGAGGAAGCGCTTTGATGACCCCCTAGTCGAGTGAAAGGCAAGAACCAAGATGAAGTCTCTTACTCAGGGAAGAAGTCCAGTGGCTGAGTACATCCAATAGTTTTGTGAGTTGTCTGTGCATATGTGCACAGGTCCGAGGAGACTTTAATGGACAGTTTTATGGATGGTCTCAACAAAGACATATACCAGAGCTGTGTGAATAGAAGGGCCCCCACAAAACCTGCAACACTGGTATGAGATGGCAGCAGATGTGGAAATTAACCTAGCCAGAAATAGATACCAAGGAGGCAGCGGTAAAGTCAAGAATCCCCCCAAAGGAGCTCATAGAGGAGGAAAGGGATGGTCTGCAAGCAAGCCCCCGTCTACTGCTTGTTTTTGATGCAGGAAGGAGGGGCACCGAGCAGCAAGCTGTTATGCAAAACTTGGCCCAAAGCCCACCACTGCTGGAGAGAAGAAGCCAGACCGAATGCCAGGGAAGTGCAAAGAAACCGCCTTGAAAGGGGTGGAAGCTGTTGAGGATTTCCCTCCCACCCAGGATGGAGAAGAGTCCTCCTTTCTTTTGGGAGAAAGTGAAACTGACTCCGATGACGACCACTTGATAAGTCCCCGATCAGGCCCCATGACCATTCCCGTAGAACTTAAGCTGCCCTCTACTGAAGCCCAAGGGAAAATGCTTGCCCTCTTAGACTCTGGATGCACCCGTTGCGTAATTTGCCCAGAAGTAGTGGAGAAAATGAATTTAAGACTGAGGACTTTGAAAGTGCCCATTGCCTTTTGCCAATTGGATGGCTCAGTGGCTGGGGGAGCCCCTGCCCATTTTGTAACTGAACAAATAGAAATGTGGAAGGGAGATCATCAAGAAAACCTGAGTTTCATCGTGGCACCTGGGATGGATCGACCCCTCATAACGTGGCTATAGAAATGGAACCCTTAAGTGAACTGGAGGAAAGGGTGGTTGCGCATTCGTTCTGCTAAACCCCCTGAGGGGAAGGAGAGGATGTCCCATGTAGCCAGGAAAAGTAGAAAGTATACACAACTGGATGCTGAAATACGAAAATAGGATTCAAAAAATTGAAAATAAGATTCAAGAAGGAGAGAAGAAAACTGAAAAGCTAGAGATCAGACTAAGTGATGTAGAAAGAGAGAGCAGTGGAATATTAAGATGGGAGATGGACAGGTCTGAATTTTTTTTAAGATTTCAAAACATAGAAGAAGAAAAAAGAGAGGACTTAGTTCAGATAATTTCAAATATTTTGATAGATGTTCTGGGGATGTCCCAGGACCAAATAAAAGAAACAATTGATGAGACTTTTAGAGTACACACAAGATATGCAATGAGAAATGCTCTTCCAAGGGAAGTGCATGTAAGATTTACTAAGAAAACAATTAAATCACAAATCTTACAGAAAATGAGAGATAGAAAATTAGAATATAAAGGTAAGGAGATTGTAGTACTCAAACAAATTCCAAGAGAGGTGAGAGAGAGGAGAAGAGAATATCAATTTCTGACCAAAGTATTGATAAAAAAAGGTGTTAACTACAGATGGCTCATACCGGAAGGTTTATTATGTACTTGGCAAGGACAAAGACACAGGATAGATACAACTGAGAAGGCAGAAGCTTTCTACGAAGAATACTTTAGAGAAACGGCGGAGAAAGCTGGGAAAGAGGATGCAGTGATACAAATACTGGAACCACCTGTAACCGCGACCGAAAAAAATAGAAGGAGCAGTAGGTGGAAGTGAGAAAGAAGGGGAGACAGGGAATGGGAGCCTCAAAGAAAAATGAGAACCTAGATCCACTAGAGCGATAAACCCTGTATATAAAGTATAAACATGGAAGAAAGAAAAATGATTACAATTAACATTAATGGACTCAATTCGATAACTAAAAGGAAGAAAGTATTCCATAAATTAGAGAAATTACAACTTGACATAATCTGTCTGCAAGAAGTACATATTCAAAAGAAATATGAACACTTACTAACTCAACCAAAGCTTGGGAAAATGTTTTCATCATTGGCAAATTATAAGAAAAGAGGAGTGGTCTTCTATATTAAAGGCAACATCCCAACAAAAGTAGTCTACGCAGAGGAAGAGGGAAGAATTTTGATGGTGGAAATTATGGATACCAAAAAGACACTCCTAATTGGAATCTACGCCCCCAATGAAAAACAAGATGAATTCTACAAAAAACTACACAAAAAAGTTTTGGAACTAGACTATGCTGATATTTGTATGATGGGAGACTTTAATGGCGTTGTGAATCAAAATATGGACTATAAAACACATAAAACAAAAAAATTAAATAGGAAGCCTCTGCCGAAATCTTTTTTTAGGATGACAGATGAACTAAATTTAAAAGATATATGGAGAGAAAGAAACGCTAAAAAAGAACAATATACCTTCTACTCAAATAGACATTCTTCATTCTCTAGAATAGATATGATATGGGTCTCAGCGGAGTTGAGCTCCAACATAAAAGAAATTGAGATTGAAGCAAGTACCTGGGCGGACCACAATCCAATTTTAATTAAATGGAAAGGCCAAAGGGCAAGATCTAGATGGACACTAAATAACACTATACTGAAAGAAAAAGAGTTTGTACAAAAAATGGAAAAAGAGCTAGTCCTTTTTTTTAAAGAAAATAGGAAAGAAGATACGTCGTTGCAGAATCTCTGGGACACAATGAAGGCTGTTATCAGAGGTTTGACAATAGATTACACAAGGAAGAGAAACTCAAAAAAAAGACAAATGCATAAAGCTTTAGACAATGACTATAAAATACTTGAAAGAGACCTACAGAGAGCACCACAAAAAAAAGATGTTAAAATAAAAATGGACATAATTAAACACAAAATGGACCTATTAGAAAAGGAAGAACTGGCACAAAAAATTAGAGGTGCCAAACAGAATTATTTTGAAAATGCGAACAAACCAGGCAGGTGGTTAGCATATAAGATGAAAAAAGAGAGAGAAACAAAGAAAATACTTCAACTAAGAGATAAGCAAGGAGAAATTCAATATGGAAATACCGAAAAAAAAATATTGTACATGACTACTACGTTAAACTCTATGAACAAGAGAAGGTGGAGGAGGGACGAGTCAAAAAGTATCTACAAGATGCCAATCTCCCCCAGGTACCAGATGAAACTAGAACAATGTTAGAAAGAAAAATAACAATGATGGAACTAACAGAGGCACTTAAAAAACAAAATAATGGGAAAGCCCCAGGACCAGATGGCTTACCCGTGGAATTCTACAGAACATTTGAAGAAATATTGACCCTCCCACTCCTACAAGTCATGAATGAAGTGATGATTGAGAACCAAATACCGAAGTCATGGTCAGAAGCGTATATCACATTACTACCCAAGGAAGAGACTGACTTAACACAAACCAAGAATTATAGACCAATTTCTTTATTAAACTCAGACTACAAGCTATTTGCATCTATACTAGCTGAGAGACTTAAAAAATACTTAAATGGCTTCATCCATTCAGATCAAAATGGCTTTTTACCTAAAAGACAAATCAAAGACAATATGAGAATAATTTTGAATACCTTGGAATACTATGAGGCCCACCCAGAAAAACAATTGGCACTGATGTTCCTCGATGCGCAGAAGGCCTTTGATAATGTGAATTGGCAGTTTATGTTTTTGCAACTGGAGCAGATGAACTTTGGCAAGAAATTCACTCAAAGTATACGAACGATATACCAGAAACAAGCAGCAAAGATAATGGTAAATGGAGAACTAACAGAACCGATTGAAATAAAGAGAGGTACAAGACAAGGCTGCCCACTATCACCGCTACTCTTTGTCCTAACACTAGAGGTCTTAAATAGAAAGATCAGAGAAGAAGAAGAAATAAGAGGAATGAAAATTAAGAGAGAAGAGTATAAACTGCAAGCGTTCGCAGACGACTTAGTTTTCATTCTTGAAGATCCATTAGAAACCGCACCCAAATTGTTAGAAAGAATAGAGGAATATGGAGAAGTAGCAGGCTTGAAAATAAACAAAGATAAAACAAAGATCATGACAAAGAATATCCCAGCTACACAAAAGGAACAGTTGTCAGAAATGTTGCAGATTCAAAACACAAGTAAGATTAAATATTTGGGGATACATTTATCACCTAGATGTAGCACTCTTAAAGAGGATAATTATACCAGATTAAAACGACAAATAGCAATCGATTTGGAGAAATGGGAAAAATTGCATTTATCAATGATGGGAAGAATTTCCACAATTAAAATGAACATTCTACCTAGAATTCTATATCTGTTTCAGACAATCCCAATTAGACTGGGTAAGGATTTTTTTCTAGACTTAAATAAAATAGTTTTGAAATTTATTTGGCAAGGGAAAAAAGCTAGAATAAAGCTT
The DNA here is from genome assembly GCF_051295495.1 of Thamnophis sirtalis. Taxonomy (NCBI): domain Eukaryota; kingdom Metazoa; phylum Chordata; class Lepidosauria; order Squamata; family Natricidae; genus Thamnophis; species Thamnophis sirtalis. Next base: position 70,020,716 of record NW_028261384.1, read on the forward strand.
AAATTACTACAAGATGTTAGATCAAGAGGAGGTTTTGGTTTACCCGATTGGGAGCTATACTATCAGGCAGCAAACCTGATGTGGATTAAGGAGTGGATATCATTAAAAAACTCTAGATTATTGAACGTAGAAGGTCACGATTTGCTGTTAGGATGGCATGCTTTCTTATGGTATAAGGGAACTAAACCACATGGTTACTTTAGAAGACATTATATAAGGGAAGCGTTGTTGTTAAATTGGGAAAAGATTAAAAAATTACATTATTTAAAAATTCCAGTCTGGACATCAACAATTGAAGCATTCTCGTATCCGATAATACATAAAAAGGAACAAACAGTTAGATATATAGAATTATTGAATACAGAGGGTGAGCTCAAATCTAGTCAAGAGTTGAAGCAAGAAGGGATGGAAATGAACTGGTATTCATATGTACAGATACAATCTAGATATAATGAAGATAGAAAAACTAAAGGTCTCTATAATAAAATGACTGAGTTAGACAAAATTCTAACAGGTACCGATGAAAAAGTAATTTAAAAACTATATGGATATTTATTGGAGTTTAAATTGCATGAAGAACAAGTTAAAGAAACTATGATTGCTTGGGGGAAAATTTTTAAGTATGGGATTGATTTAGAGAATTGGCAGAAATTGTGGTCTCAAAATTATAAAATGACAATGTCTACTGCATATAGAGAAAACTTGTATAAGATGTTTTACAGGTGGCATCTACCCCCGACCAGAATCGCAAGAATGTTCAAGAATAAATCAGAAAAGTGTTGGAAATGTCACCAGATACCTGGCTCATACTACCACATGTGGTGGACTTGCACTGAAGCCAAAAGATACTGGACTAAAATCCACATGTGGTTGGAGAAAATGATACACAAACAAATAGACTTTAAACCAGAGGTCTTTTTATTGGGAATTTTACCAGAAACCTACAACAAAGACTTAAAATATTTGATTGTAAATGTGTTAACAGCAGCCAGAATTGTATTTGCAAAAAACTGGAAAAATGAAACAATACCAAAAGAGGAAGAAATCATTCGAAAAATAATGGACTGTGCCGAAATGAGTAAATTGACATTTGAAATTAGAGAGCAAGAGGATGAACAATTTTATAAGATATGGGACTTGTTTTATCAATGGCTAAGGGAAAAAAAACAAAACTTTGGAAATGAAAAATGATACACTTATGCCTTAATTGGTAAAAGTAAATGATGATATAATTATGATGTGAAATAATTCAACAATGATATAAGGAAGTACTAATATAAGGTCTGGTGATATAATGTATAAGGTTAAGAACTTATTATAATGATATTTCGCTGCTGATAAGGCAATTCTAATAGGGGAACAAATGAAAACTGGTATATATAGGCAGCGATGCCTTGTTGAACAATGAAGGAATAAGATCTCTGTTTGAAGGTATGAAATGCAAGATTAACAATGAATAGAAGTATATTCTCTGGGGGAAAACAATGCTAATGTTAACTGAATATATATGGTAGAAGGAAAATGAGACCTTTAGTTACATTAGAGGAAATATCTGAGATGGTAAACATTATTTGAAGATGTAGATGTTAAAACAACCGTAATCAAACGACATGCTGCATGTGATGATGGTTTTTTTGTTTTGTTTTTTTTTCTTCTCCTTTTTTTTTTCCCCTTTCCTTCTTGGACCTTTTTTTGTCCTTTTTGGCCTCCCCCCCTCCCCCCACCCTTTTTTTTCTTCTTTTTCTCTCTCCCTTGTTTTATTTTGTTGTTTTTTGTTTTTTAAACCCTAGCTTATTGTGGTGCTTATTAAATATACAATAGAGAGATACGGGATGTATAAACTTAGTAGGGATGCACCTGTGATTAAATGACATATTGTATGTGAAGATGGGTTTCCCCTCCCCCCCTTTTTTTCCATCCTCTCCCTTTCCCATTGTTGTCTGTGTAACAAAAAATAAAAATAATTTAAAAAAAGAAAAAAGAAATGGAACCCTTAAGTGAACTGGAGGAAAGGGTGGTTGCGCATTCGTTCTGCTAAACCCCCTGAGGGGAAGGAGAGGATGTCCCATGTAGCCAATGCTAAAACGAACCTAGCTGCCGCAGTGCAGGAAAAGATTGAAGGAGAAGAGAAAATCCCCAAAGAATATTGGGACCTCAGAGAGGTTTTCAGTGAAAGGGCCTCCAACAAACTACTCCCCCCCACCGCGCCACTGATTGCAGCATTGAAATCCTCCCAGGGGAAAAACTCCCTAAGCCTCAAATTTACTCGATGACCCCGCATGAGATGGAGGAATTACAAAAGTTAAAAAGGGGGTTCATACAACCAGCTAGACCACAGATGGCCGCACCCGTATTGTTCAGAGAAAAGAAAGATGGCTCCTTTCGTTTATGCGTGAACTATAAAAATCTAAATGTGATTTGCTTGGAAAACATGTATCTGTTACCACTCATGAAGGACATGTTAGCCCAGTTGGGTAAAGGGAAATTTTTCACGAAGTTGGATCTAAGGAAAGCATACTACAGAGTCAGAATAAAGGAGGGAGATGAGTGTAAAACTGCTTTCAACTGCCCTTTGGGATGTTTCCAGTTTAGAATACTCCCGTTTGGACTTCAGGGGGCGCCATCAGTCTTCCTGCAATTAATAAATGAAGTCTTGCATGAGCACTTATACAAGGAGGTGTTGATTTACCTTGATGACATCCTTATCTACAATGAAAAACATGATGAACACGTGACTTTGGTATGCTCGGTTCTCAAAAAACTATGAACTTTATGCCAAATTGTTTAAGTGTGAATTTCACCAGGAGAGGATTGATAATTTGGGATACCATATCTCCCATAAAGGCATCGAGATGGACCCAGCAAAAGTCCAGGCTGTCACTGAGTGAGCATCTCCTTGCACCCACAAACAACTGCAAAGTTTTGGGGGATTTGCAAATTTCTATCGCCAATTTATCCCCTTGTTCTCAAGCATTGCACTGCCTATTACAAATCTCCTAAAATCAAAGAGAGAGGTTAAACCTAGGCTGGGTAAGCCTCTGAATTGGACTATGGAATGTCAAGCAGCTTTTGAGAAATTGAAGCAATTGTTTACTACTGAGCCTGTTTTGAAACACCCAGACATGGACACACCATTCATAGTTCAAGCTGATGCCAGTGACATGGCAGTGGAGGCAGTATTGTTCCCAACAAATGCAAAAGGCAAATTGCAACCTTGCGCTTACACCTCACATAAGCTTACAGAAACAGAAAGAAAATGGGCCATATGGAAAAAGGAAGCTTTTGCTGTCAGGTAGGCCTTGATGACCTGGCGACATTTCCTGGAGGGGGCAAAACACCCTTTTGAAGGATGGACTGATCATAAAAACCTGAAAGCATTGAAGACCCCGTGTAAGCTATCAAATGTGCTGGGCACAGCATTTCAACCGGTTCAACTTTATCCTAAAATACATCCCAGGAGGGAAGAACTTTATGGCTGATGCTTTGTCCAGGCTTCCCCAATACAATAGCATCAGACCAACAGTGGTTCATCCAGTTATCCCGGCTAAGAACCTGGTTGCACCAATGGTTACTAGGAGCCAGGGTCCAGTGGACCTTGATGTGACAACAGAACTGATGGACAAACTTAAGAAAGGCCTTGAGTTTTTGGTTCAAAAAACATTCTGATGAATGCACCATGAAAGATGGACTGGCTCAGGTGGGATCTAAGCTGTATGACCCTGACAGCCTAAAAACTGTTGTCCTTCAACGGGCCCATGACTCGAGAATGGTGAGTCATTTTGGATTTGTAAAAACTTTGCATTTGATTAAGAAGCAATTTTGGTAACCTTCCCTGAAAAAAGACATCAAGTCCTACATAGCCAGTTGTCCTGTCTGTGTGGCCACAAAAAGACCACAAGGGAAGCCCCAAGGTATCTTTCAAAGTGTTGCTGGTCCTGGGTTCCCGTGAAAGGAGATTTCGATGGATTTTATTGTCAAGTTATCAAAAAGCCTTGGAAATACCATCATTTGGGTAATCACCGATCTGTTTTTCAAACAGGTCCATTTTGTGCCTTGTTCCAAGATCCCGTCAGCAAAGTCGTTAGCTAAATTGTTTATTTTACATGTGTATAGATTACATGGAGTGCCTGAACGCATTATTTCGGATGGGGGGGGGTCCAATTCACCTCCCACTTTTGGAAAGAGTTCCTGAAATTGATTGGTTCCACCCAGGAACTAAGCTCCGCCCACCATCTACAGACTAATGGGGCTTGTGAACTGGCTAACTCGGTTCTGAAGCAGTACCTTCGGTGTTTTATCAATTATCAACAGGATAATTTGGTGGAACTTTTGCCACATGCAGAAGTGGCGTACAATAATTCAATACCTAGCAGTATCAGAATGATCCCTTTTAAAGTTGTGTTTGGCCAGGATTTTGTACCAATATCTGAATTGTCTCAAGAGAAACCTCAAATTTTATCCTTGTCTGAGTGGCATAATCAACTTCAACAGTTTTGGCCGATGACTCGCAAAGCCTTAGACACAGCTCACCATGCTCACAAAAAACAGGCAGATAAAAGACGGGCGAAGCCTAAAGAGTACCAAGTTGGGGATAGGGTGTTTTTGTCCACTAAACTTCTACAAACCACCCAGAAGTCGAAGAAGCTGGGTCCAAAATAAGTGGGTCTGCTTCCCATTGTGAAAATCATAAATCCGGTATCAGTAAAATTGGACTTGCCAAAAACCTTTTGGAGGATTTATCCTGTTTTTTATGTGAACTTACTGAAACCAGAGCCCACGTCTTCCATTCATCCACCTCAACCTTCACCCCCTGTTCCTCTTCTTATAGGAGAGCAACATTTTGAGATTAAAGAAATCTTAGATTCCAGGAAACATAGAGGAGGCATCCAATATTTGGTGTCCTGGAAACATTTTCCCCTTCCCAGGCTGAATGGGGGAACAAATCCTACATCAGGGCTCCAAAACTCTTACAGAAGTTCTACACCAAGTATCCTGATAAGCCTTAATTTTAATAATGCTGTTGGTTGTTATTGTTGTTTTCTTTTGTTTTCTATTTCCCCAAGGATGATGTCCTTTCTGAAGGAGGGCCGGATGTCAGCCTCTGCTTCGCTTACTATCGGCTGCCATAGAAATGGGGAGGGTGGGGGCATGGTATTTGGGATGGGAATAAATGGTACAGGAGTGATATGAAAAAGGAGGTTTTCTTTTCACCATCTTCTGTGCATGCTGGTGGCCGGTGTTAGGACTTGGTCCAGGCCAACCATCCTGCATACCAGCATGATGATGCCTTTTTGGAGATGCACCCCACATGACACCTAAAAGAGTTGCAGATTGGACACTGTGGCGGGGTCGTTGGAGGGAAGGGGCTGGGTTATTATTTGATATGTATTGGTTTGCGCCTTTCTGGATCAGATCTTGCTTTACTTTCACTGCTATCTTTTCATAACCAGTAAAAGTATTTTAATTCCATGAACAATGGAGTTAGGAGTTTTCTTTCTTGGTTATTGAGGGAGGCATGCCTGACACAGCAACCGAAAGAAAGGTTCAAATTGGATAAAAAGGGCTATGAATTTCACTTTATTAAAAATTAACTGAAACATTCATTATGTGGCAACAATGAACGTATTATTGCTAAGATTTATAAAATGTTACTGAAATTGAATTTTGAAAATGAACATGTAAAGTATTGTATGATTCAGTCAGCAAAGAATTATGGATATAATGTGATGCTTGAACAATGGGAAAATATGTGGATGAAGGATTTAAAATTTACATTATATTATAATCTAAAAGAGAATTTGTATAAGATGATATATCATTGGTATTTAACACCAGATAAGTTATCTAAAATGTATAAAAGCATGTCAAATGAATGTTGGAAGGGTAAAAATAAAGAAGGAACTTTTTATCATCTATGATGGACATGTGATAAAGGAAAAAATGTTTGGAGTATGATTCATATCTTAATACAGAAAATTCTGAAAACGGAAATAAAAATGAAACCAGAACTTTTCCTCTTGGATCTAATGGAAAGAGAACTGGAATAAAATTTGGAACTTTGTTACTATATATGTTGACAGCAGAAAGATTATTTTATGTGCAAAAATGGAAGGACACTTTGATTCCTACCATGGAAGAATGGTTACAGAAGTTGATGGAGTTGGCTGAAATAGTAACACTGATCACTTTGATTAAAGAAAAGAACATAAGTATTTTTGTTTCCACATGGAAACTGATTCTGAACTTCGTGCTTGATGTGGAAAAGAATGAAACTCTGACTCTGGGTTTTACAGATTAGACCACTGATCCTCAAACTATGGCCTGTGGGCTGGATACGGCCCACCAATGCAAAGTATTCAGCCCATAGAGTGGTGAGATATAGCCCCGCCCCTTATCCCACCCCTCATCGTCGGCTTCATCTTCCACTGAGCATCCCCTCCAGCTGCATTTCTGGTTAGTTTTTTCACCGGTTGAACGCGCTTCTGATCACACTACTGCTGCTGAATGTAAGGCCGAAGGGTCCTGGGGAGGACCAGCTGATTGGGGTGATCTCGCCAGTGCAACCACATGATCCAGGACCGGTGGGTGAGTAGGGGAGGGACTGCTGATGACTTGAAAAGCAGCTCTGCTGCCAACTTGTAAAGTAGTGCTTTAAAAGTCTTTAGAAATACTTTTAAAACAGCTGGGGTGGGGTATGGCCAGCATCACGGTGGGATGATGTTCTCCTCAGGAGTTCCTGAGGGACTGTCAATATCACAACCATCAGGGGATCTTTTTTGACCAAAACTGTCCTATAGGGACATTGAACAAGTGAGGCATAGACTGGTGAGCCAGGGAAATTGCAAATTCCCTGGTGTGACTAGAGGAAGTCTCACAACTGGATGACTGGGAAAATGGCCATTGTGAGCCATTAAGAAGCTTGGGCTGGCCACAATGGAAGAGCTTTGCTTTATTTTAAAGGAAAAAACGACGTTTATTTTCTGATCTCACTGGACTAAGTAAAAGAGGAGAAAACAACATAAAGAGAGGAGGGATGTATGTTTTTTTGTGTGTGTGTGTGTGCATGCGTGCGTGCCGCTCCATCTCTGGTAGTACAGCGGTGAAAAAAGCGGGTGGATCCAGCAGAAGAAGAAAAAAGTTAAAAGAAAATTTGATTTGGAAATAAAAGGACGAGGATCGGAAGCCTGATTATTTTTAAATTACTATTTTTGCTACTTGGAATGAATTGAAATCAAATTGAATTAAGAAGATAAGGTGATTAAATGAACTATTTTTACAATGTGGTTTACTTTTTCAGTTTGAGAGTTAATTATAGTGCCATCTAGAAGTGCAGGTGAGATTGACAATGAACATAATGAATTAAATGAATAAGAGCAATTGATGAGGAGGGGCTAGCTGCCAGTGTGAATGGCTGCTTGAGCTCTGCAAAGAGCAGCTGGGTTTGGCGTCTGGGAGACTTTTTGTCCTGGAGGGACAACCGAAGAAGAAGGGTCATTTGGCAGTTTGTGGTCTGGGCTTGAAATCTCCTTCATGATCCCAGGCATGGAAGAGGGTGACCTGTCATGGCCATTCCAGAGTGCTGACAGCTAGCTGGAGCAAGCGGAGATCAAGTAAAGCAAAGTGGCAGAGTCACGAGTGGCTTATTTGATTCCTGATCTTGGTGGAAGGTATTTTATTCCAAAATAGCTCAGGAGGCTGAGGGACTTGAAGCTAGGAGTGGGGGTGGATCTTTCCTTCTAAACCCCCCGCCCTATAGCAGTGAGAGGAAAATGTTAAGTAAACTTGGATGCCGACAAGCAAGCAAGCAAGCAAGCAAGCAAGCAGATTTGATAATCGAAGCGGAGGCAGGAAACTTTTTTTTCTCTGAACTGACTGGGGAGCCAAATTTAAACTTAATTAGTTATTACAACAATGGCTGGTTTTGAACAACTTTGATAACATTGAAGCTCCTAGGGGGGAAAAGTAAATTATTGAAGGAAAATCTAAAAGGGGTCTGAAGAAGAAACAGATGATTAAAATGGCTCTCACTGACTGCATCTTGTTAGTCTGCATTTTGACAGCTTGCGGAAGAGGGACATCTACTAGCAAAATTGGGAATTTATCCCTCTGGTCTACTTCAAGGAAAAGCAGAATCTTTGGTGACTGTACTTTTTGGTTAGCAGAGATCTGGCTATTGGAGGACATTGATAACAAGCTTTGGGCATTATTAAAAGAAACAATTTTGGAGGGAGAGAAAGAAGATTGAGTGGATTCGGAATAATTATATAATATAGGAGGGTCACATGTAAGGTTGAATTTAAGGGCTAGTAATGTTATAATACTATTATCAAAGAACTATTGTTATTGCTACAAGATTATTGATTTTACTGTTTTTGATATTATTGGTATTATTGATTAAGGAGATGGATTGACTACTATCTAAGACAGGATAGTTAACAATTACAAGGAATTTACTCTTAGACTAATAGAAATATAGTTATATTAAAATTGTGATACACACACAGACACACACACACACACACACACACACACACACACACCTAGCTACAAATAGATAAGTCTCTCTCCTTCTCTTTCTATCTTTTGATAGCTGATTTCATATAGTATATTAATCTATCGATATATAGCCAATATTGCCCCTTAATACCCCTTAAAATTGATTATTGAGTAGGGGTAGAGGGAAAGGAAGAGAGGGACAGGGGAAAAAGGAGGACTGGAGGAAGCTACAAGTGAGAGAAGAAGGTGGGAGTTCTGGAAAATAAATACATTAATAATCAGATTTTTTTTACAATGACAAGCAGGGACGTGCAGTCACTAGAGGCAAGGGAGGCGGAGCCTCACCAGTCTCCTCAGGAAAAAGAAAGAAATTTAAATATTTTTTTTAAATAATTAAAGCCAAGATAGTTGCTACCAGATTCCAGGTCACAGTGGCTTGGTGTCTGCTTAGTGTTAACCAAAGTAGGAGGCGAGAGAACTCGGGGCCTCATTTCCATAAGGAATTTTTCGCCTTCTAAAAGTTAATAAAGAGTTAAAAGGCAAAGAAGTTCAGATGGAAAAGAGGCACTAATTCTCCCGCCTCCTGATTTGGAAGCAGCCAATCGTGTCTTCTTGAGCACGCTTACGTTGGGCGGGGCGTGCTTCAGAGGAGAGAGGAGTGGGCGAGAAGGAGGAGGCTGCCTCTTTGCTGCAGCCCTGGGCGCTTGGCGGCTCCTGCGATGCAAAGTAAGTGCCCCACCATCCCCGATGCTGCCACCCGCTGCCCCGGCCTGCTTCTCCAGGCTCCGCCGCTGAAAGTTCCGGATCGCCTCTGGGGGAAGGCTGGGTGAGAAGCGGAGCGAAGCTTCTCTGCGGCCTCCCGGCGCTGCCCAGAGGCTTTTGCAGGAGCACGTGTCAGCGGCCAACGGCCTGGAGCGGCCCCGGCTGTGAGACAAGGGAGACTTAAAGCAGCCGCTGCCGCCGCCACTACCACCCCTCCTTCGCCCGGCACATCCAGGATTGATAGAATACCGCAGTCACTCTGGACCTCGAGCTCCAAACCCACTGAAAGCCTACCACTGAAAAGCCCACTGGAAGGCCCCTGTGTCACTGACCCCAACCAAAGCAAGCTGGGCCAACTACTAAAACCTCCACTGAAACAATAACATGCTACCGGTGTGGTCAAACTAGGCACAGGGAAAACTGGGCCAATGCTTGGCCCTGGCTCCAGTCCCACAAGTCTGCACACCAGCCACCTGTGAGAAGAAGGGCCCACGAAAGCCACCTGAAAAAGGTTGTCTAGCCCACCAACCTGACAAAGCCTCTCCCCAAGCAGAAAATTTGGAAAAGCCACCAGACGGGAAAAGCCCTCCAAATTCTGAGGAGGAGAACAGCAGCAAAGACGACCCAATGGTAAGTGCAGCCATCTGCCCATTTGTCATCAAAGCCAAACTTACAGTGCCTGAGACGGGGGTAGAAGGTGAGGTAGAGGCAATCATTGACACGGGCTGACTCGTTGCTTAATTAGCATTTCCATTGTCGAGCAATTAGCAATATGCACCAGACCATTAACAAAATATATTGGAATTTAAATCGAGTGGATTACAAATTTTAAAATAACATCAGGACAACGCAAGATGAAGAAAACAACAGCGCACACATCTTCAACACCTACTCGATGGCTAGCCCGGTGACACAGAGAACATTGGATAACATGGCACTCCAAGAGAAAACTAATGCTATTCAACAGAAGTTTAAAAAGATGATACAACCATTACATGAAGATTTCAAAGAAAAGATAGGCAACATGGGCCTATGAGAGAATGAGGAAAGTGGAAGAGGAGTTAAAAGATGTTAAAGGGATGGTGGAAAAAAGTGAACAAAGAATACAAAAGATGGAAGAAAAGGCAGAGTCAACAGAGAAAAGAGTGGAAGAGTTAGATTATAGATTAACGACTAGGTAGAAATCAGGAAACACAGAAAAAATAATTATTGCTTTAGAAAGGAATAGAACAGATTATTATCTTAGATTTCAAAATATGGAAGAAGAGAAAGGGGAAAACTTGGCTGACATAATGACAGAGTGGTTGACGGAAGCAATGGAAGAAACTAAAGAAAAGACAATAAGCAAGATTGATGAAATATTTAGAGTACACACCAGATATGCAATGAGACATAATTTACCCAGGGAGGTACATGTAAGATTCACCAAGAAAGCAATAAGAACAGAGATGCTGCAGACACTAAGAAATAATCAAATAAAATACAAAGGGAGAGAAATAGTGGTATTGAAACAGATTCCAAGAAGAGTTAGAGATCTCAGAAAAGAGTATCAATTCTTGACAAAATGCTTGATTAAAAAAGAAGTGAGCTTTAAATGGTTAATACTGGAAGGAATATTGGTGAACTGGCAGGAATAATTGGACTCAGTAGAGAAAGCAGAATTATTCTATGACCAATACTTGGAATAACAAGAAGAGGAGAGACAGAGAGGAAAGACCGTTGGCTTACCTGAACGGTCGTTCTCGGGGCACTGCGAAGAGAGCCCAAATGCTGGGTTAACACAGCCTATCTGCCCTTGGACTGAGTGATGTTTTTCTTGACCACGCCTCCCTTTGCCTGCACATGCTCAATTCGAAAACGAAGGAAGCGTCCTGTAATCAATTACAGTCAATACAGCCACATCGTTCAATACTAACACCCGGGTGGGTTTGGGCTCTCTGAGCAGTGCCCCGAGAACGACCGTTCAGGTAAGCCAACGGTCTTTCTCCAGTGCACTGCTCAGAGAGCCCAAATGCTGGGACATGCCCAAGCTATTGAGTCCCAGGGTGGGGAAGCGCCGAAGCCTCTGGCATTTCAGCCACTCTTTGTAATACTCTTCTGCCAAAGGAGGCTTCGGCTGAGGCAAAGGTGTCAATCTTATAGTTTCTAATAAAGGCCGTGGGGGAAGCCCAGGTGGCCGCTCTACAAATGTCTAGGATAGAGGCCTGGGTTGCCCAGGCTGCAGACGTTGCAGCACTCCTGGTGGAGTGAGCGGTGATTCGTCTCGGAGCCGTCTTGCCCTGGTGCTCATATGCCAGTTTGATGCAAGCACGTAGCCAACGTCCCACAGTGTGAGAGGAGACCTTGCGGCCCAGGGACGCAGGGAGGAAGGAGACAAAGAAAGCCTCTGACCGGCGGTAGTCCTTTGTTCTCTTTATATGCGTGCGCACGGCCCGTCTCACGTCCAGCTTGTGCCACTCACGCTCCTTAGGGTGAGAAGGATGGGGACAGAAGTTGGGCAAAATAAGTTCTTGAGTCCTGTGAAACAGAGAGTTAATTTTCGGAGCAAATGACGGATCAAGTCTCAATATTACTCTGTCCGGGTGAACTACGCACAAATCCTCCCTGACAGAGAGCGCAGCAAGCTCGGCTACCCTGCGAGCGGATGTAATGGCCACCAGGAAAGCGGTTTTGATGGTGAGGTAGCGCAGACTGGTCTTTTTCAAAGGCTCAAATGGGGCTTTGGTCAGGGCCTTAAGCACAAATGGAAGATCCCATGACGGATACCGGTGAACAGTTGGAGGGCTGATGTTCGCTGCTCCCTTGAGAAAGCTCTTGATCTGGGGGAGCTGACTCAGCGAGCGAGAGGAGCCCTTTGCCAGGATGGTAGACAATGCTGCAACCTGGCGTCTGAGGGTGCTGATTGCAAGGCCCTTATCCAGACCCTCTTGCAAAAAGTCTAGGGTCTGAGGGATCGAGGCTGAGGAGGCCTCTATGTTCCTAGTCTTGCACCACCGTGAGAAGGCGGCCCAGGTGGCATCGTAGATTCTAGTCGTAGAGGGCTTCCTGGACGCTTGGATTGTTCGAATGACCTGGTCAGAGAATTTTTGCTTTCTCAGGAGCTCCCCTTCAAGTGCCAAATGGCTAGCTGCAGCCACTGGGGCTCCGGATGGGTGATGGCCCCCTGGCTGAGGGCAATCTTGTCCCGGGGAATTCTCCAAGGTCTTTGAACTGAGAGGCTGACCAGGTCTGCGTACCAGGGCCTTCTGGGCCAGAAGGGAACCACCAGAATGAGGTCTGCCTTTTCGGTCAGGAGCTTGTTCACCACTTGAGGGATGAGCGGAAGTGGAGGGAAGGCATACAGAAGTCCCTGAGGCCACGCTGACCTCAGAGCATTTGTTCCCTCCGCCTGGGGTGAGTGGTAGCAACTGAAGAAGCGTGGGAGCTGGGTGTTGTTGTGTGTGGCAAACAGGTCTACCTGTGGCTTGCCGAACCTCCTCACGATCTGCTGGAACAGGTCCGGGTGCAGGCGCCACTCCGAGTGGTCGATGCGTTGGCGGCTCAGCCAGTCTGCTTCCCGGTTGCTTACGCCGGAGATGTGATCTGCACTGAGAGAAGCCAGATGACGTTCCGCCCACCTGCCCAGCGCTTCTGCCTCGAGCATGAGGACCTTTGATCGAGTGCCCCCTTGCCGGTTTATGTGCGCTTTTGTCACCACATTGTCTGTCATCAACAGTACATGAGTCCCTCTTACTAGAGATGCGAACTTTCTCAGCGCTAGGCGAGCTGCCCTCAGTTCCAGCCAATTGATGCTGTGGGTGGCCTCCCTCTGAGTCCATCAGCCTTGGGCTAGGTGGCCCTGACAGTGGGCGCCCCACCCCAGGAGGCTGGCATCCGTGGTGACAACTAGTCTCTCCGGCTCCTTGAACAGGCAGCCCTTCCTGACTGCCTTGGACCTCCACCATGCCAGAGACCGGATCACCTTTCGTGGGAGCCGAACCCGCCTGAGTGAGTTGCTGTTCCTGGCCCTCTGCACTGGCAGCAGAAATCACAGCAGCTCCCTGGCGTGAAGGCGAGCCCAGGGAACCACCCCCAGGCACGAGATCATTATCCCTAGGAGCTGGGACAGCTGAATGATGGGTACCGACCTGGCAAGGCTGCAGTGCTTCACTCTGCGTCTCAGGTTCGACAGCCGGTCTGGCAAAAGAAATACCTGGCAGGAGGTGGAGTTGATGACCGCACCCAGGTGCTGTATACAGGTGGATGGTCGGAACTGGCTCTTCTCCATGTTGACAGAGAAGCCATGGTACTGCAGGGTCTGCACAGTTAGAGAAACATCGCGGTGTGCCTGCTTGGTGGTGAGAGAGTGAATGATTATGTCGTCTAAATAACATTCCAGACGAACCAGATGGTTGCGGAGATGAGCCGCTAGCACTGCCAGAATTTTGGTGAATGTTCTGGGCGCAGATGATAGCCCGAAGGGAAGAGCCCTGTACTGGAAATGCTTCCCTTCCGCGTAGAACCTCAGGAACCGCCTGTGGGCCACATGGATGGGGACATGCAGGTAGGCCTCTTTGAGATCTATTGATGTCAATAGGTCCCCCTCCCTCACACAGCCCAGGATGGAGTGGAGTGACTGCATCTTGAACCTCTTGTAAGCCAGATGCTGATTTAGGCTCTTGAGGTCCAAGATGGCCCTCCACCCCCCTGAACTTTTGGGCACTAGGAAGAGGATCGAATAGAAGCCACTCCCCTGCTGATCCCTGGGGACTGGCTCTATCGCCTCTATCTCTAGGAGATGGCAGATTTCTGCCCTCATGCTTTCCCTCTTTTCTGGGTTCCTGGGGGTAGGACAGCGGATAAACTTTCTTTGGGGAAAGGATAGGAAGTCCAGGAGAAGGCCCTTGCGAATGGTGTTGAGGACCCACTTGTCCGATGTTATCTCCTCCCACCTGTCGGCATACAGCCGTAGCCGACCCCCGATGGGGGGATCCCTGTGACCGTCACTTTCCCTTACGAAAGGGCCGGGATCCACCACTGATGTTTCCTCCTCCTCGGAATGGTCTCCGAAAGGAAGACTGGGATTGGTTGGCACGAGCCCCGAAGGATCTGTCTTGGTGCCTATCCCCCCCTGCCTGAAAGGGCCTCTGATAGGAGGAAGGGTGAGAAGATTGCCCTGTTTCCTGGCTCCTGTAGGGTCTCTTACGAAAGGACCCCGCCCCAAACTATCTAGACCCCTTCCAGTCAGGCTTCAGACCCGGTTACAGCACAGAAACCGCTTTGGTCGCATTGATCGATGATCTCTGGAGAGCCAGAGATGGAGGACACTCCTCCATCCTGGTCCTCCTTGACCTCTCAGCGGCTTTCAATACCATCGACCATGGTATCCTTCTGCGACGACTGCGGGAGGTGGGAGTGGGAGGCACCGTGTTACGGTGGTTCTCCTCCTACCTCTCGGACAGGTCGCAGTCGGTGTTAGTGGGGGGGCAGAGATCGTCCCCTAGGCCCCTAACTTATGGGGTGCCTCAGGGCTCGGTCTTATCCCCCCTACTATTCAACATCTACATGAAACCGCTGGGAGAGATCATTCGCAGGCACGGGATTAGATACCATCAATATGCGGACGATACTCAATTGTATTTGTCCGCCCCGTGCCAACTCAATGAAGCGGCAGACGTGATGAACCGAGGCCTTGAAGCCGTTATGGACTGGATGAGGGTTAACAAGCTTGTGCTCAACCCAGAAAAGACCGAGTGGCTGTTGTGTTTTCCTCCCAAAGATTCGACCAATATTCCATCACTCAGGCTGGGGGGTCAAATTCTATACCCCTCAGAGAGGGTTCGCAACTTGGGGGTCCTCCTGGATCCACAGCTATCGTTTGACCACCACTTAATGGCTGTGACCAGGGGGGCATTCGCCCAGGTTCGCCTGGTGCGCCAGTTGCGACCCTACCTGAATCGGGAGGCTCTCACAACAGTCACCCGGGCCCTTGTGACCTCTAGGCTGGAATACTGCAATGTGCTCTACATGGGGCTGCCCTTGAAGAGCATCCGGCGACTTCAGCTAGTACAGAACGCGGCCGCGCGAGTGATTGTGGGTGCACCCCGGTTCACCCGCATAACACCTATCCTCCGCGAGCTGCGCTGGCTACCTGTCGATCTCCGGATGCGCTTCAAGGTGCTATTAGTCACCCATAAAGCCCTACATGGTAGTGGATCTGGATACTTGAGAGACCGCCTTCTGCCAATTACATCCCTGCGACCAATAAGATCACATAGATTAGGCCTCCTCCGTATCCCATCGGCCAGCCAGTGTCGGCTGGCAACCACAAGGAGGAGGGCCTTCTCGGTAGTAGCCCCGACCCTTTGGAACGAGCTCCCCGTGGAGATTCGCACCCTCTCCACCGTCCAGGCCTTCCGCACAGCCCTTAAGAACTGGCTCGCCCGTCAGGCCTGGGGATAAAGATAGTTACCCCTCCCGAATGATGAATGTATGTTGTTTACTATTTTATTATATGTTTCTATCTTAATGTCTGTATTCCCCTTCCCCGATTTTATGTGAGCCGCCCTGAGTCCCCTCAGGGAAAAGGGCGGCCTACAAATATTAATAAAATCACTAAAAAAAAAAATCACTAAAAATCACCCCTTTTAAAGGTTGCCGGAAGGATCTTGCGTTTGTCCTTGGTTTCGGTGACAAACTTGTCCAGGGCCTCTCCAAACAGAAAGCCCCCTTTAAATGGGGCCAATGCCAGCTTCCATTTAGCCTTCATTTCAGCCTGCCAGTGCCTGAGCCATAGGAGGCGGCGGGAGGTGATATTGGAAGCTAGAGCTCTGGAAGAGAATTTTGCTGCTGTCAAGGTGGCATCCGCCGAATACTCGACAGCGGTAATAATCTTGGTTAGCTCATGGCGCCACCTAGATTTCCTGGGCGGGGGTCTGGACCTGAGTTGGCGCAGCCAGAATAGGGTGGCCCTAATAAAAAAGGAGGCAGAGGTGGATGCCTTGATGGCCCAGGCAGACGCCATGTGTGTTTTCTGACATGCCTTTTCTGACCTCTTATCTTCTGCCTTAAGTCCCTCTAGGAGCTCAGCTGGCAGGTTGGAATTGGAAGTCAGAGACACGACTGGGGCATCTACTTCTGGGAATTTGAGGATTTCCTCCATTTTATCTTCTACTGCATATAGAGTTCTATCCCCCCCACTGGGGTTGGTCAGGGTGCCTGGCTGTAGCCACTGGCGCTGTACCGCGTCCATAAATAGGTCTGGCACAGGAATAACCTCGGGAGTTTCTACTGTCTCTTTGAACAACCCATGCTTAAGATCCTTGGAAGTGGAAGCCTGAGAGGCCTCAGGTCTGGAAGTGGGGCCTAACTCTGTGGCCGTCATGGCTTTGTGCAAGATAGACTTGAATAATGACGGTTGAAACAGGCCAGAGAATTTTGGCTTGTCAGGGGTGGGGTTTTCGTCTTCGGAAAGGGCGAAAATCTCCCCTTCTTCCTGCTCAGAACTTGATAGCCCAGAGTGAGAGGGGCTTGAAGATGGGGAGGAGGATACAGGCTCCTTAGAGGTGGAGGCCCTAGGTTTGCGTTTCTCCTTTGGGGCCTTGCCCTTGCGAGAGCCCTTGCGCTTAAGGCCTTCAGCTATCCCTTGGGAGATGGCTAAGGAAATTACCTCCCTCATTTCATCAGAAAGAGCAGGACTTTTTCCCCTTTTTTTCTTTTGCTTACTGGGCCTGCGCTGGCTAGGCCTGCCTGAGCTGGATCCACCCTTCCCAAAGGGGGAATTCTGGACAGAATCTCGTTCCTCTCTGATGGAGGAGCTAGGGGAGTCGGGGTACCCCCAAGATGCTTCAGGAGATGGATCCCTGGATGCATAGTTATCCCCAGACAAGAATTCACTGTCCCCGGGGGATTGGGCCTCACGATCAGGGGAAGCTGACTCCCTGCTGCGACGGTCTGGGCTAGGTTCTGGCTGAAGGGGCCTTGAAACCTCCCTGGGATCCACTGTGGCTCTTGGAGAAGATCTTTCAAGTGAGCCTTTGTGCCCTTTGCCTTTATTTACAGAGGGATCCAGCTTGCAGCGCTTGCTGGAGGGCCCCACCTGATCCCCTAAGGCCTCCCTGCATTCCTCAGCCATTTCAGGTCCCCACGAGGCCTGGAAGATAGCTGGAGTTGGGATGGGCACGCGCTGGCCTTTGCAGTCCAAAAGCGCTGGCAGAATCTCCAGGAGGGAAGGGCCGCCTTGGGGTCGGATTTCCTTCCTCCCACCGCCCTCGGTTCCCCGAGACTTAGCTTATTTTCCGGAGGGAGAGACTAGCTGGCTTCCCAGTCTAGCCCCCAGCCTCCCCGCGGCGTTCTGCAGTCGTTGAGGGCTCGCTGAGGCTCCGTTGGCTGGCTGGGCTCTTCTTGCTGCCTTGTTCCTCGCACGCTCTGAGCTCTGCCGCTCTGCACAGTGAGTCGGAGCGATCCAAAATGGCGGGGGTGTGCACGCAGCCGCTTCCCGCTCTTTCCAGCCCTGAAAAGCGCGCGAAGGCTCCAGCCGTCGCTGCTGTTGCCGGGTAAAATGGAGCAGGTGAGGGAATCCTAGCAATCCGGCTCACCTGCTTTAGAGCCTTCTCAGAGCGTTTGCTGGACTTTTCCTCCCCCTGGGACGCCCCTGTTCCAACAGGGAACTTGGTTTATCCCACTAATTGCTCCCTTGCTAGCCAGCCCCCGCTGTGCAAGCCTTTTCAACCCCCTGCAGTGCTTGCAATTAGCAACAGCAGGGAAACCCGGCAGCCCTTCTCTTAAAGCGACGGAAGCCTCACTGGAGGCAAATAGACAGACCTGATGTAGAAGCGTGATTTCCTCCTCTAGAATTTAAACGTGGTCCAAATTGGGAAACTTTTTCCAGCCTTTCTGCTCTTAGACTGGAGCTCTCCCAAAACAGTCCTAACTCGGGCGGACTGAGTTTTCGAATTGAGCATGTGCAGGCAAAGGGAGGTGTGGTCAAGAAAAACATCACTCAGTCCAAGGGCAGATAGGCTGTGTTAACCCAGCATTTGGGCTCTCTGAGCAGTGCACTGGAGAAAGAAAGATTAGAAATCAGGAGGAATTTATGGAAGACAAACAAACAAGATGTTAAAAGAACAAGAGGAAAGAGCAATAAGAGAAGGGGCAAGAGCAAAGGATGCTAAAGATCAAAGAGAGCCAAGAATGACCAGGTCAGCAAAACCTATTAACTAGTAAACCATGGAAGAAAAAATAAAAGTCATATCAATAAAAATAAATAAACTACATTCAGCAATAAAAAGGAAAAGAACACTTTCTAAACTGGACAAATTAAAAATGGACATAAATGTTTACAATTATTATGTAAACATAGTAATTATAAACAACACAAAAACAACAAAAAAAAACTTCTGAAACATTCAAAATTGAGAGAATGACATATTGCACTGACACACAAAAGTAAAAGAGGCATAGTGTTATATATCAAAAAGACAATAGAATCTAAGCAAATTTTTGCTCATGAAGAAGGAAGGATCTTAATGGTGGAAGTAATATTGAACAATAAACGAATCCTTTTGGTGGCAATTAATGCACCTAATAAGAACCAGAAAGACTTTTATAGAAGATTACACTCTGACATATAGTCATGACAATTATATTCTCATATGCAAACTCTAAAATATAGAGTTTGAGTATGAGTATGAGTATGAGTATGAGTATATATATATATATATATATATATATATATATATATATATATATATATATATATATATATATATATATATATACTCATACTCAAACTCTATATTTTATGTGTGTGTGTGCGTGCGTGCGTGATTGGTGACTTCAATGCAGTAACATATGCAGAGTTGAACTATAAAACCACAAAAAAACACTGACGTGCGGTGAGCTTCATGGCCGGTGAGGCAAGCGTGAAAGCCCCACTGAAGCCCTGGTGCTGCATCCGCCATAGAGTGGGACGGGGACCCGCTCTATGGTGGACGGTGCTGGGACTTTAAAGTCCTGCTGCCGGGGCCCTGCCGCCACTTTAAAGCCATGCCCCCGGGCACCGACTGCTCCAGTGAGGCTTCCAGCTCCATCCCAGCGGGTGGAGAGGGCGAGGGAGGACTGGAGGTGACGGGCGGGCGGGCAACAAAGCGAGGCTGCTCGGGCGACTGAGGCTCAGCCACCCCTCATGCCTCAGGCTGGCTCTGCCAGTGCAGCGGCGCTGCTGAGCCCACCCGCCCACCGCCTCCTGTCCTCCCTCGCCCTCTCTGCCTGCCGGGATGGAGCACATCAAGCATATCCTGCTGAATGGCTGGCCCGTAACGCATGCCGGCACTAAATTTGTAATTTTTGTAATTTTTAATTGTATGGAGAGTGTGTGGTATAACTGTGGTTGACTGAATGTTCCCACTTTTACTATGATATTGTTGTTTCCCTTGTTTTAACTTGTTTGTGGGGATTGATTGATTGTATGTGTGTGTGTGTATGGTGGGCCGGGAGCATAGCTGGGTACCTCCTGCACTGAGTGCTTTGGCAGAAGTGTTAGGGGGCCCAGGCTTAATTCCGGCCCTTGGATGTGTGTGTCGAAGGGCCTGCTGGTGAATCCGGCGGCCTGGGGAGAGGGTGGAGGAACCATAGATGCGGGAGTGGGCCGGAACATTGGGGTCATATTGGGGAGGGGCAGATATGGCGGAAACTTCAGGGCGAGCCATTACCGGGGAAGGAGGATTCCCTACGTCAGAGGGATCCCTCCTTCCGGCCCTGTTAGTTCCACTCCAAGGCCAGATGGTGCGAGCAGTCAGGACTCTGGTCTCAGGTTGTTGTTGCTAAATGCCAGGTCTGTGGTTCACAAGGCTCCCCTCGTCCAGGAGCTAATTTTCGACGAGGGGGCAGACCTGGCATGTATTACTGAAACCTGGCTGGGCCCGGAGGGAGGAGTCCCCCTCACTGAAATGTGCCCAGAGGGTTTTCAGGTGCTTCATCAACCGGGACCCCAGTGAAGGGGTGGGGAATGGCCATTGTTATCTGAAAGTCCTTAGTTCCTCGTAGGATCCCTGCTCCGGAGCTTGTCGGGTGTGAGTCCTTGCTGGTGAAGATGGACCTTGCAGGTCAAGTGGGCTTGTTGTTAACGTACCTGCCTCCCAACAGCATGACAACAGCCCTCCCCTCGCTCCTCGAGTCAGTAGCCCAGCTGGCAGTTGAGTTCCCCAGACTTATGATACTGGGGGATTTCAATCTGCCTTCGCTCGGCGAACACTCTGATGGAGCACAGGAGTTCATGGCTTCCATGACAGCCATGGGCTTGACCCAAGTAATCCAGGGCCCGACTCACTCAGCGGGTCACACACTCGACCTCGTATTTCTCTTGGAGCAGTGGAGTTGTGATCTTGGTTTGAGGGGCAGTGAGATCTTGCCCCTGTCATGGTCGGACCACTTCCTACTGAGGCTCGACTTTCGGAGACCAATCCCCCGCTGTAGGGAGGAGGAACCATTAGGTGGTTCCACCCCAGGCGTCTTATGGATCCTCAGGGTTTCCAGATGGCGCTTGGTGTTATGCCTGATACTCTCGCCCGCAGTCCGGTGGAGACCTTAGTTGCTGCTTGGAACTCAGCAGCATCTGAGGCTCTCCACCAGATTGCGCCTTTATGGCTGATCCGCGGCAGTGGATCCAGGAGGGCTCCTTGGTTTACCGAGGACCTCTGGGAGATGAAGCGCCAAAAGAGACGCCTAGAGCGTCGCTGGAGGTCCAGTAAATCCGAGTCAGACCGAGCACTATTAAAAGCTTGCATCGGAGCATATCTTTCGGTAATACGGACAGCTAAGAACACCTATATTGCCGCTCTGATAGCATCCACTGAGTCACGCCCTGCCGCCTTGTTTACGGTAACCCGCTCTCTCCTGAATGGGAGGGTTGCGGATAATCCCTTACGAGGTAGAGCGGAGGAGTATGTCCAGTTCCTCACAGACAAAGTTGCTCGGCTTCGGATGGACCTGGACTCCAATTGCGCAGAGCCAGCCGGGGTACCAGGGGAGGGTCTTGAGCGACATCTCTGGACTGACTTTCAACCTGTTACTCCTGATGAAGTGGACAAGGCCATGGGAGCGGTGAGTGCCGCCACGTGTGCACTGGACCCGTGCCCCTCCTAGCTGGTCGCGAACAGCAAGGAGGTGACACGGGGCTGGATCCAGGCGATGATGAATGCCTCCCTTCAGGAGGGCTTCTTTCCTCCGGCATTGAAGACAGCTGTGGTGAGACTCCTCCTGAAGAAGCCATCTCTGGATCCAGCCATTTTGAATAACTACCGTCCAGTCTCCAACCTCCCCTTTGTTGGGAAGGTTGTTGAGAAAGTGGTAGCCTTTCAGCTCCGACGGTCCTTGGATGAAGCCGATTATCTGGATCCCTTTCAGTCCGGATTCAGGCCTGGCTTCAGCACGGAAACCGCTTTGGTCGCACTGACCGATGATCTCTGGAGAGCCAGGGATGGAGGTCATTCCTCCATCCTAGTGCTTCTTGACCTCTCAGAGGCCTTCGATACCATCGACATGGTATCCTTCTGTGACGGTTACGAGAGGTGGGGGTGGGAGGCACCGTTTTTTGGTGGTTTTCCTCCTACCTCTTGGACAGGTCGCAGTCGGTGTTGGTCGGGGGGCAGAGGTCGACCCCTAGGCCCCTGAAATATGGGGTCCCAGAGGGTTCAGTCCTGTCCCCCCTCCTGTTTAACATCTACATGAAGCCGTTGGGTGAGATCATTCGGCGGCACAGGATAAAATACCATCAGTACACGGACGCTACCCAGTTGTATCTGTCCACCCCGTGCCAACTCAGTGAAGCGCTTGACGTGATGTGCCAGTGCCTGGAGGCTGTCAGGGTCTGGATGGGAGTTAACAAGCTTGCGCTCAATCCAGACAAGACTGAGTGGCTGTTGTGTTTTCCTCCCAAAAATTTGGCTAGTACTCCATCACTCAGGCTGGGGGGTGAAATTTTACGCCCCTCAGACAGGGTTCGCAATTTGGGAGTCCTCTTGGACCCACAGCTGACCTTAGAACATCATTTGTCGGCTGTGACCAGGGGGGCATTTGCCCAGGTTCGCCTGGTGCACCAATTGCGTCCCTACCTGAACCAGGAGGCACTCGCAACAGTCACTCATGCCCTCGTGACCTCAAGACTGGACTACTGCAATGCGCTCTACATGGGGCAGCCCTTGAAGAGCATTCGGAGACTTCAGCTCGTCCAGAATGCAGCCGCGCAAGTGATTGTGGGTGCACCTCGATACACCCACGTTACACCTATCCTCCGCGAGCTGCACTGGTTACCAATTGGTCTCCAGATACGCTTCAAGGTGCTAGTCGTCACTTATAAAGCCCTTCATGGTATTGGACCTGGGTACTTGAGAGACCGCCTGCTGCCAATTACATCTCAAAGACCCATTAGATCACACAGAGTAGGCCTCCTCCGGGTTCTCTCTACCAGCCAATGTCATCTGGCTACTACCCGGGGGAGGGCCTTCTCTGTGGCAGCTCCGGCCCTTTGGAACGAACTCCCCGCAGAGATTCGGACCCTCACCTCTCTCCAGGCCTTCCGAAAAGCCGTTAAAACCTGGCTGTGTCAGCAGGCCTGGGGTCGATGAGTTCCCTTCCCCTCTTGAATCGTGTGGCTGTTGCTTGTTTTTTAAATGCCCTGTACTTTTGTAGTTTTTGTGTTTTTCCCTTCCCCTCCTTCGGGTTTGTGCGCCGCCCTGAGTCCCGTAGGGAATAGGGTGGCATATAAATAAAATGAAACTCAAACTCAAACTTTAAAGTGCATGCTGCCTCAGCCCGCCATAGAGCAAAACATGTCCTGGTTTGTGGCCGGGAGGCACGCTGGCACTTTAAAGTGCATGCTGCCGCCCCGCTGTATGGCTGCTGTATGGCCGGGGTGGCAGTATGCACTTTAAAGTGCCAGCATGCCTCCCGGCCACAAACCAGGGCATGTTTCACTCTATGACGGGCCGAGGCTGCATGGCTTTAAAAAATAAAAAATAATGTGCTAGCCCGCGCTCCAGCAGAGGTGGGTAAAAAAACATACACACACACGCACACACACAATAAAAACAAATTAAAGTTACTTACATTACAAATAGTTTTGAATTCCTCCCCCGTCCCCTCCCTCTGACCCACATACCTTCCAGCTGCATCAAAAATGCAAGATTTGGTCTAGCCAGGCCAGGGCCAGGCAGGCTAGGATAGTTGCTGCTAGAGTCACCACGTGAATGACTCTGCTTAACTGTTTAAAAAAAGCCTCTAAACAAAGTGCCCTCTGTAGGAGGAGGCGAGAGAATCACATGCCTCCTTTGCATAATGAATTTTTCGCCTTTTAACCCTTGGTTAACTCTGAGCAACGGTTAAAAGATGAAAAATTCCTTATGCAAAGGAGGCCCATAGTTCTCTCGCCTCCCCCTACAGTTAGCACTAAGCAGACTCAGAGTCACTGTGACTTGGAGTCTGGCAGCAACTACCTTGGCCTTTTTAATTATTTTAAAAATTCTTTTCTTTTCCTCATGAGACTGGTGAGGCCCCGCCTCCCCTGACTGCACATCCCTGCAAAAAACCCACCAAGAAGCCTAGGAAAACTCTTTCAAAAGCTTTTTTTTACAATGGCGGAGGAATTAAGTCTACAGGACACTTGGAGAGGAAGATATCTGAAGGAAAATCAATACACATTTTATTCAAATAGACATATGTCATGGTCCAGAATAGATATGGATGTCAACAGATATATTAGCCAATATCCAAGATATAAACATCAAAGCACATACCATAATTCAATCAAAATGGTTTGGAAGGGCTGGAAGAAAAGATCAAGATGGACATTAAATCAAACAATATTAAATGAAAAGGAGTTTCAACAACATGGAGAAGGAATTGATTTTCTTTTTTAGAGAAAACAAAAAAGAAGATACCTCATTACAAAATGTGTGGGACCCAGCTAAAGCATACATTTGAGAGTTAGCAATAACTTATGTGGGGAAAAAGAATAAAAAGAAAAGACAAATTCAAAAAGAATTGGAAGCAGAGTACAAGAAATTAGAGATGGAATTACAAAAGGATACACAAAATAAAAGGATTGAAAATCAAATGGACTTGAAAAAACACAAATTGAACTTCATCATAGAAGAGGATTCGGCACTTAAAATAAAGAACTCTAGAGAAAGCTTTTTGAGAATGCAAATAAACCAAGAAGATGGTTAGCATACAACATGAAGAGAGAGAGGGAAAAAGTTAAGTAATCAACTGATGGATGAGGAAAAAACAACATGTTATCAGAATCAGGAAAAGAAAATAATTGTTCAAACATATTTTGAGAAATTACATAAATAAGAGGATACCTCTGAAGAAAAGATAAAACAATATTTAGAAAAAGCAGAATTACCTAAAATACCAGAAAAATTTAAAAAGGCATTTGAAGAAAGGATAACAATGATGGAAGTAACAGAGGGAATTAAAAGACAAAAAAAATGAAAGACACCAGGGCCAGATGGATTATCAGCAGAGTTAAATAAAACATTACAAGATAATCTAAATAATACAATGTTAGAAGTATTTAATGAACTCCTGATAGAGGTGAAGATACAAGATTCATGGATGGAAGCATATATAATGCTGATACCAAAAGAGGATACAGATTTACAACAAATAAAAAATAGACCAATTTCCTTGTTAAATGTGGACTATAAAGATTAAAAGAGACTGTTAAATGAATTTATACATACAGATCAAAATGGTTTTTTTACCTAAGAAGCAGATTAGAGACAATATGAGAATAGTTTTGGATACTTTGGAATACTACAAAGTCCATCCTGGAAAACAAATGACGTTGATGTTTCTTGATTAAGGTGACCAGATTTTCAGATTGGTAAAGAGGGATACCATTGACCGGGGACGGAGGGGCAGGGGGGGGGGGTGATCAAAAATTTTGATTAAAATTTTTATATTTTGTCAAAAGGTCACACAAGGTGATTACATGACCCCAGGACACTGAAAGCATCATAAATATGAATGTTGCCAAACATCGAAATTTTGATCACATGACCATGAGGATGCTTCAATGGTCGCTAAGTGTGAAAAATGGTCGCTAAGTGTGAAAAATGGTCACTTTTTTCAATGCCATTGTAACTTTGGTCACTAAATGAACTGTTTGAAAGCTAAAGCTAGCTTGCATTATGCTAGCTTACATTTTCAAGAGAGAGAAGCTAAACTCCTTATTAGAATTGAAATAGAAATGAGTAGAGTAGAGTAGAGTAGAGTACAGTAGAGTACAGTAGAGCAGAGTAGAGTAGTTTATTAGCCAAGTGTGATTGGACACACAAGGAATTTGTCTTCGGTGTACATAAAAAAAATAAAATGGAATACATTCATCAAGAATCATAAGCTACAACACTTAGTGATAGTCTCTCTCTCTCTCTCTCTCTCTCTCTCTCACACACACACACACACACACACACACACACACACACACACTCAAACACACACACACACACACTCCTCCTCTGGATTCAACGGGACTTTTAGAAAATCCCCACTCCTGTGCACACACTCCCTCTTTCTCTCTCTCTCTCTCTCTCTCTCTCTCTCTCTCTCTCTCTCTCTCTCTCTCTCTCTCTCTCTCTCTCTCTCTCCCTATCTCTCTCTCTCTCTCTCTCTCTCTCTCCCCTCCTCTGGATTCAATGGGACTTTTAGAAAATCCCCACTCCTGTGCACACACTCCCTCTTTCTCCCTCTCTCTCTCTCTCTCCCCTCCTCTGGATTCAATGGGACTTTTAGAAAATCCCCACTCCTGTGCACACACTCCCTCTGTCTCTCTCTCTCTCTCCCCTCCTCTGGATTCAGTGGGACTTTTAGAAAATCCCCACTCCTGTGAAGGAACTAGACCTCTATGATGTCTGGCGAACAATGAATGACAAGATACAACAGTACACATTCTACTCTCAACCACATAATTCTTGGTCCCGTATTGATATGGTCTGGTCAAACCCGGAACTACTTATGGATACTGTAAATATTGAAATAACAACAAACAAGTGGGCCGACCATCATCCAGTCTTATGGCAATGGAAAGGAAAGAAGGATAAAAGCTAGGTGGACACTAAACCAGAACATATTACAAGAGAAACAATTTGTACAATCAATAGAAAAGGAATTGGGATATTTTTTCAAAGAAAACGGTAAGGAGCAGATATCAATACAAAACGTCTGGGATACAATGAAGGCAGTCATGAGGGGAACATCAATAGCCTATATAGCAAGAAGAAATAAAATGCATAGGGAAAAACTTAATACATTGAACAAAGAATTAAGAGAGATAGAACTGCTGATTCAGAAAGAGCCAGACAATATTAAATACAGGGAAAAAGGAGAGTTAATTAAACACCAAATAAATCTGATTTCTCAAGAGGAAGTAGCACAAAACATTAAGAGAATGAAGCAGAACTATTTTGAACATGCAAATAAAACTGGGAGATGGCTGGCTCACAAAATAAGAAAAGATGATGCAAAAAGAACTATTAAACAACTGAGCGACGAGGAGGGGAACTTGAAACAGGAAATAGGGGAAAAGAAAAAGATTGTACAGAACTACTATAAGAAACTATATGAACCGGATGAAATTAGTGAACAAGACATCAGAAAATACCTAATAGAACAGAAACTTCCAGTCTTGCCGGAGGAGATGAGAGAGATGCTTGATAAGGAAATTACACAAGAGGAATTGAAAAAGGCCATTCAAAAACAAAAAAAACAATAAAACACCTGGTCCAGATGGGCTTCCGTTGGAAATCTATAAAAAACTCCAAAATACCGTAGAAGAGAAATTATTAGAATTATTTTATGAGGCACTACAAAACGGTAAGGTTCCAAAATCATGGGGGGGAAGCTTTCATTACCCTAATACCAAAGGAAGAGGCGGATAGTAGTAAAATTCAAAACTATAGACCTATATCCTTGTTAAACGCGGATTACAAAATTTTTATATCAATTTTGGCGGAAAGATTAAAAATAATATTAAATCAAAACATCCATTCGGACCAAAATGGCTTTCTCCCTAAAAGACACATTCGGAACAACACAAGAATAATAATTAACACCTTGGAATTCTACGAAACAAGATCTGAGAAACAATTAGCATTAATTTTTGTAGACGCGCAGAAAGCATTTGATAACTAAGATTGGAATTTTTTAATCACACAACTAAAAATGATGAAATTCGGTGACAAATTTATTAAGATTATAGAAACTATATATTCACAGCAATCAGCAAACATTGTAATTAATGGAGAATTAACAGAGAGGGTACGAATCGGAAAGGGTGTTAGACAAGGGTGTCCGCTCTCCCCATTACTATTTATTATGTCGTTAGAGGTTCTCCTAAATCAGATAAGATTAAATCAGGAAATTAGGGGGTTTGACCATAAAAAAAGAACAATATAAAACACAGGCCTTCGCTGACGACATGGTCTTTATTGTGGAAGACCCTCTAATCTCAGGACCGAAATTAATGAAGGACATTGAGGACTTTGGGCGTGTGGCCGGATTAAAAATAAATAAGGAAAAAACAAAAATGATTATAAAGAACTTTCCCAAAAAACAGATAGAAGAACTAGAGAAAGCGATGGAATTAAAGGTAACTAAAAAGGTCAAATACTTAGGGATTTGGCTATCTGCGAAATGCTCTTCTATAAAAGAAGATAACTATGATAAACTATTACGAAACATCCAAAGGGATTTAAAAAATTGGTCGAAGCTACAAATATTGATGGGAAGAATCGCAGTAATCAAGATGAATGTCTTGCTAAAAATTCTCTATTTATTTCAAACGGCACCGGTCAAATTAGGAGAAAAATTTTATAACGATTTGGATAAAATGGTATGAAATTTTGTGTGGAATGGCAAAAAGCCTAGAATAAAATATAAGCATCTTCAAGATAAAAGAGTGCAAGGTGGAATGGGCCTACCGGAATGGAAAGCATATCATCAAGCAGCAACAACAATGTGGATAAAAGAGTGGGTAATGTTAACCAACAAAAGAATCCTAACGATAGAGGGCCACGACTTGCAATGGGGGTGGCACAATTACTTATGATGTGAGGGAAATAAAGTCCACAATTATTTTAGAAGACACCATTTAAGAGGGGCACTGATTAAGGATTGGCTGGAAATTAGAAGGAAATTTTATATCCAACTACCCAAATGGATATCCCCGACGGAAGCCCTGATATACCCAAATTTGATAAATTTTGACAAAAACGTTATTTACAAACAGCTGTTAGATGATCAAAATAGACTAAATTCCAGGGAAAATTTAGCTGAAACGGGAATAAATATTGATTGGTGGCCATACTTTCAAATACAAAATAAATACAAATCAGATCTAGCACAATTTGGCTTTCAGGACAAGGACCAGGAACTGGATAAAATCTTAATAGGACCAGACGAGAAATTAATCTCGAAAATATATAACTGCTTGCTGATCCGAAAAATGGAAGCAGAAAGAGTGAAAGAAGTCATGGTAACCTGGGCCCAGAATATCGGCCACACAATTGACCTGGATGACTGGGAAAGGGTATGGGAGTGGAACCTGAAATTAACGAAATCGACGGCCTATAAAGAAAATATATACAAAATGTTCTACCGCTGGCATCTCCCTCCAACAAGACTGGCAAAAATTTCCTCAAAATTATCGGCCAAATGCTGGAAATGCAAAACAACGCTGGGCACGTACTACCACATGTGGTGGACGTGTCCGGTGGCTAAGACATATTGGAAGCGAATGCTAAGATGGCTGAATGAAATCATGTCAATTAAATTAAGTCTTAAGCAGGAAATGTTTCTATTAGGGATAACAGATCAAAAAATATGTAAAACCAATCAATACCTTCTCGTCCACATCTTGACGGCGGCAAGGATCGCTTACGTGCAGTGCTGGAAGAGTGAAAATGCCCCCACTAGCACAATGGTGATGAACAAAATCTTAGAATTAGCAGAAATGAACAAATTGACAATGCGGATTAACGATAAAGAAGACACAGACTTTTACAAAGTCTGGGAGAAATTATACAAATGGCTTGATGAGACAGTGAGGATTCAGATATAAAAGGAGATAGTTGACTAACTTAAAATGATCTAAGCAACAACTCAAATAAACAATACACAAAGACAGAGGGACAAATGAGAGTAGAAATGTATTAGAGGTGAGAATTCACCGTTGAGTAACACCATTAGACCACAACGTTGGAAAAACTTGAAAAGCTGATAGGTAATCCGTTATAACTACCTGCATGGAATTAGGAACCCTAGTTTCATACTAGTAAGGCGAGATGAGCAATGGGAGATGAAAATATGTAAAGAGCTTTATCTATTTTTGTATCTTGTATTTTGTAAATCTTGCCTTTTTTTATATAACTTTCAAATAAGGAAAAAAAAAAAGAGAACCAGGTCATCCCCTGAAGAGGAGAATATGTAAACACAACAACGGATAGAGTGGATGGAGGGAGTAGTAGAAGGAAAGATAGGAAGGAGAGGAGAAAGGAGAGGAATAGGAGAAAGGGAAAGGCAGAGGAAGAATGGGAGGGAATGTAAGAGTAGGAAAGAGGGGAGGAATGGGAAGAAGAGGGGAAGGGTAAAGGAGAGGAAGGGGAAGGAGAGAAGGGAAAGGAGAGGAGGAAGGAAGGAAGGAGAGAAGAGAAGAAAGGGGGGTAGGAAGGAGGGAAGGAGGGAGGGAAGCAAGGAGGGAAGGAAGGAGGGAAGGAAGGAGAGAAGGAGAGAAGAAAGGAGGGAAGGAAGGAGGGAAGGAAGAAGAGAAGGAGAGAAGAAAGGAGGGAAGGAAGGAGGGAATGTAGGAGAGAAGGAAGGGGGAAGGAAGGAGGAAAGGAAGGGGGAAAGGAAGGAGAGAAGGAGAAAAGAAAGGAGGGAAGGAAGGAAGGAGGGAAGGAGAGAAGGAGGGAAGGGGAAGGAGGGAGGGAAGGAAGGGGAGTAGGAGAGAAGAAACGAGGGAAGGAAAGAGGGAGGGAGGGAAGAAGAAGTAGGACCATTGTAAGATAAGATGGATCTATGGGATGTTAAAAAAGCAATCTTCAAGTATATTGTTAACAGTAGGGAAAAATTGTTATAAATACATATTATTAATAACAGTTAGTGAATGTATATATGAAATTGATAAAATAAAATAAAATTTAAAAAAAGGGGAAAAAAAGAAAATCCCCACTCCTGTGCACACACTCCCCCCCTCTCTCTCCCCTCCTCTGGATTCAATGGGACTTTTAGAAAATCCCCACTCCTGTGCACACACTCCGCCCCCCTCTCTCTCCCCTCCTCTGGATTCAATGGGACTTTTAGAAAATCCCCACTCCTGTGCACACACTCCCTCTCTCCCCCCTCTCTCTCCCTCTCCCTCTCCCTCTCCCTCCCTCCCTCTCTCTCTCTCTCTCTCTCTCTCTCTCTCTCTCTCTCTCTCTCTCTCTCTCTCTCCACTCCTCTGGATTCAATGGGACTTTTAGAAAATCCCCACTCCTGTGCACACACTCCCTCTTAGAGATAGAGATAGGAAAGGAGACAACAAATGAAGGAAAGAAGGAAGGTGATAGGAATAAGAAGCAAAGAGGGAAGGAAAGGAAGGAACAAGATGAGAATGAGGAGACAGAGAAAGGAAGGAAGGAAGGAAGGAAGGAAGGAAGGAAGGAAGGAAGGCAGGCAGGCAGGCAGGCAGGCAGGCAGGCAGGCAGGCAGGCAGGCAGGGTCCTCAGAGGCAGATCTTCAGAGATCTACTGCACATGGGAGAAGTTCTGACAGATGGGACGGAGTGAGCCAGAGGGGAGTGTTGGGCTTACAGGGCTGTGTGGAGAGGCAAGCTTTCTGAAGGCTGGTCTCCCGCACCCCACACCCTCCCCTCCAGCCAGGCGATACCACCGAGCTCTTTGCCACCAGCGACTCTCGTTGCTGCTGGAAGAAAGAGGCGGGCATGGAGTTTGGCCACCTCCATTGCCCGATCCTCGCTGGCCCCGCAGCCCCCGCCGGTTCCCTTTTACCCACACCACCTCCACCAGGGATGTGCACTCACTAGAGGCAGGGGAGGCGGGCCTCACCAGTCTCCTCAGGAAAAGGAAGGAATTTTAAAGCTTTTTAAAAAAATAATTAAGGCCAAGCTAGTTGCTACCAGACTTCAACTCACAGTGATTTGGAGTGTTTAAGTATAGGAGGAGGCCAGAGAACTCGGGGCCTCCTTTGCATAAGGAATTTTTGCCTTTTAAGGGTTAACCAAGGGTTAAAAAGCAAAAAAATTATATGCAAACGAGGCCCATAGTTCTCGGGCCTCCTCCTGCAGAGGGCACGTGGTGGCTTTAGGAGCCACTATCCTAGCCTGCCTGGCCCTGGAGCCTAGCTAGACCGAATCTGGAATTTTGGCATAGCTGGAAGGTATGTTGGTCAGAGGGAGGGGGCAGAGGGGAGGAATTCAATTTATTTGTAATTTAAGTAATTTTAATTTGTTTTTATTGTGTGTGTGTGTTTGTGTGTGTGTGTGTGTTTCTTTCTTAACTTCACTCAAACTCTCTCAATTTGAGAGAGAGTTTGCTTGAGAAGAGAGGGAAGGAGCAGATGCAGGGAGGGGAGCCTTGTTTGTTTGAGAAGAGAGGGGCAGCCCTCTCCCTCCCCCATCCTGCTCCCCTCTTCCTTTCCTCCTCCTCCTCTCCCCTTTCTTCACCGGCTGCCACCTCGCCCCCCACCTCCTCCACCACCCCCCGCTGTGTCTGCCAGGCGTCTCACGTTTATGGCGGGCATAAACACGAGACGCCTGGCAGACACAGAGGTGGGGATGGAGGAGGTGGGGGGCGAGGAGGAACCGTGGAGGCGAAAGGCGAAGAGGGGTGGGGGGGTGTTTGCAGCCCTGGTTCTGTCTCCCAGCAGCCCCAGGAGGAAACGGTGAAGAGGGGTGGGGGTGGGGTGTTCCAAGAGCCCCCCTCCCCTTTTGGCACTCCGCAAGCCAGGCCCACAATGGCAAGAGGATCTGCTCCGCTTCTATCACACACCCCTGCTCCAGAGAAGCTGGCCGGGCAAGTCTCTGCAGCCCCGGTTCCGTCTCCCAGCAGCCCCAGGAGGAAACGGACCAGCCCCGCTTCCCTCCCCGGACTTTCTGGCAGTGGAGGACAGCATTCTGCTCCCTCTTCCAAGCCCTGAGTGGCCAGCCTTTTGCCTCCATGGCTCTCGCTCTAGCCTTGTCTGGGCTCCTCCTCGGCAGGCTTGCCGGAGCTCTGGAAAAAAGCGGCGGGAGCGGAATGCTATCCTCTATTGCCGGAAAGTCCGGGGAGGGAAGCGGGGCTGGCCCGTTTCCTCCTGGGGCTGCTGGGAGAGGGAACCGGGGCTCGTGGAGACTCGCTCGCAGCTGGCTTCTCTGGAGCGGGGGGGGGGGCGATAGAAGCGGAGCGGATCCTCTTGCCACTGCGGGCCTGGCTTGTGGAGTGCCAAAAGGGGAGGGGGGCTCTTGGAACACTCCACCCCCACCCCTCTTCGCCTTTCGCCTCCGTGGCTCTCGCTCCAGCCTGCTGCAGGGGGGGAAAGCCACTTTCTTTCTTTTTGCCTCACCAGCCAGAAGCTTCACCGCACGTCACTGACCTCCACCACGCCCCTGCCTGGGACAACCACCGCCGCTCGTGGCTCTGCCAACCTCTCGCCCTCATCTTGGGCTCTCCTCATGGTCTCTCATCTTTGTTTCAGAAGGGGAGGGGTCCCTGGGCACCCGCAGCCTGTCACCCTTTCTCCCCCCCCACTCTCCCCCTCCTGAGAAAGGAAGGAAGGAGGGAGGGAAGAGAAGGAGATCGAGAGAGGGATGGAGATAGGAAAGGAGGCAAGAAATGAAGGAAAGAAGGAAGGTGATAGGAATAAGAAGGAAAGAGGGAAGGAAAGGAGGGAAGAAGATGAGAAGGAGGAGGAGACAGAGAAAGGAAGGAAGGAAGGAAGGAAGGCTGCACATGGGAGAAGTTCTGGCACATGGGACGGAGTGAGCTGGAGGGGGGCTTACAGGGCTTCCTGGAGGCTGATGTCCCGCACCCCACACCCTCCCCTCCAACCGGGCGACGCCACCGAGCTCTTTGCCACCAGCGACTCTCGGAGCTGCTGGAAGAAAGAGGCGGCCATGGAGTTTGTCAGCCCCCCCCCTGACTCCACCTTGCCCGGTCACACCCCCTTGTCCTGCGGAGGGCTTGCCTGGTGACGAAGACGCCTGGAGCGTCGGTGCCAGCAGGCAGGCAGGCAAGCAGGGCACAGAGGGAGGGAAGCGCCGCTGCAGGTAGCTCGAGGTGGCGTGCCTTGTCACAAGTGGCTCTCCAGCCACCTGGAAGGAAACAGCGAGTCGAAGGGTGGGCTGTTGCACCCCGCAAGCAAAGGGGCTGCTGGGGCCCCCGCAAGACTGCTTTGTTTCTGGCGGGTAGTTCTAAGCGAGGCGGCAAGAAAACCATGTGCAATTCAGTAAGGCTTACTCCTTAATATATTAGTTCAGGACTTACAGCTTAATGACGTCGGTTTTTCCATATTATATCTTTTCAATTTACTACTGCATAGCAACGTTGTGAGTTATAGTGCAGAATCCCGATGCTATCACGAGTAGGATAAGTCTTCCCTTGAATATCTAGGCTTTCTGCTTTCCGAAAGCATTGAACTGAGAGATTAAATATTTGTCTCAACGGATTGGGATGAGTGACATTCTCGTTCCTACAGAGACGGCTATTCTTTAGGCAAAGCTACAGTGCTTTTTGTCCTCCTTCGGAAGCCGTCTCTCGTGACGTTTGCGAGCCAATCAAGAGTGTGGCTTTGAAAACCTGCGGCGTGATCGTGCTGCGCAGGAGCAAGTGTCTCTCCCCAAATATGGAGGATGTAGTAGGCAACTTGTATGTATCCTAGAAAATCAGTAAGACCCGCTGGCGGCCCCTATCTGCCACAGTCTTGCAGCCTCTTTACATTGGTAAAAATAAAATTTTAAAAAAAATCAGGACTTTTTAAGAATGTGGTGGGACACGTGACAAATTGTAGAAAAGCGTGCCTGTCACACTGAAAGCATGATGTCTGGTCACCTTATTCTTGATGCACATGATGCTTTTGATAATGTTAACCGGCAATTTATGATAACACAATTTCAGATTATGGATTTTGGGGAGAGAGTTATAAATATGATTAAAACAATTTACCACAAACAAGCCGCAAAGGTAAATGGAGAAATGACAGACAAGGTTAATATTATGAAAGGTACACGACAGGAATGTCCTCTATCCCCATTAATATTTGTGTTAACATTAGAGGTGTTAAATAGAAATATAAGACAAAATGAAGAGATAAAAGGGATAAAAATTAAGAAAGAAGAATATAAATTACAGACATTTGCAGACGATTTAGTGTTCATCTTGGAAGAACCGCAAGAAACTGGGCCAAAATTAGTAGAACAAAGAAGAATATGGAGAAGTAGGACACAAAATAAATAAAGAAAACAAAATTATTGGTGAAAAATATTACAGAGAAACAGAAACTAAAAATGTAAAATATTTAGGAATTCAACTAACAGCAAGATGTATTACAATTAAAGAAGACTATTATTATAAACTGAAAAGACAAATTGAGATAGATTTGGAGAGATGGAAAAATCTACAACTATCATTAATGAGCAGAATAGCAACAATTAAGATGAACATATTACTAAGACTGTTGTTTTTATTTCAAATGATACCAACAAAGCTAGAGAAAAAGTATTTTGAAACGCTTAATAAAATAATAATGAAATTCATATGGCAAGAGAAAAAAGCGAGAAATAACATAAAAATGTTACAAGATGCAAGTATTAGAGGAGGGTTTGGACTATCAAACTGGGAATTATATTACCAGCAACAGCACTGTCATGGATGAAAGAATGGGTTGTGCTGAAGAAAACAAAGTTATTGACATTGGAGAGACATGATTTACAACTAATTTGGCATGTGTTTTTGTGGTATGGGAAAAACAAGATACGTAATCATTTTCTAAGACATTATGTAAGAAATACTTTATCAGTATGGGTGGAAGAAGGCGGGGCTTAGCAGTGAGAAGACGGAGTTTCAGGCCATTCCTGAAATTCCCCTATTCCGGAGGAATTGGACTGGTCATTTTCGATCCTAGCTGTCCTGAAGAGACAGTGAAGGTTTGGGGAGATCCAGTGACCTCAGAGACGTTCGCAGGTCTCGGGGGGGGGGCGGCTCGGAATTCAACCCCTTTTGCCAACCCTTTCTGGATTAGCTGTATACTAACAGAAACTGCAGGTAGCCCCTAAGAATGGTAGAAGTGATTTCAACTGGTAAGCTGATTTTATTACTCAAAGAGAGATGGTCCGCATTAAAATCTAAGCTAATTGAAACCAAAGAACAGAAGAATCTAGCGGCGAATTGGTTTTTTTTAAATGGATTTATGGCTGGTGGTTACCCTATTTCTTAAATGTTTTGAATGCTGTTTACGTGGATAAAGGAAAGTTTACTTTACTTCAACACTCCCTCAGGCTCTCCTTAAGTGGGCTGTAAACCAATTTACTATAATTTGGCTTCTTATAACTTGACACTTTTACTGCTTGGCTGTGTTGGTCTAAGATCAGATAAGATTGCATAGCTCCCAGCGTGTCCTTACTTGCAAATATCTTCTGCGTCATATCATGGCATCTATACTTGCTTCAAGTGATTCGTTTCAAATGATTTTCTCCACTTTTCAAAAGTTGTTTGATACATATGAAAAATCTGGAAAAAAAACTGGACTATCTGTTGTTTTTAACATTAAAATATGAAGGAAAGAGTGAGAACGTTGAATGTTTGAGTGCTTCTGAAATTCAAATGAAGAATGTCAGAAAGGAAGTCTCTCAACTTGCTGTCACGTCAGGCGTCTGGTCTACTTCGGAGGCAGAAAGAGAAAGAGATGCAACGCTTGAAAGATGGGCAGCCATACAGAAAATTTATCTCAAAAGACAGATTGCAGGAGGAATGAGAAGCATTAAAGAATCTATACTTTATGAAACATTATTTGCAGAATTTTCGATACCACCCTTGAAAATCAAAGACAAATTGAGTGGAACAAACCAAGGACAACGTTATTACACCAGAGGCACCCTAAGCAAAAAGGTGCGAAGATATTCCTGTTTGGACTTGCTTATAAAAACGTTTGGGGAACTTGTTTTAAGAATGGCAATAGGACTAAGGAAGTTTTGCTATTGGAGAGACATAGGCTGATAGATTGAAGAATACAATTGAAAATTAGCTAAATCTAATTACTCTTATTTGTAATAGATATAGCTGAATAATAATTGATATTGATAGTAATGTATATGATGTGGAGTTGATATGATAAATAATAATTGGATATGAGAAAGGAAGGTTGGAAATATTTTTGGATTATATACAAAGGGTATTAATCACAATAATTATCACTATTAAAAAATAAAATAGAATATATACAGTTAAATGTTAATTAATATGGGGAAATGTTATGATATATGATATAACTACATAAAGAAGGGAGAATGATAATAAACTATACTGCATGGAAGATGGAATTTTTGGTATTAAATATTATGGATGTTCAGCTAAAATAGGATATGAGGATTTGATGTTAATAGAGGATTTTACAAACAAGTAAATGAAATGTCAGCAGGTGTTATGGATTAATTCTTTGGCATAGTTAAGGATGAAGGATGTTTAAATAACTGTAGTCAACTAAAAGTGGAGGTATAATGATGTTAATATGGTAAACATTTGAGTTAAGATATTTGAATTAATATGAATTAATGGAAGAGATGCACCAAAACATGTTGTAACCAGCTGATATACTTTTATATATATATATAATATACCTGTGTTCTTTTTTTTGTCTTTGTTTTTGTTTTGTTTTTTCTTCCCTGCCTTGTCTTTTGTTCTTTTTGTCTTTTTTTTTTTTTTTGATTTTTTTCTTTTCCCACTGGTGTGGGCATGTATTGTTTAAGATTATTATTTTTACTAATATTTTTAAATAATAATTACAGTCAAATGAAAATGGATATATGATGATGGTGATATGTATGAATATTTGAGTTAAAATGCTCGAGTTAACATGAGTTATGTTTGTTGACTGTGGAGGAGATGCACGAAAGTTTATTTGTGACCGACTGACACACTTCCTATAGCATGTAAAGAAAGATGTTGTACTTGTTTTAAATTAAAAAATAAATTTTTTTTAATAATAATAAAAAAAGAAATACTTTATCAGTATGGAAGAAAATTAGAGAAAAACACTATTTAAAAATACCAAAGTGGCTTTCAACAGTGGAAGCATTAATACATCTGTCAGCCTCTGCTTTTCTGCTACTTCGGCTGCCATTGAAACGGGGAGGGGGGGCATGGTATTTGGGAAGGGAATCATTATGTGCTGGAGGCAGATTCTAGACGCTGGTCTGACCATCTCATTGTGCATGCGGAGGAAGGGAGTTTCCCACCAAGGTTAACTGTCCAGCATTCCATCCTGGTGATGTTTTTTGAAGATATCTCCCACCTGACAGTTGGGTGAATTATAATTGGACTATGGACTGGGGTGCCAAGGGGAGGGGATTGAACTATACATGATATTCTTTGCTTTTGCTTTTCTTTGCTTTTGCTTTGCTTTTGCTTTTCTTTGTTTTTACAACTGTGTATCATCCGCATACTGATGGTATTTTATCCCGTGCCGCCGAATGATCTCACCCAGCGGCTTCATGTAGATATTAAACAGGAGGGGGGACAGGACCGAACCCTGTGGCACCCCATGATTCAGGGGCCTAGGGGTCGATCTCTGCCCTCCGACCAACACCAACTGCGACCTGTCCGAGAGATAAGAGGAGAACCACCGTAGAACAGTGCCTCCCACCCCCACCTCCCGCAGTCGTCGCAGAAGGATACCATGGTCAATGGTATCGAAGGCCGCTGAGAGGTCAAGGAGCACTAGGACAGAGGCATGACCTCCATCCCTGGCTCTCCAGAGATCATCGGTCAGAGCGATCAAAGCGGTTTCCGTGCTGTAGCCAGGACTAAATCCCGACTGGAAGGGATCTAGATAATTGGTTTCCTCCAAGGACCGCCGGAGCTGAAAGGCCACCACTTTCTCAACAACCTTCCCCACGAAGGGGAGGTTGGAGACTGGATGATAGTTGTTTAAAACGGCTGGATCCAAAGATGGCTTCTTCAGAAGGGGTCTCACCACCGCCGCCTTTAAAGCGGGGGGAAAGAACCCCTCCCAAAGGGAGGTGGTAACAACCGCCTGGATCCAGCCCCGTGTCACCTCCCTGCTGTTAGCAACCAGCCAAGAGGGGCACGGGTCCAGCACACATGTGGAGGCACTTACGGCTCCCATGGCCTTGTCCACATCCTCAGGGGTAACAGCTTGAAAATCAATCCAGTGATGTCCATCCAGATTCTCCCTGGTGCCTCGGCTGGCTCTGCGCAATTGGAGTCCAGGTCCGTCCGAAGCCGAGCAACTTTATCCGCGAGGAATTGGACATAGTCCTCAGCTCTGCCTTGCAAAGGATCACTCGTATCCCTCCTATTTAGGAGGGAACGGGTTATCCTGAACAAGGTGGCTGGGCGTGACTCAGCGGAAGCTATCAGAGAGGCAATGTGTGTTCTTTTTGTCATCCTGATTGCCCGAAGGTAGACTCTGATGCTGGATGTTAAAAGCGCTCGCTCTGACTCAGACTTACTGGATCTCCATCGTTGCTCTAGGCATCTCTTTCGGCGCTTCATCTCCCGGAGTTCCTCAGTAAACCAAGGAGCCCTCCTGGATCCACTGCCTCGGATCGGCTGTAAAGGCGCAATCCGGTTAAGAGCCTCTGCCGCTGCTGAATTCCAGGCAGCAACCAGAGTCTCCGCCGGACTGCGGGCAAGGGTATCAGGAACAACACCAAGCTCCATCTGAAAGCCCAAAGGGTCCATAAGGCACCTGGGGTGGAACCACCTAATCGGTTCCTCCTCCCTACAGTGGGGGTTTGGTCTCCGAAAGTCAAGCCTCAGTAGGTAGTGGTCCGATCATGACAGGGGTAAGATCTCGCTACCCCTCAAACCAAGATCACAACTCCACTGCTCCAAGAGGAATACAAGGTCGAGCATGTGACCCGCCGAGTGAGTCGGGCCCCGAATTACTTGGGTCAAGCCCATGGCTGTCATGGAAGCCATGAACTCCTGTGCTCCATCAGAGTGTTCACCGAGCGAAGGCAAATTGAAATCCCCCAGAACCATAAGCCTGGGGGACTCAATTGCCAGCTCAGCTACTGACTCGAGGAGCGAGGGGAGGGCTGCTGCAACGCTGTTGGGAGGCAGGTACGTTAACAGCAAGCCCACTTGACCCTTGAGGTCCAACTTCACCAGCAAGGACTCACACCCGACAAGCTCCGGAGCAGGGATCCTACGAGGTACTAGAGACTAGAGACTCTCGGATAACAATAGCCACACCCCCACCCCTTCACTGGGGTCGCGGCTGATGAAGCACCTGAAAACCCTCTGGGCACATTTCAGTGAGGGGGACTCCTCCCTCCGGGCGCAGCCAGGTTTCAGTAATACATGCCAGGTCTGCCCTCTTGTCTAAAATTAGGTCCCGGACGAGGGGAGCCTTGTGAACTACAGACCTGGCATTTAGTGACAGCAGCCTGAGACTAGGGTCCTGATTACTCATGCCATCTGGCCTTGGAGTGGGACTCATAGGGCCGGAAGGAGGGATCTCTGTAACGTAGCGAGCACTCCTTCCCCGGTAATGGCCAGCCCTAAAGTCCCTGCCATATCTGCCCCTCCCTGTTAAGACCGTAATGCTCCGGCCCACTCCCGTGTCCGTAGTCCCTCCACCCACCCCCATAGCCCCCGCATTTTCCAACAGGCCCTTCGAATCAGTCACCCTGAGATTGGAATAGGCCCAGATCCACCCAACACTTCTGCGAAGCACTCAGTGTGGGGAACCCGGTTCCCATCCCAATCTCACTTACACACCCAAACACTCACTCACTCACACCCCCACGAGAATTTAAAAATAGAACAATATAATATAAAAAGGGAATTACACAAGTTTAAAAAGTGGGATCATTCACTTACAATCATACACATCCACACTACTTACAAAGAAAAATTGCGCAGATATAAAAAGGTGATAAAATAAGCGAACAATCCGTACATAAAGACATAAAGTCCATAGAGCAACAGCACAATAAACCAGTCAAGGCCGGCACAATATGAGGGAGCTAAAAAGGCCTCTTTCTCTAAAGGTCTAGTACAGGAAGAATAATAGTCGAGATGGCTAGGGTAAAGTTTCTGAGGTAGTAGTGAATGATGATAGCCACGGTAATAAACGCAGTCCGGGGGGAGAGATGCAGAACTAAAAGTCCAGCGGGCTAAGTCCATAAAGATGAAACGGATAACATATTTTAGCAAAAGGATAACATATTTTAGCATTTGAGACAGAATGCCATAAGAGGTTCTCCCCACCAATATAAAATTCTCTGCTGCTTTTTTTTTTTGTGATTTCCCAAATCTGCTACCTGAAATAACTTCACTGCCTAACAGAAGTACCAGTCAAATATCTTTTCTTAATGATTTTCAATCTCTGCTCTTCTGAGATTCTTTGGAACATTTCTTCTCAGATAAATATGCTGAACACATGATCCGTGCTGGTTTTATATAATAAATTGGACATACCTTGCAATGTGTATAAGGTTTACTTCTGTGGTGTTTGAAAAAAAAACCCTAAGCATAAAAAATGACTAAAAATGACATATCTACACAATGTATATTTCAAATTGCTGTATTTTTTTAAGTGTATCTCTGTATAATAACAGTGATCCTTTATATATGAATATGAACACTCTCTCTCTCTCTCTCTCTCTCTCTCTCTCTCTCTCTCTCTCTCTCTCTCTCTCTCTCTCTCTCTCTCTCACACACACACACACACACACACACACACACACACACACACACACACAGAGTTCATATTTCTCCAAGCTAAAACTTTTTCTTTAGCTACATGGACATTTAAAAACTGAAAATAAATAAAAAATATTATTATCAAATTGAGCTATGTGGTGGTATATCAATCATGGTTGCTTAAGTGTGAAACAATAGTTTGAATTCTATGATGACAATCATTTTACATGATCTCTAATTTCAAACAATTTATTTCATTTTAGAAATAGTAGTTCTCTAATTGTTGGAGAACTTTCAGACAAACCATCACGCTTATTAGAAAGAAATACACATAGAAACATTGATATAGCAATAGCAATAGCAGTGGACTTATATACCGCTTCATAGGCCTTTCAGGCCTCTCTAAGCAGTTTACAGAGAGTCAGCATATTGCCCCCAACAATCTGGGTCCTCATTTTACCCACCTCGGAAGGATGGAAGGCTGAGTCAACCCTGAGCCGGTGAGATTTGAACCGCTGACCTGCTGATCTAGCAGTAGCCTGCAGTGCTGCATTTAACCACTGTGCCACCTTGGCTCTTGTGGCAGGGAGAAGCAGTTGTTGTTTCCCAGCACGAGCAGTGGTGGAGAGAAGAAGTAGCCGCTGTCCCAGAGAGCACATGGAGCCTCTCGGCCTGTTTTCTCTCCACCGCTGCTCTGGCTGGGAAAGCAACTTGTGTAGCATAGTGAAATTTAGCAACTGGGAGTTGCCGCTTTGGGTCATGTAAGTCCCATCCAGAAAGCACTGCAGCATAGAGAAACAGTCTTCAACCTGTCTGTTTCTCTCTGCTGCAGCGCTTTCCGGATGGGGTTTAAAGGATCCAGAGTGGCAACTCCTGGTTGCTAAATTTTGCTGTGCTGCACAAGATTCTTTCCCAGCAAGAGCAGTGGTGGAGAGAATACA
This sequence comes from Thamnophis sirtalis, assembly GCF_051295495.1. Lineage (NCBI taxonomy): Eukaryota > Metazoa > Chordata > Lepidosauria > Squamata > Natricidae > Thamnophis > Thamnophis sirtalis. The sequence continues at coordinate 70,062,822 of NW_028261384.1, forward strand.
GCTGCTGACCCAGAGAACATGTACTCTCCAGGTCGTCAGCTGTTTTCTCTCCACCCCAGTACTTTACGGATGGAACAGTAAGGTAAGAACCTTACCCAAACTGCTTCAGTCCACCTGTGCCCGTGCTTCCTCCCTGTGCCTCCCCCTCCCCCTCTCACTCATGCTTCCCCCCACCGTGATACCCCATGGCCCTTCGGTCGAGACTGGCAGGCCACAGGCCAGGTAAATTGTTTCAATTGAGGGGGAGGATGTAGTTTAAGGCCAGGCCAGGGTTCTCTAGGTGAGTGTGGGCAGTGCGCCTGGCCATGAGGACTTCCAGGAAGGCTTCAGGGAAGGCAGCGAAGCATGGTGGGGCCACATGCTGCATGGAAGGAAGTAGGGAAGACAGGTGGGGATGAGGGGGAAGCTAGCTAGGCCACAACTGGCAGGCTTACTTATTCATGCAGGCAGATCAGAGCTGTTCAGTTGGGCTGCAGCAGGCACTTCATGGGAAGGCAGGCAAGCCACAGAGACTGTGTGGTCAATGCAGCCGAGGAGCCACATAGTGTGCTATGCTGAGGAAGTGAGATGAGAAGTGGCGGGGTGAGCAGGTGGGTAAAGCGGGTGGGTGGGGCAGGCAGGGTAAGTGGATGGGTAGGCAGGGGAGCGGCCAGCCTGAGATGGTATTTGCTGGTTCTCTGAACTACTCAAAATTTCCGCTACCAGTTCATGCGAACTGATCCAAACCAGCTGAATATCACTTTGATCTTATCAGTAAAAAACAACAACACATAGTGGCAATTGTTTATAGTCTTTATACATTATTAATGGGTAAATGTGTTCAATAATAGACAACAAACAAAAAAACGGTCCTAAATGTATTCTAGCATTACACAAGATTGCAAGATGGTTTTGAAAAAGACAGTCTAATTCTAATTCTTCAAATTCTAATGCATATCTATGCCCAACTAAACAATTCAAATGTATTGTCCAAGATTTTCAATAAGGAAAAGTTCATTTCTGAACTTGCCAGCAATCGTATTATGGATTCCTAATTGGCATTCTTCGATGAAGCATATATATTACAATCTCAATAAAAGCTCAGATGTATGCAAGTGAGCCACTTTGAATTTCATCCTTAATATAGTATCAGAGAAATATAGTAAATATAGTTGGAAAACTATATGTATAGCAGAAAGCATGGGAAGCAAAGGTCCTTCACATATGCAATTCTTCAATTAATATTAAGACTCTGTGTGATTCTTAGCAACTAAATCATAATTCTTCAACAGGCAGAGTTGCATTCAAAGACTATTACCCCAAATAAGATGGATGGAAGTTAGTATTAGCTTCAGGTATAGTACAATGGGTATTCAAAAACATCCTATACTGTAAATATTACTGCATGCTTTTCTGCACTACAGTCAATTGCCCTAATCCAATTTAATTTAGGAGATGGGAATTTGGGAGATGAAAATATTTCCTCCATTTTAAATTTTTTATCTTGTTCACCTGAAATATCCAGTCCAAACACAAAAAAGAATATGCTTGCTAAAAAGTGCTCCTCAGTAAAATGAATGGGAAACATGGAAGAGAATCCACATCTACATATTATTGTTGTGAAACCTGTTGAAGAGGGTAAGTTAAGATAAATTTGACATTATAATGTTTCGCCCTTGCTAAATTAGTTGAGATGCCTTCCCATTTTTAATAAAAAATGTTGAGACATACTGTAGTTGTGAATTAGTATTTAGGTTTTTAGTTAGAAAAGTTTTTGTTTTAATACTCATTCTTAATAAATCTATGTGACACTTAAGTTCAAGTTTTTAGTTTTGTTGTAGTAGATTTTTGAACGAACGGCTTTTTGTAAATGTGAAAGTATAACAATATACTATAGCAATGAATACTTATAAACAAAAACAGAGTTGAAGTAAAAAAAAAAATAGAGCATGCTTTATACTGGCAGTCCTGTAGGTAAAGGTAAAAGTTCGCTTGCACATGCCTACTAGTGGTTTCTGGCTCTAGGGGCGGTGCTCATCTCCATTTCTAAGCCAAAGACATCTCCGAAGACATCTTCATGGTCATGTGGTCGGCATGACTAAACGCCGAAGGCGCATGGAGTGCTGTTACCTTCCCATCAAAGTGGTCCCTATTTTTCTACTTGCATTTTTCTACATGCTTTTGAACTGCTAGGTTGGCAGAAGCTGGGACAAGTAATGGGAGCTCATTCCATTATGCGGCACTAGGGATTCAAACTGCTGAACTGCTGACCTTCTGATCGACAAGCTGAGCATTTTAGCCACTGAGCCACCGTGACCCCTTTTGGCAGACAAAGGAATAAGGTAGACTGAATGTAAGGGGACTTGTTTTTAAGTATATATGGTATATGGCAGTCCTATATATACTGTGTATACTTAAAAATAAGCCCCCTTACATTCAATATACTGAATAAGTATATTGTAAGTATATTTAGAATAGCAGCATTACATATTTTTGCCACAGAAATCTGTATAATTCAATGACCCAGTGATGTTGTTTATGCATTTTTGACAATAAAGCTATGGTATTGTACTTTTTCTGTGCAATGAAGGTAGGATGAAGCACAAGAGCAATGCATGGCATCTCATCCCTACACTCAAAAAAATTCTTCAGGATACTAGACAAAGACTCTCTTTTTGCTAGCATTATGATAAAATACTAGATAAATGCCAAAATAAGATATAGCTTTTCTGCTATAGCAAAACTATTCTTAGTACCAGAAGCACACAGGCATATTTAAATCAAAGAGCTACTAACCTAGACACCTGTTAATCAGCTATGATTTGCAATGCTAAATGTAGGCTGCATAATCAACTCTCTCAGTTTAGTGCAAAACTGTATGTGCTTTTATTTATTTTACAAAATAAAAATGAAATGTTTAGGTTATAGTGTTCAGCAAATCATATGCTTTTCAGGCCAGCTTGTTGGCTTTCCTATGGGAAAAAAAGGTGGAACTCATATTTTTTTAGAATTAATGTTTTTCTGGCGATTTCTGAGCTTATTGATCTTCTTGGAACTGGTGAGCACAGGATTGCTTTTCTTTAAGTTTTGTTTTGGTATCCTAATGTGACCAGAGTTTCTGGAATTCAGCTTTCTATTAGAGGCTGCTTGTAGTTTCTTTTCTTGGAGTCTCTGTTCCCATCGCTAGGAAACATAATGTAAAATAATGTTAGCATTCAGAAAACTTTGATTACACTGGAAGCCATTCCTTCATCTACTCATGGATATTCACTATCAGTGAAGACAACAGCCATGTTAACTTGTTAGGGAAAAAAGTAAATGAATTAAATTCCAAACTATAAAACAAAATCATTTCCACTTTCCTATACTTATAGAAATGCTTAACTTAGCAGCACTTGGCAGTTGATGGTTTGCAAAATCATGCTTCTATAATAATAGATGGTCTCCTTGTACACTTCTGGAACACAGTTCTTGTAGCTGGTTGGACAAAATGAAAACCAGAGAGTAGAGCCAATCCTACCAGGTAGGAATGAACAACTTTTTCTTCGATGGGGGCAGGACAATGGTCCACTTGTAAAGGATGGTTTAACTTTAAAAGATATCTTTATGCATTTTTCCCTATAAAGGTACATCAGGCTCCCAGTCAGAGGATAATTTGTTCTACATTCAAGTGTTCTAACTTGTGTTATAAAAACCATGTCATGCATATCGATTTCAGTGCACTTTATATTATTCTTTCACTTGTCCAGTTTTTCTTTTAAAATAATATTTTGTATCAGTGGTTAGATCTAGCAAACACTTCTATATATTTAAAATACTCCATTTGTTCTTTTAATTCATGAAAATCTTAGTATATGGGCTGGGTTAGGGGTGACAATATGACTTAGGGCTAAAACTATGTTAAATAGTTTTTTCCCAAAAACATATTGCTCAGTGTGGATAAAAATGGCTTTTAAACTTGTATTTTTCTGCTAATATATATGCAAAGTGGTTTTGGAGAGAAATTCCAGAAATATAAATAATTAAATACAAAAAGAAAAGGAAAAAAATCCCCAGAACACTTGGATTAAGAGTTGGATCAGCCTGCCAAAGAAGTGTCATTTCAATACCTCACCTTGAAATCATGTGGTGCAGAATGATAAACTTTAGTATTGTGTTCATAACAAGAGTAGCTGATTTTTATACTAACAGGACTTATTCAAATATGCTCCTAGTATGGCTTCTTTTAGACATGCACTTAACTAACTAAGGCACTAAGCATAGTAATAACAATATCCAGTATTGAAAATAATATACTGTATTTTCACGACCATAAGGCGCACCGGATTATAAGCCGCAGTATCAGTTAACGTTAATTTTTCAAACTTTTTTCATATATAAAGCGCACCGGGTTATAAGCCGCACTTTTTTTTGCAACATTTCCCCCCCCCCCTGCCTGCATTCCGTTTCCTAGCCTGGCTGGCCACTCGTTCATTTCGTTTCCCCCCCTGCCTGCATTCCGTTTCCTAGCCTGGCTGGCCACTCGTTCATTTCGTTTCCCCCCCTGCCTGCATTCCGTTTCCTAGCCTGGCTGGCCACTCGTTCATTTCGTTTCCCCCCCTGCCTGCATTCCGTTTCCTAGCCTGGCTGGCCACTCGTTCATTTCGTTCCCCCCCCCATGCCTGCATTCCGTTTCCTAGCCTGGCTGGCCACTCGTTCATTTCGTTTCCTAACCTGTCTGCCTGTAAGATAATAAATGACAGTAAAAATATAAAGCATAATTATTCTTTTTCTTTGCCATTCTTATATTATTATTATTCCATTTGGAAGGTTATAAGGTATAGTTTAAAATGCTTTGAAATCCCCATTCCCTCCCCACTCCAGGGGAAGGATACTATGAAATCCCCATTCCCTCCTCACTCCAGAGGAAGCATACTATGAAATCCCCATTCCCTCCTCACTCCAGGAGAAGGATACTATGAAATCCCCATTCCCTCCTCACTCCAGGGGAAGGATACTATGAAATCCCCATTCCCTCCTCATTCCAGGGGTAGGATACTATGAAATCCCCATTCCCTCCTCACTCCAGGGGAAGGATACTATGAAATCCCCATTCCCTCCTCACTCCAGGGGTAGGATACTATGAAATCCCCATTCCCTCCTCACTCCAGGGGTAGGATACTATGAAATCCCCATTCCCTCCTCACTCCAGGGGAAGGATACGATGAAATCCCCATTCCCTCCTCACTCCAGGGGTAGGATACTATGAAATCCCCATTCCCTCCTCACTCCAGGGGTAGGATACTATGAAATCCCCATTCCCTCCCCACTCCAGGGGTAGGATACTATGAAATCCCCATTCCCTCCCCACTCCAGGGGTAGGATACTATGAAATCCCCATTCCCTCCCCACTCCAGGGGTAGGATACTATGAAATCCCCATTCCCTCCCCACTCCAGGGGTAGGATACTATGAAATCCCCATTCCCTCCTCACTCCAGGGGTAGGATACTATGAAATCCCCATTCCCTCCCCACTCCAGGGGTAGGATACTATGAAATCCCCATTCCCTCCCCACTCCAGGGGAAGGATACTATGAAATCCCCATTCCCTCCTCACTCCAGAGGAAGCATACTATGAAATCCCCATTCCCTCCTCACTCCAGGAGAAGGATACTATGAAATCCCCATTCCCTCCTCACTCCAGGGGAAGGATACTGTGAAATCCCCATTCCCTCCTCATTCCAGGGGTAGGATACTATGAAATCCCCATTCCCTCCTCACTCCAGGGGAAGGATACTATGAAATCCCCATTCCCTCCTCACTCCAGGGGTAGGATACTATGAAATCCCCATTCCCTCCTCACTCCAGGGGAAGGATACGATGAAATCCCCATTCCCTCCTCACTCCAGGGGTAGGATATTATGAAATCCCCATTCCCTCCTCACTCCAGGGGTAGGATACTATGAAATCCCCATTCCCTCCCCACTCCAGGGGTAGGATACTATGAAATCCCCATTCCCTCCCCACTCCAGGGGTAGGATACTATGAAATCCCCATTCCCTCCCCACTCCAGGGGTAGGATACTATGAAATCCCCATTCCCTCCCCACTCCAGGGGTAGGATACTATGAAATCCCCATTCCCTCCCCACTCCAGGGGTAGGATACTATGAAATCCCCATTCCCTCCCCACTCCAGGGGTAGGATACTATGAAATCCCCATTCCCTCCTCACTCCAGGGGAAGGATACGATGAAATCCCCAATTCCTCCCCATTCCAGGGGAAGGATACTATGAAATCCCCAATTCCTCCCCATTCCAGGGGAAGGATACTATTCAAAAACATTATTGGTATCTATTTTTATTTTTGAAAACTTTTTAAACTTTTTAAACTTTTAAACTTTTAAACAGCTTTATTTTATAGTCGGCTCTAATCATCTTCCATGAAACCTTCGAACTCTTCGTCCTCCATATCGGAGATCATCAATTGGGCGATGGTGGCATCCAGCAAACCCGAATCCGTATGGCCCGTATCTTCATCGTCAGAGTCATCAGTTTCGATACTCTCGATGCCGATGCCATTGCTGGTCAGTCCAGGAATGAAGTCAGCCTTCGCGAACCCTCGGATGACAGTTCTGGCAGATACTTTATGCCAGGCATCCACTATCCACTGGCACACAGTGGCATAACTTAGGGAAAGAGGAGGTGTGGGACAGATCGTGGGATCGCTGTTTTCTGAGCTTGATGGGCAAGGATTTCCCACCCCACCACCTCTTAGAGAAAGAGGAGGTGTGGGACAGATCGTGGGATCGCTGGTTTCTGAGCTTGATGGGCAAGGATTTCCCACCCCACCACCTCTTCGGGAAAGAGGAGGTGTGGGACAGATCGTGGGATCTCTGGTTTCTGAGCTTGATGGGCAAGGATTTCCCACCCCACCACCTCTTAGGGAAAGAGGAGGTGTGGGACAGATCGTGGGATCGCTGGTTTCTGAGCTTGATGGGCAAGGATTTCCCACCCCACCACCTCTTAGGGAAAGAGGAGGTGTGGGACAGATCGTGGGATCGCTGGTTTCTGAGCTTGATGGGCAAGGATTTCCCACCCCACCACCTCTTAGGGAAAGAGGAGGTGTGGGACAGATCGTGGGATCGCTGGTTTCTGAGCTTGATGGGCAAGGATTTTCCACCCCACCACCTCTTAGGGAAAGAGGAGGTGTGGGACAGATCGTGGGATCGCTGGTTTCTGAGCTTGATGGGCAAGGATTTTCCACCCCACCACCTCTTAGGGAAAGAGGAGGTGTGGGACAGATCGTGGGATCGCTGGTTTCTGAGCTTGATGGGCAAGGATTTTCCACCCCACCACCTCTTAGGGAAAGAGGAGATGTGGGACAGATCGTGGGATCGCTGGTTTCTGAGCTTGATGGGCAAGGATTCTCCACCCCACCACCTCTTAGGGAAAGAGGAGGTGTGGGACAGATCGTGGGATCGCTGGTTTCTGAGCTTGATGGGCAAGGATTCGCTACCCCACCACCTCTTAGGGAAAGAGGAGGTGTGGGACAGATCGTGGGATCGCTGGTTTCTGAGCTTGATGGGCAAGGATTCTCCACCCCACCACCTCTTAGGGAAAGAGGAGGTGTGGGACAGATCGTGGGATCGCTGTTTTCTGAGCTTGATGGGCAAGGATCCCACTATCTTACTATTTTATTTTTCTTTATGTACACTGGTCACCTTACCCAAGGGACGTGTGCTTCAAGTTTGAGCGTACTAAGTAAAATCGGGAGGGAGAGACCCAAGGGACGTGTGTGAGCTTCAAGTTTGAGCGTAAAATCGGGAGGGAGAGATTTTCGATCTTTTTCCATATATAAAGCGCACCGGGTTATAAGCCGCACTGCTGGTTTTTTATCAAATTTTAGGATTTTCAGTGCGGCTTATAGTCGTGAAAATACGGTATATCATTCCAGAATTTTATCTATTTTTCTAATTATGTAATATCACGTAGGAAGGAGTTTTGTTAAAATTCTAAGACAATTTGTATTTCTCTATTCTTGCTTACTTTGACCCTGGAATATAGGCTAACATACTCCTTGCTTTTGTGCATCCCATCCATTCTACATGCTTACAAGAATCTGTTCTTACCTGAAACCTTTTGCTTAATGGAACCTTCCACTTTTCCACTGAGCACTCATCAAGAAGCATCAACCTAAAATAATTGCATAATTAAGAAGATCAGAATAGAAATGTACACAATCTTCATCCCATTTTGGTCTTGAGATTTATTACCAACAGTTTAGATACCTTTAAATGTACAGGTAATCCTCTACTTACGAATACAATTGAGCCCAAAATTTATGTTGCTAAGTGAGACATTTGTTAAATGAGTTCCATTTTACACCCTTTTACCATAGATATGAAGTGAATCACTGTAGTTATTAAATGTTTGTTAAATGAATGGGGTTTCCTCATTGACTTTGCTTGTTAAAAGGTTACAAAAGATGATCACATGACCCCACGGCACTTCAACCATCATAAATATGAGTCAGTTGCCATGAGTCTGAATTTTGATCATGTGTCCATGGGGATGGTGGAATGATTGTAAGTGTGAAAAATGATCATAAGAACTTTTTTCAGTACCATTTTAACTTTGAATTGTCACTAAATGAACTGGTTGTAAGTCAAGGGCTACTTGTATTGCTACCTTCATAGGGGATAAATTACCATTGGTTGACTGCTTACATTATCTTACATATCAATGTAATCTTATAACTTAATGTGTTTAATACCAGTTGTTATAGAAAAGAAGAAAGAAAATGTTTCTGTGCCACACTTATAAGATTCCTGCATTTAGGAATCCCCAACCCCCGGGCTGTGGACCACTACCGAGCCATGGCCTATTTACAACAGGACTATGTGAGTGGCGGGCCAGCATGTGTGCACATGCAAGTGCAGCTCAACTTGCACAAGTTGAGCTGCACACATATGCACATGTGTACTGGCCTGCTGCTCACACAAGTTGAGCTGCACATGCATGTGTGTGTGCATTATACCACTGCTTGTATGGCCCAGTTCCCCTCTCCTCATCCCCCTTTTACCGTGCCGGGGCTGCCAAGCTGCAAAGGTTGGGAACTACTGCTGCATTTGGTGATCATGTACATAACCCAGAAAACTGGGTTAAATGTTTTTTTAATCTGATTGATCAGGGCTCTTTATCTATTTTTATTTTGTATGACATTTGATTTCAAAGCAAGAGGAGTGAATGAGAAGCAAAGCAAAGTGCCTTGATGGTTTATTACTAAAGAACTGTTCCTTTCTTTTCTTAATCCCTTAACATTAAAGTTAATAGGAAAAAGCATTAATCAAACCACGTCTTGAGTAGATTCTGTCCTTGTAATGGGAATTGAGAGAGCTTTAGAACCTGGAGATCCACAGTCTCAATTGATAATTGGCAGTGAATTAAAAAAAAGGTAAGAGTTGTCATCAGTGTAACAATAAAAGAACTTCAGAGGATCACTCCCACCACCCTTAGACTACTTTGAAATCTATATTTTTTAAGGCTTTGGATACTGTCACTGGGACTTACACTTTTAATTTCTCTTAAACAATGTTCCCACCATAAATGCTACATTTATATTTATATACTGCATTGTTCAAAGATATTTAGTCTTTCTTATAAAACAATTTACAAAAAGAAATTCATGAAAGCAATATCCATGAAAACATAAATATAAGCAGTTTTATATTGTATTAAATTTTTAGTAATGATAATATAGAGTATAGATAGTATAGATCAATGATATATAGAATTATATAAATGCATTCGTTTGCTTCATACTGTCTACCGGAAATTGATTCCAGAAATCATTTAGAGTGAATTGATTAGTTTATCAGGTACCTATTGGGATCCAAAAATTGAGGGTGGATTAGATTCCAGTCCAAAGTTACTAAATACTATTATTTGGAGATTCGTACTACTTTTGACCTTGCAGACATTTGGAATCAGGTTTGGTACAAATCTTCCCACAGCTTTGAAAGCTCAGTGATTTATAACATTCCATCAGCATTGTTTTGCCACAAGCAAATTCTTTCTTTTTGTTCTAAATTGCTGGGCTGTTATACAATCCAAAAAAAATTGCTGCAATATTGTTTATCTAACAAAGTGAAAAACAGTCCTTAATCTATCAACGAATGCTTTTAATCTTTCTCATCCTATTGTACCCCAAATGTATTAAAAGTATAAATCATACCCAGCATTTCCAGTTAGGGAACATGGTTGGAGAATGCCAGCTTGGGGAAGACCAATGGGCTTGTATAGGTGAAACTCGAAAAATTAGAATATCGTGCAAAAGTTCATTTATTCCAGTAATGCAACTTAAAAGGTGAAACTAATATATGAGATAGACTCATTACATGCAAAGCAAGATAGCTCAAGCCGTGATTTGTCATAATTGTGATGATTATGGCTTACAGCTCATGAAAACCCCAAATCCACCATCTCAGAAAATTAGAATATTACCTGCAATCAATAAAACAAGGCTTGTACATAGAACAATATCGGACCTCTGAAAAGTATAAGCATGCATATGTACTCAGTACTTGGTTTGGGTCCCTTTTGCAGCAATTACTGACTCAATGCGGTGTGGCATGGAAGCTATCAGTCTGTGGCACTGCTGAGGTGTTATGGAAGACCAGGATGCTTCAATAGCGGCCTTCAGCTCTTCTGCATTGTTTGGTCTCATGTCTCTCATCTTTCTCTTGGCAATTCCCCATAGATTCTCTATGGGGTTCAGATCAGGCGAGTTTGCTAGCCAATCAAGCACAGTAATCCCACGGTCATTGAACCAGGCTTTGGTGCTTTTGGCAGTGTTGGCAGGTGCCAAGTCCTGCTGGAAAATGAAGTCAGCATCCCCATAAAGCTCGTCTGCGGAAGGAAGCATGAAGTGCTCCAAAATCTCCTGGTAGATGGCTGCATTGAACCTGGACTTAATGAAGCACAGTGGACCAACACCAGCAGATGACATGGCTCCCCAAATCAACACAGACTGTGGAAACTTCACATTAGACTTCAAGCATCTTGCACTGTGTGCCTCTCCATTCTTCCTCCATACTCTGGGTCCTTGATTTCCAAATGAGATTTAAAAGTTGTTCTCATCAGAAAAGCGGACTTTGGAACACTGAGCAATAGACCAGGTCTGTTTTTCTTTAGCCCAGATAAGACTCTTCTTTTTTTAAAAAAAATAGAATTTATTTTTGTTTTCAAAACAAACACAACACATAAAATCTTCCTTCTTTACATACTGTAGAAAGTGTATCAGTTGGTTACAAAAGGTTTTCGTGCATCTCTTCCACAGTCATCAAACATAATTCATATTAACTCAAGTATTTTAACTCAAATATTTATACACATTACCCTTATACCTCCATTTTTGTTCAACTATAATTATTTAAACGTCCTTCATCATAAAATATACCAAGACTTAATACATAACCACATACTGGCATTTCATTTAATATTTCTAAAATCCTCCAATAACACTGAATCCTTATGTCCTATTCTAGCTAAACATCCATAATATTTAATAACAAACTTTTCTAGTCCTCCTTTCCAAATCACTGTTGGCAATTTTCATCTAGTTTCCTTATATTATACTCATACATATATATAGGTTGTCATCATTATCCCTCCTTTATTTGACTATATCTGTATCATAACATTTCCCCCTAATAATCAAAACTTAATTGTATCTAATTTAATTCTTTTTTATTAACCTTTGTATATAATCCAAAAGGATTTCTAATCTTCCTTTCATGGGTACCATTCAATATTCATATCCAATTACTTATCATAACACTACACATTGTATACATTATTATCATTATCATTAATTTATTTAATTAATTATATCTATTATCACTAAATCTCACTAGGTTTAACTAGTTTTATGTTATATTCTTCCATCTATTAACCTGTATCTTTCCAATAACAAAACAATCTCTGTCTTCTGCCATAGTATTTTAACTCAGATATTTATACATATTACACTTATACCTCCATTTTTATTGGACTATAATTTTTTAAACGTCCTTCATTGTAAAATATACCAAGATTTAATACATAACCACATACTGGCATTTCATTTAATATTTCTAAAATCCTCCAATAACACTGAATCCTTATGTCCTATTCTAGCTGAACATCCATAATATTTAGTAACAGACTTTTCTAATCCTCCTTTCCAGATCACTGTTTGCAATTTTCATCCAGTTTCCTTATATTGTACACACACACACACACACACACACACACACACACACACACACACACACATACAGGTTGTCATCATTATCCCTCCTTTATTTGACTATAACCTGTATCATAACATTTTCCCCTAATAATCAATACTTAACTATATCTAACTTAGTTCTTTTTTATTAACCTTTGTATATAATCCAAAAGGATTTCTAATCTTCCTTTCATGGGTACCATTCAATATTCATATCCAATTATTACTTACCATAACACTACACATTGTATACATTATTATCATTATCAATTATTTCTTTAACTATATCTATTATCACTAAATTTCACTAAGTTTAACTAGCTTTAAGTTATATTCTTCCATCTATCAACCTGTATCTTTCCAATAACAAAACAATCTCATATCTTCTTCCATTTGTAGTACCAATCCTCTAGTCATCTTCTTGATCAGCTTTGTATGGACTTCTCTTAGCAACTCCTTGCTTATAAGATTTCTCATATCATCTTGATGCCCTCTTTCTGCTTCCTTATTCAGTTTGTCTTTGATTGTCAACAGTGTTATCACAACTTTTGCTAGTGGAATTTCTTTCTTTAAATCCATAGGTTCTTTAATTTTAACTTCTTCTATATCTTGACCTTTGAAATAGATTTCCTCTCCATTTAATTCCTCTTTCTGTATTCCATTCTTTCCATTTTCAGGAACAAACCAATTACTATAGATATCAGCAGGTTTAGTCACTCTATATTCATTTTCCACTTCGGTTTTTTGAGTTTCAATCACCCCATTTTGCATTTGATGAACATTTTCAATTTTTTCATCATATTTTCTTGTTACGTGTTCTAGACATTCTAGTTTTTTCTCTACTATATTTGATAATTTCTGTAGTTCTGAAAATATATTTTGCAAAGTCAAGACCTTTATTTTTCCTTGGGATTGTGTCATTCTGACAAACACAGCTACTCTAGCTTGAAAGATCAACAAAATTAAAGCATAGATTCACAAAGAACGCTGCTCTGACTTCTTTCTGGTCAAAAACATACTTCAAAGGCACATCGGCATTCTTATCAGTCTGTAGCCAAGCAGTAAAGCCTTGTGGTGCCAAGTCAAAGCAAGCCATGAGAGAGAAAAAAATGTTCCATTTTGAATACACAAAACTCCGATCAACAATACCTCCCAGCCTCCAAAGCGGAGATACTATAAAAGAGTTTCTTTTTGTATCTTTTTTGTATATCAAATTAGAAAAAGAGGTCCAATCTTTAAATGAATTAGAAAAATACCCACAGCAATAAAAGAGGAAAATCTCTGTAAATTACAGAGAGTCATAAAGAGAAGGTAGAAGAAGAAAACTTAATCCATCCATTTCAAAAGATTTGTATAGATTCGATCCATGTAAATAACATTTAAAAAGTAAGATAACCATTCCAAATTTAATTCCGCCGCTTGATTCTTCTGTTCTCCAATTTAAATTAATTTTAAGTTTTTTATAGGCAGTCTCTTTTTTAAAACAATAAAAATTCCTCACCAGCTGGAAACACTTTCTCTTTCCATATCCTCCTGTTTTGAAGCCGCCCTGACTTTGTCAGCCTTGGCTGGATTTTTGTCACCGGCTTGAAGAACTTCTCTTGCTTCTTTCGAGGATTTTGCGATATCCCTGAGATCAGTAAGACGTATTCTTCCTGTTCACCATCTCTTCGGAATGGTTTAGGTCCGTTTGGACCACCCAGTGGCAAAGGTATTGGCTATGGTCTCAGAGCATTGAGACCACACAACCATCTCATCGTGACATTGGCTCCTCCCCTGTTCCAGGTAAGACACTTCTGACGTTTGTTGTTCAGGAGCAGCTTGACAAAAGGAATATGACATTTGAAGACCATGTCCAGGATCCATCTGTGTGTGGTGGTTCTTGATGCACTGACTCCAGCCTCAGTCCACTCCTTGTGAAAGTTCCCAACACTTTTGAATGGCCTTGTCCTAACAATCCTCTCCAGGCTGTGGTCATCCCTGCTGCTTATACACCTTTTTCTTCCACCTTTTCCCCTTCCACATAACTTTCTATTAATGTGCTTTGATAGAGCACTTTGGGAACATCCAACTTCTTTTGCAATTACCTTTTGAGGCTTTCCCTCCTTATGAAGGATGTCAGTGATGTTTTCTGCATAACTGTCAGGTCAGCAGTCTTTCTCCAGACCTTCCGTGCTGTCCTTAAAATCTGGCTGTCCCAGCAGGCCTGGGGCTAATGACTTTAACCCCACCCGAATGGTATGACTGTTGTGCTTTTTTTTAAAAAAATAATGTACTGTTTTCATGTTTGTAACTTGTTTGTCTTCCCCTCCCCCTGAATTGTGAGCCGCCCTGAGTCCCCTCAGGGAAAAGGGCAGCATACAAATAAAGTATACAATACAATACAATACAATTTCCCATGATTGTGATTCCTACTGAACCAGACTGAGAGACTATTTAAAGGCTCAGGAACCCTTTGCAGGTGTTATGGCTTAGTTAGCTGATTAGAGTGGGACACTTTGAGCCTAGAATATTGCACCTTTTCATAATATTCTAATTTTCTGAGATTGTGGATTTGGGGTTTTCATGAGCTGTAAGCCATAATCATCACAATTATGACAAATCATGGCTTGAACTATCTTGCTTTGCATGTAATGAGTCTATCTCATATATTAGTTTCACCTTTTAAATCGCATTACTGGAATAAATGAACTTTTGCATGATATTCTAATTTTTCGAGTTTCACCTGTATACTATTCAGTTGATTCATGATTGGATAACTCAACCTTAACCTATATTTCCATCTGGAAACATGCTGAATTGCTTGTGCAGTTCTTCAAAACATTTTTTAAAAGGTTTCTGTCTTACAACACAAGAAACATGCAACCTAAGTCCTGCCCCAATGGCCCTGGTTCAACTTAAGGTTTCCACATCCTTTAATCCAAGACCAAGACCCACAATGTAATCACAAATGAGAAATTGTGATAGAAACAAGAATGTGGTATTTCTTTCAGCACTTTTCCAAGTAAGTGACCATTACTTTTGACATTTTTAAAAGCCAATGTAACTCAATCTCTGTTTATATATGGCTGAGTTCAGTGGGAAACTCAATGTTTTGTTTTTACTGTCTTTTTCAAATCTTTTGACAAAACACATAAAATTAAAACCTCAAAGACCTCTGGAAAGTTTGTTTTATGAAATTTATAACTCTTTCTAAACCATTTCCATTCCTGAGCTTAATTTTGGAAGCATTCATCCTTTTGTATTGATATTATAAAATATCTCAAGATTAACCAACATCGTGCTTATTACTTTACCCACTCCTCTCCCATTTTCCCTTTCTTTCAGAATCAAAACTCAGAAGTTTAACCTTTTCTTAATTTTTCAAAATAAATCTTTTCTATTCTTTGTTACCATCTCTTTCTTAAGCATTAATGCACTCAAACCTATTGATGTGGTATTCGGATCACAATCACTCATACTAGATACTGCCATGCTCAGACTGCTGCTCAGGGCTTATGATAAGACATTATTACCAGTGCAACCTTATAAACTGATTCAAAATGAACTTCTGAACATTATAGCTGAAAATTTTTTGAATCTAGGTCTCAATAAGTCCATCTCTGTTTCTTCTACAATATGTAGGTTTTTTGCAGTGGTGGGTTGGAGGCGGTACGCCCCAGTATGGGTGTACCGGAGCCAACCCGGAGCACCAGATACCATTCTGGTATGGTGCTCTGGAGGGCCCATCCACCTGCCCAGGCTCCTTACTGGTGTTTAAAGGCTTCTGCGCTTCCACACAGGCGCAAGGCGCGTACAGTGCCTGCGTGACGCTCTGCAGAGCAGCTGGAGCATCATGGAGTGTCGTAGAGGCGCTGTGCACATCCATGAGGACGCCATTGGCCCTGTTCCAGTTGGAACGGGATTTGCAACCCACCACTGGTTTTCTGATGCATATACAGTATGTCTTGTCTTCAAAGTTTTATGCATTTATTTTGCTGAAAATCTCAAACTACTAATGAGTACAGTTTGCTGTGTATTATCAATAGAAAATATTGGTGCTATACATCTTAATATGACTTCCTTGTTGGTTTATCATCACATACCTGGTGTGCCATTCATAGCACATAATGAGTACAACTTGATTTGGCAGAAGAGGTGGACACTGGCAAGAAGAATTAGTATACAGAGGAATTAGAGCATGAGGAACTGGAGTCAAAGATTTCAAAACATTTTTCACATCAACCATTGTGGTTATTTCATTGCAACTTCTTCTCTCCACACTCTTTATTTTAGCATGAATAACTGCAAGAAGCAAAATAATACAAAATAAGTACAGAGTAACATACTGAAACCTGCATCTGAGAAACATAAACAAAATTTCTCTACCCAATACATTTACCAGAGAGAATGTTCTACTGAACTCTGATGCTTGTTATGTAGTTATGGTTGTGTTGTGAGCCCACTAGAATGGCCTCTTTTTTATTTTTTATATTTTATTCAGGCAGGCAGGAAAAGCCATTAAAATACTGTACATCTCATGGTACATGTACTAAACAAAACTAATCTTTATGTGAAACTGTTGCTTAGTTCAATGAAGGATAAGTATTTTTGAAAACAAATGAGATTTCCAGAACCAACCTGTAGGAGCTGTTTTTCTAGTCATAAAAATAATAACATGTAATATGTTTGAGCAAAGGCTCCAACTGAAAGTTGTTATAAACAGCACAAGAATTTACCCAGACCTATTAATATTTATAATATCAATATTTGAATTTGTTTCCTTATTAACACTTCCCTATAAGCCAAACTATTAATCAGACAGTTGTTTGCACTAGCAAAACTTGGGAATTTTAAAAAGTAGTTTGAGAACCAAACTTAAGGTAATGGTGATCAGCTTTAAACATACGTTGGAATATCTGTCTCAACTGATGTTGTGGCAACTGTTGATGCCATTGCCTAAGACCCAGGAAAGTGATCATTTGAAAAAGAGGACTTTCTGAGAAGTGACTTCAGCTATATGGAATGACCTCAATTGGGAAATGCATCAAGTCTACACTTTTGGCTCTTTGAGAAGAACAACTGACATGAAGTTAACTAGCTGGTTGGGAATAGGTGGGAATGTCTGACTTCCTGTCAGCTTTCCCACTGACTTTCTTGTAGGACTTGTTCAGGGAGTATTGGAAATGATAATCACATGAATGAACTGAAGGAGCTGCAACTTAGCAAAATTTCAGTCCTATTGGCGTTTTTGAGTCTCAGATTTTGGAGACATTCTGTATGTGTCCATTTAGTGTATACCGATTTAAAAATGATTCTCCTAACGATGTATTATTTCACCCAATTGAAAGTCACAAGCAATAAGATAGACACAAGAGTTTTAGAAGGCAATGAAAGGTTCTCTTCAATATAGAAATGGTTGCAAAGTGGGCTGGCTAAATGATCAGTAGAAAAAAAGTGTATCTCTTTTCTATCTTCCCAGAATGCATTCTGAATGGCGGAACAGTGGTCAACTGACCTTAGCTCTGAAATCATGCATAAGACATTACACTTGTTACACAACTGGAAGCAGCAAGGAAACATGTCAGCTTAAAGGGAGAAAATACTATTATGACTGGCTGTTCCTCCCAACGAACTGTGAAGTCCTCCCTCTCCCCCTCCTGGTATGAAATTCAAATGATAGTATATTTTTTCTCATTTCCAACCACATTATTATATGTTTCCATCTAAAAAACGATTTAAAAACATTTTCCCTCTCAAAAACACATTGATCAAAGATGAACTATCTTAAATATAGAAAAGATAAAATAAATTCCAAATTTAAGGAAAACCAAATCAAAATACAAAACCAAGGCAGCACAAATTTATTTTGTCTCTGTGTTTTTGTTTTATTCTCAGACTCTCTGGATGAATAATTAACGAGTCCGATTTCACCGTGCTAAAAATCCCAGGACTTTCCTTCTCCCTATGAAGGGAAGGAAGAAAGAGGAAATCGAGATCGTATAGATTTTTCCTGTCTGTAATCATCATCATCCGTTGCGGTTTTTCTTACCATAGCTGTAATTTTTGTTCAGATAAATCGCCAGCGTGGGTTTTAACTTCTTGCATTTGCAGAGATCTAGAAGTTTTATTAGAAGCAGAAGAAAAGAAAGAGGTAAATTTCCATCGCCGCCAACTTCCGAGCAGAAGTAAGCCCCACTGAAATAAGAAGAGAGAAAAGGCACTTACTGGGCAACTTGCATTCTGGGAACAGCGGCTTCTCGTGGAGCATCACGTCTTCCGAAAAGTCAATCCACTTCACCTCCTCTTAACGAGAAAACAGTCACCCCAAAGGGGTAATGAAAGGTTGAAAGGCGAAGAAGAGATAGGCAGGGACAGGAAAAGCTTTCCTCTCCCAAGAGACTTTACAGCTTCCGTCAGACTCTAAAGCCCATCCTCTTGCGTTCACACATACACAAGCTTACCTCCGCCCTGCCCCCACACAAGTGCACTGGGAGCTGAAAAGCTGCCCAGCCCCGCTCTTGCCACTTTCGGAACACGCCGGCTTCGAAGCGGGTCGGTTTTTCTCGCCCAACTGACCTTGCTTGAGATGACCACCTAGGAAGCGGCAGTAGGGAAAGGATTGCGGGGGTGGAGAGTTACCTAGCCTTGGTCGAAGTTTCCTCTGACTAAATTATGGGATGGATTCTGAAACTGCCTGGAAAAGCTACAGCCCAATTAGAGGTAGAGGACCGATCGGGCTTCCTTCGAATATCTCAAAGGCTGGCTGACCCTGAACCCGACCGCTTCTTCGGAACGAGCACTTCTGAAAGCTGGTCGAAGCGGCGTGGTCTCAGAGCCCCTGGGTCCTTGAAGCACCTTTCTCTGGTGGAAAGTTCCCCTGAATCCTGAAACTCTCCCAGTTCTTGACTATCCCCTATCCCATCCACAGCAGTGCCATTTCTTGTTCTAACCTTCCAAGCCAACTAACAAAAAGAACTTCTCTTGGGAAACCGGATTATAGGGTTGACCTGGGACCGCTTGGAGTTTAACCTGCCTCTTCGCCTCACCTGCCGGGAGATCCGTAATGATGGCCTCTGGGACTATGCACACACCCCGATCATAGACAGGCAACTCCTCGCAGGATAAGGCCTCGGGCCAGCTGTGGTTGTATCTCTTCATGAGGGGCTCACAACCGTCGCGGGCTCGCTGGCACAGAGACTTGCAGGGCTTGATGGGGTCGTGGAGAAATTCCACGGTGCAAATAGGGGCGAACATAGCGCAAAGAAAGAAGCTAAGCACTGGGCTGCAGCCGAAGTCTACCAGCTCCTGGTACTGTTCGATGGCAAGGACTGCGTTCTCCTGGGTGCTGTGGTGCAAGTGATTAGGCATCCGCGTCATGTTCCAGGGCATATATCGACACATCTGGATGCGCACCGGCTCACAGGGGGACCCAGGCAACAGAGCCGCAACCGCCCGGCAAAGCCAGGGCGAGAGCCAGGCCAGGAGGACTAACAGGACCATCCTCTCGACGGAGCGGACGTCGCTTCACCGTTCACCTTGGTGCTCGGCGGTGGTCTGACCGCCGGTAGGGAGAGCCGCCAAGGAAGTGTCTGCTCTCCTCCAAAGGGTGCGAAGCTAGGTCGTCGAGGCTCGAACAAGACGCAACCATAGACAGTTGAGGGGCTGGGGATACTATTTATAACCGATTGTGCCAGTGACGTGTGAAGTGGCTTCTGTTTGCCGGCCCGGTCATTACTGGAAGGAGGGGGGAATATTCTGCGCGGGCTGAACTTCTTCAGAGGCAAGCTCCGACTGTACCTCAGTTCATTGAATTTCCACTTGACGCTCTCTGTCTCTCCTTCTCTCCCTTCCCCTCCCTCTTCCCCAGCAAGGGATTTAACGCAGACAATGAATTATCCAAGTACATTGAAAATAAGCAGTGTGATTCTGTAGAAGAGGGAAGGGGTGAGTTTGAGACGGGAGGCTATTTAAATGCTACAGGTGTAGAATACTGTAGTTTTTTGGATAGGAGAAGCCAGGCCATTAACCTGATAAGCTTTCCCTTATCTAGAAAAGAAAGATTATTTTCAACACAAATAAGGAAATTTCTCATTTGGGATTAGAAAAAAAGGAAATAGTCAAAGACAACTTTAACAAATATTTGTTCAACTTTTGAAACTAAGCCTTCTCCATTAATTAAATCCATTAAAATAAAATTCTCAAGAATACTTTTAAAATCCAGCATAGAAACAACCCCATTTCTCACCCCATTACTTTAGCAAATTCTTCACTGTACTAATATCAATGAATAAGATGTCCAGAAAATGTGGAGCCTTCTTTAAAGGATGTAACTTTTATCTATCAGTTATATGCCCTCCCTTGCTATGTTCTTCCACTTATTTGTAAAACAAATGTTTGTTGTAGTACCAATTCTTAGCATTTGCATAAGTTCTAATAACAATGTTACATTTTCTGCTGTTCAGTCTAACATACTAATGACTTTAATTCAGAATGTTTAAAACTTAAAACTTAAAGTATCACAATAACTGACCAGAGATAGAATAATTAATTTGTGGCATTACATTTTTCTGTTATTCTGTTTTGCTGTTGCTTTGCAGCCCTGAACTCCCTTCATGGTCTCCTATCCAAAGATTAATTATACCTGATTCTCTTATTTATCTTCCAAGTCAAACAAGATTGATCAAATCCAAAAAAAGATTATAGTGTCAGCACTACATACCTATCCCCTCTAGATATTTACTGAATAGAAGCCATGCTAAGAATTGCTAAGTTATCATATTCCTCTTTTATTAATAACCTAAGAACAGTCATACACCAGACCAAGATCAAAGGAGCTGGGGATTGATTGATTGATGGTTATATTTGGTCAATGATATATTTTGTTTACCAAGAATACCATCCCATTTTATTTGCTATCAACTTCTGGCAATTAGAAACAGCTCATTAACATCCATTCTTCTATGTTTATTAAACGTAGATAGTTCTATTCTCTGTAGAGGTAGGTTCTTTTGCAAGCCATTAAAATGGTTAATACTAGCACTGATGATGTTACCTAGTTTGTGTAATGAAATGTCTGCAAGCTCAGAGAGCACCAAGGAACCCTCAGCCATTAAAATCAATAAATTATCATTGCATCTAGTGGTAGTGAATCCCTTAAGGCAATGGCAGCATTACATGAAGTCTATATTAATACAGCTCCTGGGAAAAATATTAACACTTACTGTAAATGTTTTTTTTTTTAACTATTTGAGGGAGGAACAAGCTTTCAACAATGTAACAGTATAACAATAACGTAACTGGATGGGAAATTAGTTAATTGACCCTTAATTGATAATGCCCATGATCATCTCAAAGAACAAATCAAACTTTAGATTTTTTTAATTAAAGATATATCTTATAAACTTCATGTTAACATTCACATCATTCTTTAAAATAATTAAGAGATACAGTGTTATAAAAAAATCTACCACTTCTTTTTATGAGTCCTTATTTCGGAATAATAATTTTTAATGTTGATTTCCCATAGCATACTACAGCATAGTTGCTTCTTCTCAAACAATGTATCCTACTGTTTTCCAATTAGTGCTGGGCTATAACTCCCACTATCTTCAATTAATAGCTTATTGCCATGTTTGTCTCTTCAAGTTGGCATTTATCTGCCCATGTCCGAGTCTAAATTATTGGGTATGTATTGTCTTCTGAAAACCATCATTATGCACTTTCTACCTCCAGTTTGACCAACTTTGCGGTGAAGTTTATAGCAAAAATGCATGTCTCTGAGCTAGCTACTCTTTCCAAAATGATACTGTTCTAACCTGGCTTCTTCAAGATTAAAACTGAGATAGATAGTTAATGCAGACATTAGTAAAAGGGAACATGAACCCCTTATAAATAAGTAAAATGACAATAAAGATTATACTTATTAAAGAAAAGTGGTGCTTTGAAAGACTATTTAGGTGATCACTGATATTTGTATTCTACTTACTGTGAATCTACAGAAATAGAAAAGTGGGATTGAAAGAGATATTTGAAACACAGTTCACAATAGAAATGTGTATGTGTACATATAAACATGCAGGCATACTTGCATATTTACTAGGATAGTATCTAGATCTTTAATAAAATTATTTTTGTTAAATCTAATGAAACATATGGATTTGACAAGACATTGCAATACTATTCGACTTCCCCAAGAGTGTCTTTTCACAATTACAATTCTCTAATAATAGAACTACCATGTCTCCCTGAAAATAAGACCCAATCTTATTTAGTTTTGGCTCCTAAAATAAGCATTCAGGCTTATTTTTAGGGAGATCTTATTTTTTTAAAGCGCTGGAGGCGGTGAGTGCGGGGGCTGATGGGTATGGGAGTGCTGCTACTGCCTGCCCCACCCTCTGTTCCATCTACTTGCCTGCAGCCGCGACAAGCCAAGCTCTCAGCACACCCCAGCCTCCACCCTCCCTTCCTGCTGGCCCTGCTGTTGCTGGACACTGGCGCTCGGGTCTTGTCGCGCCAGTGGAGCCGATCACAGCAGAACACGGCGAGGCTCAGCGCACAGGTGGAAACACTCTTGGAAGGATGCTGCGAGGCTCATCAGAATGGTTGAGCCACTCTTGGAAGGATGCCGCGAGGCTAGTTGCACCGGTGGAGCTGCTTGCGTCAGGACCTATGTGGTGTGTTGTGAGCATGAGTAGCATGAGCAGTTCCACTAGTGCAATGAGTCATGTATTGGGCTCATTCACTACTTTCTTTCCATTTTGATTCTTTTCCTTACCAGAAAGCAAACAAAATGATTATTGAGGAAAAATGAGAACAATTCCACAATCATCTCTGATTTGAGGTTCCAGGAGGTTACTCCTCTAGACATTTCCTCAATTCCAGTAAGTCAAGTTGGGGCAAAGTAGTAAAGAGATAAATTGTGTTTATTTTCAAGAAAATATGAAAAAAGTCTTATTAATATTATTATTAGCAAATGGATAATCACCAGAAAATATATCACTTCTAATTTTTGTGAAACATGATGATCACATTATGGAATGGGTTCAAATGTAATCATATAGATTTCTTCTTCATCATCTTGTTCCTGGGCGGGACTTACTGATGGAAGCAGCTAAACAGTCGCGTTATCTGTTTAGATGATCATCTATCAGACATCTGACAGACACCTTACTCTTCGGGCAAGAAGGGAAGGAGAGAAGTTTTGTTGAGCAAATGCCTTTCTGATCTTTGCAGCTTCTGTGTCTGCGAAGAGAGAGGGGGGCCAGCTGAAGGCAGAACTGTTCTATGCTGGAAATCTCCAGCTGCTTTGCAGCACAAAGTAAGCGTCCCTCCCACTCAGACCAAAGATTGAATTACTTGATTTCAAAACGAGCAGAAGTCGTATGCGAGAGCATTAATTGTTTATTTAAATCCTAGCTTCTTTTTTTACAAGATCTTCATCCGTTTTATCTATTTAAAGAGGCACTTAAAATGGCGACGAGCCAGTTGAATTGCTGAGTAACAATGTTTATCTAGTTATACGGAGTTTCAAAACTTCAAAGGAAGGCAGTGATTTATTTTGCCTCACAGCCGGCCAACAGATCTTTACTAATTAGTTTCACTTTTAAAAGACTCTTTGCTAATATAGAGACATTCAAAACGGTGGTGAATATGCTGAACTGTTTCATTACAATGCTTATTTTTCGAAACCTTCTGCAAAGTCCTACGAAGTTTTTTTTTTTTTTTTTTAAAAACCCTCAAAATAAAGGGGTGATTTAGTACCTCTTTCCACAACTGTATAGCGGGCCAGTAGACTTTTCCTAATTGCTTGAAGATAAAACTTGGAATGGCCTCAAAACCAAATCCTAATCTGAAACCCCCTTCTTCAGCCCCCAGAAGCACATCGCCAATACTTGGTACAAAGTCACAGCCACCGCCCTCTATGCCCCCTACTGGAGAGTTACTAACGACAGAACTCTTCCTGAGAGAACTGAGTGAAGCTCATAACATGCTGACAATTAAAGTGGAAAACAAACTGAAAGATTTTAAAGAGGAGATAAAAGGGGAGATAAAAGAGGAGATAAAAGAACTTAAGGATGACTTGTATGATAAAATTGATGCCAGGGTTGCTAAAATTAAAGATGATATGCTGGGGCTTGTAACTGTACTGACAGAACATGTTTCAGGAGTTGAAGATAGTTTAGAGGATCTTAATCAAGCTAATACTAATTTGACATGGAAAACAGGTGGTGCAACAAAAAGTTGAAAATGCTGAAAAAGAAATTATTATGATACAGTACAGACGAATGGAACTCGCATTAAGAGTAAGGGGGTTGCGTGAAGAAAAACAGGAAAACCTGAAACAGATTCTTTCAGAAGCCTTTGATAATCTGGTGGGAAGACAGGGGTTTGACTGGCAAATCGATAAAATTTATCGTGTTAACTCTTGGGCGGCAAAGCAAAAGCAGCTTCCTCGAGACATTGTTATATATTTCACTACAAGAGAGCTCAGAAACACGATATTACAAGAGTCTTATAAAACTAAGTTCCAGATTGGGGGTCAAGATCTGACTGTTTTGAAAGAGATACCACCTCAAATGCTAAGAGCCAGGAGAGATTATGCCTTTTTAGTTGAAGAACTTAGAAATCGTCAGATACAGTACAGATGGGATGCGCCATTTGGCATCATACTCACACTGGACAGGCAAAGATATCATCTCAACTCCGTATGGAAAGCCCGAGATTTCTACCATAATATTTTGAAGGTTGGACATCCTGCACCTTCTGGATCCAGAGAAAGATCACAAGAAAGACAAGACAGAAAGCAAATCACACAACTACCAGATAAGATGGATCATCTCTCTCCTCTAGAAGCGCAAGGTGTTAAGGAACAGAGACCTAGCTGTATGATTACCAGACGAATGGAGCAACAAGTTAAAATGCAACAACCGCAACAACTATCGGCTATTGATCAAGGAGCCACAGCAACAACCTCAGAAGCCATGGCCAAAGGTTAAACAGGCCATGCAGGAGGCTCTAAAAAAGCTTCAGCTAACCAAAGATGACAACTAAGATTTTAACATGGAATGTCAACGGATTGAATTCTCCACAGAAGAGAAGAAAATATTTCACTATCTTAAACAGTTCAAGAATGATATAATTTGTTTACAAGAAACTCATATCAAATCAACTGATCAAAAATATTTGAGTAATCCAAGATTCAGTCAACATTTTGTAGCTTCTGCTATGGAAAAGAAAAATGGTATAGTTGTATACTTAAGAAAAGATATGAAAGCTGAATTAATTGAAGCAGATCCCTATGGAAGGTACATTGCATTAGATCTAATCCTAGAAGGGAAAAAGACATTGTTTTGGGAAATTATGCTCCTAATCAACAGCAAGACGGTTTCTATAGAAATCTTCACAATAAATTAGTATAGTGGGATTATAGGTCTTGTATATTAGTGGGTGACTGGAATGGTGTTATAGATACCAAGAGAGATAAGAAGATTTCTCGCCCAAACACTAAGATACGAGCAAAACTACCTAAATCCTTTTTTGACATGATGGATGACTTTGAACTGAGAGATATCTGGCGAGAAAGAAATGCAGAGGAATATGATTTTACCTTTTTTTCTGATAGGCATCAATCCTTTTCCAGGATTGATTTCATATTAATCACTAATGATTTGCTTTCTAGGGTGAAGAAGACAAAGATTGCAGCTAGAGTCCTTTTGGATCATAACCCAGTTTGGATGGAATTGGGAGGGGTGGTACAGGCAAGAAGGTCTTGGAGATTGAATGAAAATTTATTTAGATATGAAAAGTATATCAATGATTGTAAAAAAATTGCTAACTGAATACTTTGTTTTTTAACATGAATAAGGATACACCTATGGAATTTGTATGGGATGCAAGCAAAGCGTATATGAGTATTGATAAATATAAATAAATCACATAGACATAAACAAGGGGTAAAACGAACAGTTAGAGGAATTAAGAGGAAAGAGCTGGAGTTAACAACATAATATAAGGTCAAGGAAGCAATCACCATATTAAAATCCCAATTTGATATGTTGATCTCTGACCAGGTAGCCACCAGTTTGTTATACGCAAAATACAATACTTTTTGTAATGCAAATAAACCTGGCAGGTGGTTAGCTTATCAGATTAGGAAAAAAAAGAAAATTCGAAATATATCTAAATTGACCTACAAAGGGAAGGAGGTATTTCAACAGGATGAGATTCAAAAGGCATTTTGGGAATTTTTCACAGAGTTGTATTAGGGGGATAAAATTAATGGTTTAGATATAGACAGATACTTAGATAAAGATTTCTTCTTCTGTTCAATTGCATCATATTTTCATAGACTGCCCAGACAAGTCCCTATCTTGGCAAAGTTTTTCAGAAGTGGTTTGTCATTGCCTCCTTCCTAGGGCTGAGAGAAAATGACTTCTTAAAGACGACATAGCTGACTTTATGCCTAAGGCAAAACTAGAATTCAATGTCTCTTTGTTTTCAGTCTGACACCTTAAATGCTACACCAAACTGGCTCTAAGGACATGTAGAGGCAATGAAATAAAGACTCCTAGTAAATAGATCAAGGAGGTAATCAATGTTAGGATCCAATTCTATATACTGTATTGCTTGAGTTAGAATTGAAGGACTGCTATAATTTCTTGCAAAAAAAGCTGTCATCTAAAGGAACATCTAAAGGAAACCAAATTCTGCAGACAGAAGACTTCAGACTGCTTAATAATGCTACCTACGTTCACAATCGTGAAGATGTAACCAAACTGACGAATCGACTATATTTCCTGCTTAGGGCATCGACACCGTTGCCACAAAGTCCTGCAAAGGAGCACCATCGGCGATCTGCAGCCATTATGATCTAGCTGGGAAAAACCAAAAGACCCGCGTTATTTTCCCCGTGCAGAAGCATAGAGCTCCTTGGGTAAAGATCGAAGCTCTTTTGGTAGAACGGTGGCGGTAGCTCCCTCTGCAGTTCCTGTCCAATCGTGGTGTGACGAGCAGCAGCAGGCGTTTCCCTTCGCAGCCTTCCAGATTCACGCTGCTGCTATTGACTATCAGGGGCACGCCGTCGGAAGAAAGAGATCCGCTCACGAGCGGATTCTACCCGAGTCTGCAGCATTAAACGCGCGGAGCAGAAGAGAACTTGGGCTAAGGCATGGGCCCCAAAACCGTCGGTGTCAGCCGCAGCTTTTTCGCGTTGTTGATCATGAGCATTTTCTTAAGCTTGACCTGGGCAGCAAGGGCCCAACCGGTCGTCCCCTGCAAGGCCCCGCTGCAATGGGAGGGCCGCATGGTGGAGTACGACCACAGCAACGGCAGGAATATCCGTGCCGTGGTGTCTTACGATAGTCCCAACCAACGCCTCCGTGTTCTAGAAGAAAAAAAGAGGTTCATCCCTTGCAGAAAGTAAGTTTCCCCTTCTATATCTCTGGTGGAGTTTGAGAAACCAGTACGACGGCCATACCTAGTCACATTCGCGGAGAGACTGTTTTAGTTTTTCTCCAGTTTCGCCTTTCACGAGGCGGGGAATAAATTCTCTACCCAATCCTACACGCCGGTTGATTGTACCCGATCGGGGAAACCTACAAAACTTGCACACGCGTATATTGAATCATCCGCTAATAGAGGAGGGAGTTACATGCAGGCCGGTAACAAATCCAGCTTGTTTTTCCGGCGCGGCTGTGGTTTACTGCAGCTCCGAATACGGCCAACCCTGAAATGTTCATTTATGAGTTCGTATAGGATGCTGCTAGGTTCCATTCTCAACAAGCGGAATGAATACCTAACAGGTGAATCCCAGCGATGCGATTCAAGTGAGCCCCACGCAGTAGTGCCCCAAATAATGTTTTGAAACAAAAAAAGCGCAAGAAGCAGCGGACAACCATAGAACGAAGGAAGGTGCACCCCATCACGCTGCTGACCACTCCACCACGCCCCAATTTTATTCCATATGTTTGGGTTAGTATAATTACACAAAAATAATAGATTTGCACTTTTAATTGGGTCATGATTTTGCTGTGTAGAATTTAAGCCTCTTTAAAGATATTTAATTCTCTTCTCCAAGTCTTTATTTGGGCCCTTATTGCTCCACCTAGTATTTGACTTTCTTGTACAGTACATGTTCCTGTTGTAATTTTGGCTTCATAACGTTCCGTTCCAAGCTTTCAGAAAATAAAGAAAGAGGACAGGCATATCAAAGTTGCCTGTTCTTTTCATAGATATGTAAAAGAGCATACTGTAGTAGACAAAGCTGTTGTGATAAATTGAATCTTTCTTTTGCAGAATTCACATCCTACTTTTTATATCTGGTTGCAAAACACTAGACTCTTACTTGAATTTGTAGCTGAGGAGATTAAGAAAGTAAAAATTATCATTAAAAACAGGAATCTTTTGTAACATAGATGTCATTCAGTTTTTCTTTAAATAGAAAGTCTTAAACTTATATAAGGTAGCTTCTCTGTTTGCAGATGAATACAATACAATACAATACAATAGGTCTTCTAGTCCAACCCCCTGCCTAGGAAGGAAACCTTATACTGTTCCAGACAAATGGCTATCCAACATCTTCTTAAAGACTTCCAGTGTTGGGGCATTCACAACTTCTGGAGGCAAGCTGTTCCACTGATTAATTGTTTTAACTGTCAGGAAATCTCTCCTCAGTTCTAAGTTGCTTCTCTCCTTGATTAGTTTCCACCCATTGCTTCTTGTTCTACTCTCAGGTGCCTTGGAGAATAGTTTGACTCCCTCTTCTTTGTGGCAACCCCTGAGATATTGGAATACTGCTATCATGTCTCCCCTAGTCCTTCCTTTTCATTAAACATACCTAGTACATACCATTCTTCATATGTTTTAGTCTCCAGTCCCCTAATCATTTTTGTTGCTTTTCTCTGCAGTCTTTCTAGAGTCTCCACATCTTTTCTACATCGTGGCGACCAAAACTGAATGCAGTATTCCAAGTGTGGCCTTACCAAGGCATTATAAAGTGGTATTAACACTTCACAAGATCTTGATTCTATCCCTCTGTTTATGTAGCCTAGAACTGTGTTGGCTTTTTTGGCAAGTGCTGCACACTGCTGGCTCATATTTAAATGGTTGTCCACTAGGACTCCAAGATCCCTCTCACAGTTACTACTATTGAGCAAGGTACCACCTATACTGTACCTGTGCGTTTCGTTTTTCTTGCCTAAATATAGAACCTTACTCTTTTCACCATTGAATTTCATTTTATTAGATAGTGCCCAATGTTCAAGTTTGTCAAGATCCTTCTGTATCTTAAGCCTATCTTCTGGAGTGTTGGCTATTCCTGCCAGCTTGGTATCATCTGCAAATTTGATGAATTTCCCATTTATCCCCTCATCCAAATCATTGAAGATGTTGAAGAGTACTGGGCCTAAAACAGAGCCTTGGGGTACTCCACTGCATACTCTCCTCCATATAGATGCAGTTCAGTTGAGGACTACATGTTGAGTGCGGTTGGTCAGCCAGTTACAAATCCATCTGGGGGTGATGCTGTCCAACCCACATTCTTCTTCTTTATCTAGTAGTAGGTAATGGTCTACCTTATCAAATGCCTTACTGAAGTCCAAGTAAACTATATCGACAGCATTTCTCTGGTCCACTTATTTTGTCACTTTGTCAAAGAATGCAATAAGATTAGTCTGGCATGATCTGTTTTTGACAAACCCATGTTGGCTTTTGGCTATTACTTAGTTTACTTCTAGGTGTTTGCTAATTCGTTGCTTGATTATCTTTTCCAGAATCTTTCCTGGTATTGAGGTCAGGCTGATAGGTCTATAGTTTCCTGGTTTTTTTTTTCTTTTTTTGAAGATGGGAACCACATCAGCTCTTTTCCAGTCCGCTGGCAGTTCCCTGGTGCTCCAGGATCTCTGAAAGATATAGTTCAGTGGTTCTGAGATCTCATCTGCCAGTTCCTTCAGAACCCTGGGGGTAATCCCTCTGGTCCTGGTGATTTGAAGGTGCTCACTTGCCATTTTCTTGCCTATTTCAATTTGTGTTCCTAATCTGATTTTTGTGGTACTGTTTTTGATAGGTTGGACTGTTTTATCCCTTTGTGTAAAGACAGATGCAAAACGTGAGTTAAATAGTTCTGCTTTCTCCCTGTTGCTTGTCACCTTCTTGCCACTTTCTCCCAGCAATGGACCAATTGTTTCCTTAACTTTTTTCTTGTTTTTAACATGTTGGAAGAAGCTTTTTTTTATTTTTTACTTTTGTGGCAAGCCTTTCTTCATTGTGAGCCTTAGCTTTCCTCACTTCATCTTTACATGCTTGGGCTATTTGCTGATATTCTGCCTTAGTTATGTCCCCACCCTTTCCACTTTTTATACTTATCTTTTTTCTCTTTCAATTTGTCAGAGAGTTCTTTATGCAATTATGCTGGTTTCTTTTGGGAGCTGTTATTTTTCTTCTTCATTGGTATTGTGCTAGACTTCCTCCCATATTTGGGCATACCAGGGGTTGTGACTTTAAATATATACCTTTCTTCCTGGCTCAGCTGATAAGGAGAGGAACTCTGTGGCTTAATGGTTAACACATCTGCCTAAGATGCAATACAGCACAGGTTCCAATCTCAGTAAGGGTATGGCTAGCTGATGAGAGCTAAATAGCTTGAAATAGATGTATACTAGTCTCCCTTTATTTATTTATCAGCACAAATACAACACAAATGTAACAAAGGCAACAGTAAAAATATTGGGTTTCTGTCTGGATGGTCTCTTATGACGAGCCGATGGACAGAGAATGGAAGCAGTGAACTTCCTCCCATATTTGGGCATACCAGGGGTTGTGACTTTAAAAATATATACCTTTCTTCCTGGCTCAGCTGATAAGGAGAGGAACTCTGTGGCTTAATGGTTAACACATCTGCCTAAGATGCAATACAGCAAAGGTTCCAATCCCAGTAAGGGTATGGCTAGCTGATGAGAGCTAAATAGCTTGAAATAGATCTATACTAGTCTCCCTTTATTTATTTATCAGCACAAATACAACACACACACACACACACACACACACACACACACATATATACATATATACACATACATATACATACATACATACATACATACATACATTCTATTTCCATTTCATTTCCATTATATATATGCAAAATATTACTCACGCAGCATCACGAAATCTCCAGATGTAAGGATTGTCTCTCCTAGCTTAAGAAAGTGAAGACTTTTGAAATGGAGTATTTCAAAAGGGAGCTTTTATTAAGTAGAAGGGAAACTATTACCGTAAGTTCAAAGCAACATCTGAATCTCGTTAGTCAATGTGAGTAGAATTAAAGCAGTAGAGACTCCTTCCATTAATTAGAATGCAGCTTTTAGCCAAAACACAAGTGTGAAGATGGTTCTTTTACCAACTGTCCTGAGAACCGAATAAACATACATTCCCATGGCTATCTTCTGTTAGACATTAAAGTGAACCATCCCACATGGCCATCATAAACATTCACCAAAAGGTGAAGGGATCTCAAGGTGCTTCGGTGTCAGGAAACCAGTTGTAAAATATCAGTTGTCATGGGTACTGCTAATAAATCGACTCCCAGGCCCCCCTCCTCCCAATTGAATGGCAGTATCACTTTTAGGGATCTGACACCAGAACTGTAAAGCCCAGAAACTTGAAATTTGGCACGTATGTTCCTCTTGGCTTTTAGGTGCTTGCTAAGAAAGGATTTTTCAAAATGACCACCAGATCATTAGTATTTCTTATATTACTATTAACACACACTGATGCTAAAGAGTTAGACATTCTATTCCCCCTCCCCACCTGAAAAGAACTCTGTTCCAACTGCCACTTGGGTTGTTAGGGTTAGAGTTAGGGTTAGAAAAATGCTCTGATGCTAAGGAGTTAGACTGAGGGAGAGAAAGGGATAAGATAGGAGTGCCCTCTGGGGCAAGCCTGAGGGACAGACGAGGATAGGAGAGGATCAACAGGGCCAGCCTGAGGGACAGAAGGGGGAGAGGCTTCTGTGGGGAAAGTCTGAGGGAGAGAAGGGGGAGAGGAGAAGATTCTGTGGGGAAAGCCTGAGGGAGAGAAGAGGAGGGAGAGAGGCTTCTGTTAGGCCATCCCGAGGGAGAGAAGGAGATAAGATAGGAGATGCCTCTATGGGGCAAGCCTGAGGGAGATAAGGGGATAAGAGAGGCCTCTTTGGGGAAGGAGAGGAAAGGCTTCTGTGGGCAAGCCTGACAGAGAGAAGGGGAGAAGAGAGGCTGATCATAACTACACATTAATTTTCAAGCTGTAAGTGTAGATTTATCAAGCCCAATCACGTAGTTTCGTAGTGGAGCATAGATACCCAGCTAGTGATTTATATTATTCAATATAACCTATTGACAAATAGAGATGAATTAAAATAAAAATGCATGGTGGAGAACTGGCATAATAATATAGTATGCACACATACCTACATTCATCCTCATCAACACCACAAATGTTTTCATTTAATGTCCAGAACAATAAAAGAGTTGGACAATAAAATTGCATGATAGCAATATAGCATAATTAAAACTGATTGGTATTAATAATATGAAAGATTTGTTTTTATTCTAAAGATGAGCTAGTCAAAGAGGCAAGTTTTTTGTGTTCTAGTAGATGTCAGAACCCTGAAATTATTTTGTCGGAATCAGAGATGTCAATTCATCTGAGGAGAAAGGATACAATGCATTTAATACAAATTTAGATAGACAATTTTTTTTATTGTGGATATCATATAGATATTTGTGCATTAATTTTAGTTAATTTGGAGACTAGCAGCTCATAAATTGGAGATTAATTAACTGAAACATTAATGCCAGTTTACAGTGGAAAATTATTAGCAGAAAAGGCAGTCATGTTTATAAACAATAGGGAATAATTAGCTGTAACAATCCTTAATGTTCAAAAAAATTGCATATGTATTTTACTCATGTAAATAAACATTTAAAGCATGGAAAAGTAATAATTCACTTACAAAAGATAAAATGTTTAATAATAACTAATATATTAATATAATTTTCATTGTGTTAATTAGAGTTTTTGGCAGTAGCCTAATGAAACACATTTTCAAAAGTAATTTCTGCATTCAGATAATGACATTCAGGTCCAAGTTTAATTATATTTCTAGAGCATTTTGTCTCATAATTGCTATACGCAGAATTAAAGAGGAAGTGTCAATGGTGATTAGAGAGCTCTTTTCTTTTTCTACATAGAGAGAATGACATACTTGCATTTTTTTTCTTCTGAACTGATAAGAAGCAAACACTATGTTTAAAGTAGTTAAGCTTTTTTAATAGTTTTAAATTTTATTTACAAACATGTAAAATACACACACACAAAACTTAGACATACTACATTTACACAATACAATACGAACAGGAGCTTCCTGTTCTTTCTAATAGCAATTGCCAATCGATATCACTCATCTTATATTGTTTCCCCTTCTATTATATTTCATTTGTATTTCACCATTCTTAACCCTCTTATCTTACTCCTCTGTCTGCTATATTGACTGATTACCTCTAGTAAGTTTAAACCACTTGGATACATATCAGCGATGGGTTTAAAATTTTTTGGAACCGACTTTGTGGGTCTGGCCCCAATTCTTTGCCCCAATGGATGAACTACAATAAGATTAAAATAAGTACAAAAACAATAAAAGAGCTACTTACAGAAGGAAGATGACTGTTCTTGCCAGTCTTCAGAATCACTGACTCCAATGAATGGGCTGCACAAAGAAGAGACACAGAAATGAACTCTTTAATTGCATACACTGCATTGGGATGAAACCAGCACACAAAATAATAGAAAAGGAAAATTACTGTCCTTTTTTGCATCTTCTGCACCACCACCTCACCACCTTGCTCCAACAACCTGCACAAAGGAGAGACACAGAAAGCAAGACTTTAATTGCTTGCACTTCACTATCTCAAGAATGAACACAGCACAGAGCACATCCAGCAATAAAGACAGCTACTTACAGAGGAAGGATCTCACTGGCTTGCCGATCTTCTGCACAACACCTTATCACTTTGCTCCAACAACCTGCACAAAGGACAGACACAGAAAGCAAGACTTTAGTTGCTTGCACTTCACTATCTCAAGAAAGAACACAGCACAGAGCACACCCAGCAATAAAGACAGCTACTTACAGAGGAAGGATCTCACTGGCTTGACGGTCTTCTGCACACCACCATGTCACTTAGCTCCAACAACCTGCACAAAGGACAGACAGAAAGCAAGACTTTAATTGCATGCACTGCATTAGGATGAAACAAGCACACAAAATAATAGAAAAGGAAAATTACTGTCCTTTTTTGCATCTTCTGCACCACCACCTCACCACCTTGCTCCAACAACCTGCACAAAGGAGAGACACAGAAAGCAAGACTTTAATTGCTTGCACTTCACTATCTCAAGAATGAACACAGCACAGAGCACATCCAGCAATAAAGACAGCTACTTACAGAGGAAGGATCTCACTGGCTTGCCGATCTTCTGCACAACACCTTATCACTTTGCTCCAACAACCTGCACAAAGGACAGACACAGAAAGCAAGACTTTAGTTGCTTGCACTTCACTATCTCAAGAAAGAACACAGCACAGAGCACACCCAGCAATAAAGAAAGCTACTTACAGAGGAAGGATCTCACTGGCTTGACGGTCTTCTGCACACCACCTTATCAATTTGCTCCAACAACCTGCACAAAGGACAGACACAGAAAGCAAGACATTAATTGCTTGCACTTCACTATCTCAAGGATGAACACAGCACAGAGCATACCCATCAATAAAGACAGCTACTTACAGAGGAAGGATCACTGGCTTGCCGGTCTTCTGCACACCACCTTATCACTTTGCTCAAACAACCTGCACAAAAGAGAGACACAGAAAGCAAGACTTTAATTGCTTGCACTTACACCTTACATAAGAATAACACAATGAAAGAGATACACTCAAGTACTTACTTGTGTTATTGCTTTCCTGATTGTTGATACTTCCATACTGTTCTTAGGCTTCCAGATTCCTCTGTTGCAGCTTTCCTGGTCTTTACTCGTGGATCATCAGCCGTGTAG
Organism: Thamnophis sirtalis; assembly: GCF_051295495.1. Lineage (NCBI taxonomy): Eukaryota > Metazoa > Chordata > Lepidosauria > Squamata > Natricidae > Thamnophis > Thamnophis sirtalis. The sequence goes on from NW_028261384.1 coordinate 70,098,121, forward strand.
TGGTGCGCTCTGAGCCAAACTTTCATTGCAGGAATTGGGTCCCATCTCTCAACAGGTATGCCAACAACACTTATCACCATCAGATTACTTATGTTTGGAACAATTAGGCGTGTTCTTTGCTCTGAACATATGAGGTTCATTTTTGAGAACCCCCTTTCCCCCTTTGCTGAACTAACAGCAATTGTCCTGACAATATCTCTAGCTTTTCTGATGCTGTCAGGAATTTTGTACTTGTCTGGATTTTTCAGCACATTTTCCCAAAAATCTCTCTAGTCGTTCAAATTAATTTCATAATTAAAAAATACTGCCAAATGCAACCAATGCTTCCTCTACCTCAGCCCCTGGAATGACTACATCTTCAATGTTCCAGTAATCTGGCTCCAAATATGTGATAAAGTGTAACTTGTTTGTGGCTGGCAATAGGCTACCTGTTGTAGATGGTCACAATCCATCAGCCTTTTCTTCAAATTGGTGATGATTCTTGACAGAAGCTTGTCATGAGGAAGGGCAACAAATTGTTGATTTGGAGCTAAATTGATGTTTTTGAAGGCTTGTGTTTTAGCACTTCCACAAGTTCTGTTTCATATCTGCCCTTTCTCTGTCTAAGCACTTCAAAAGCATTGATTGTTCACAATACTAACTTTTCAGCCTTGATGATATTTGTCTCTCTCCCCTGTAGGGCATTTGACAGAAGAGAAATCTCATTTAGGATATCGATCATGAGGGCCAAATCCTTCAAAAAATCTAGATTTTCAAAATGGGAAGCCATGCCTGGGAATCTTTCATTGCCCTGAAAAGACTGATGGAGCACTGGATAAGCATGCCACACAGCTATGGTTGCCCTCAAACTACAGGCAGCTCATCTTGGTCCCAAAACTCTGCCAAGCTTCACAATTTCTATGCCCAATTGTTCGGAGATTTGAAAGAGGTCATTCTGGCTCTTGCAGGATTTATGGTGGTGTGTATTTTATCAAGGAAGATCTTGAAGTGGTTGATCTGCTTCACTTCTCTTATTGCATCATTCAGCACAAGTTGCAGGCGGTGGTTCAAGCAGTGCCAGATGATGATGTTTGGGAAGTCTTGAGCTATTCTGGTGCTGACTCCAGATTTTCTTCCAAGCATAACATTGGCACCATCGGAGCAGAAAGCGATTAAATTCTTCCGTAGCTATTTAGTGGTAAATCCAAATATCTGATGGCACAACCTGGAAATGTTTCCACTCTCTAGAAACATGAATACCTTTCTCTAACGAGAACATATAGCAATAGCAATAGCAGTAGACTTATATACCGCTTCATAGGCCTTTCAGGCCTCTCTAAGCGGTTTACAGAGAGTCAGCATATTGCCCCCAACAATCTGGGTCCTCATTTTACCCACCTCGGAAGGATGGAAGGCTGAGTCAACCCTGAGCCGGTGAGATTTGAACCGCTGACCTGCTGATCTAGCAGTAGCCTGCAGTGCTGCATTTAACCACTGCGCCACCTTGGGTTTTGCATAGTACTTACAACCCACCTTCTTGTCGGATACTGCCGGTCTATAATACTTGTCCTTGAAGTGTCTGTATTGCTGCAAATTTCAGCAATCAGGAAGTTGTGGAACTTCAGTGGAGTCGATGGACTTGCTGCTTTCTCTGACCTCAAGTAGTGGTAGTGGTCATGCTGGTGGCACTTGTGGTGCTTGTTCGGCTGGTGCTGGTGCTGGTGACTGTTGTGGATCAGTTGATCCTTCAACTCTTGGTTTTTTGGAGAAGAAAGCAGTCATACTCTGTGGCCTCTTCTTCATTATGCTAAGTAATACTAATTGGTTGCCAAAGAAATAAAACAATATTGGACTCAATTGTGGTTGTAAGCTAAGGACTACAGGTAACAGAAGGGACCTCTGCTTTCAACCAACAATGTACAGTCTTCAGGAAGGATGAGAAACAGGAAAGATAAATAAAACAGGAAAGATACAGTCTTTCATCCAAGAAGATACTTCAAGAATGAATGTCATATTCCCAGAGCAATACAGATTTCCTTTTTCTGAAATGTAGTTCTCAGTTCCAAAAAACAGGAATATATGAATTAGGTTCAGTACTTGTGTCGGTCCAAGTAGCTATTCAGAAGTTAGTGATTAGAAACAATGGTAAAGCAAGATATGGAATTAAAACCAGAAATATTTTGTTGGCTATTTTAAAGGTAGTACAATATATATTTAATTTTACATATGTTAGCAGCTGCTGGAATTGTTTTTACACAACAGTGGAAAAACAGATATGAAAATGAATAAATATTACAATGTGCAGAAATAAATAAATTGACAATTAAAATCAAGAAGGCTTTGAATACTTTTTCACGTGGGATTTGTTTTAGCAATTGCTAACTAACGGAAACAGAAATTAGAAATCCAAAAGTATGAAAGAAAACACCAATTATGTAAGGAAAGGTCCCTCAAATGTATAAGGAAATATTACTATATCATTATTAATGTGTAGATTATAGCGGGACATAACATACCCACACCCACACACACTATGACAGTGCCAGGAAAACACCAAAAAATAAGAATCCCCCCCAAAAGACTGCAAATGAAACCAGTTTTTTCCCTAACCCTAAGGACAGGAAAGACAAAGCCACTGGAATAAAAATCATCAAGGCATTGCAGGAAATTATAAAGGACAGTGCCAGGAAGCTCACAGAACCATCAACCACCTCAGAATTACCTAAACAACGAGGGTGAAACACACTAAATCTGGCAAAGCTGCCTTGCACCAACCTTGCACCAACCTTGCCCATAGAAAAGCAGCCACTTTGAGACACATAAACCAGGTCTGAACACTTAAAAGCAACATATTGCATCACAAAGAAAACATTTGCAAAAATGAATAACTTTTCTTGTGGTAAATATATTTTATAAACAATTAAAAAAAATTCCCTAAAAATAATTTTTAAAAAGGATATTCTATAAATAAAAACATCCTTAAAAAGCATTGTTAAGTATTCCACCAGCAATAATTTATACTGTAACCATTTTAAGGTATTGTACCAGCCATAGTATACTGTAACCATTATTCCGCCAGCAATAATTTATACTGCAACCATTTTAAGGTATTGTACCAGCAATAGTATACTGTAACCATTATTCTATCAGCAATAATTTATACTGTAACCATTTCAAACTATTGCATACACAATAATTTAAAATGAAACCATTGAAAATATTCCATACACAATAAATTACAATAAAACGATTTAAAACAATCCTATGCACAATACATTTTAAAGTATTGAGTATAGAATTTTAAAAAATGGTTTATTTTAATTTATTTTGGATAGAATCTTTTTTTAAATAGTCTAAAACAATTTAAAAAAAGAATCCACACACAATAAATTGAAGTAAACCATTTTAAAATATTCCATACACAATAAATTACAATAAAACAATTTTAAACAATTCTATGCACAATACATTTTAAAGTATTGAGTATAGAATTTTTAAAAATGGTTTATTTTAATTTATTTTGGATAGAATCTTTTTTTAAATAGTCTAAGACAATTTAAAAAAAGAATCCACACAATAAATTGAAGTAAACCATTTAAAAATATTCTATACTCAAGGTGTCACTTGCCAGCGGGCAGAATCAGCAGCTCTCCGATGCGATTGATGGATGGATGCAACAGGGAGCAGGCAGGCAGCGAGGCAGCAGGACAGGTAAGACAGGACTGCAGGAACAAGGGTTGTCGCGAGGCTGGAGAGCGGGGGCGGGGGGCTTTCGGCCGAGTGGTGTATGCGAGCCTGTGGCTTTGGCGAAAGCTACGCCGCTGCCACCGCCCACCTGCTTTTGGCTGCATGGTGTACGCCAGCCCGTGGCTTTCGCTAGGGAAGTCCTGAAGGCCTTCCCTTGCAAAAGCTAGGCCACCACTGCCGCCTCCCGCTTTCGGCCATGTGGCATACGCCAGCCTGTAGCTTTCTCTAGGGAAGGCCTTTAGGCCTTCCCTTGCGAAAGCTAGGCTGCCATCGCCACCGCCCACTCGCTTTCGGCCATGCGGCGTATGCCAGCTCGCGGCTTTCACGAGGTGGCATAAGCTAGCCTCCCGAGTCCCGCCACCCCCCCTTGTGCTTAGTTGCTTACCTGAGGGAAGCAGCAACCTTCTGGAAGGCGAAGGGAGTTGAAATGGAGGATTCAGTCAGCAAGCGCGATGCGACAGCTGCTCAGGAACCAAAGACTCTTTTCAAAAGAGAAGTCTCCAAAAGAGAAAGATTCTTTTCAAAAGAGGAATGTTGGTCGCTGGTGCTACGCTTTTAAACTTAAATTTTGTTTTGTTTTGTTTTTATTTTTGCTTTCATAGTCCATTTTTTATCCACTATTGAATTCTAATTCCCAATTAAGCAAATATTTTCATATTCTAATTCGTTTATTTTGTTGTACAATTTCCTATAGAATTCCTCTTGTTTCTGATTTGGTGGATATATGACTATTAATAATATCGGTTTTTCTTTTGTCTCTAATTCAATCATTAGCATCCTGCCTTGTTCATCAGAGTAGACTGCTTTGGAGTTTATTTTTTTCCTTTATATAGATTGCTATCCCTCTTTTTTTTTAATCTGCCAGTGCTGTATATGATTTCCTTAGCTTTTTCTTTTCCAGTAAATTCCTATGTTCCCTTTTAATATACACTTCTTGTATACAGGTTATATCTACCTTCTGTTTCTTAAGTTTATTAAACATCTGCACTCTTTTTTTGGTGTGTTCAGTCCATTCAAGTTTATCTAAATAATTGTTATTTCCTGGTCCATCTTTAGATGGGGTGTTTTTTTTGTTGCTTCTGGTTTGTATCTGACTTTTCCCTCTCGCGCCTTCCTTTTCTGCTCTCTCTTTCTTGCCTCTGTTCTTCTTTCCTGTTTCTTTCCTTGTCTTCTGATGTTTCTTCCTCTTGACTTTTACTTTCTAAGTCCTCTTTACTTCCTTGTTCTTTTTCCCATGTGCAGTATTCCCATGTGCGCTTCTTCTGTATTCTCTATCATATCTTTTTCCTTGCCAAGATACCAGTACCACTTCTGGTACCAACCATCGGTACATTATTCTGTTTTTATTTAACTGATTTGTTAAAAATTGGTATAGTACCTTGTTCACGAATTCTCCGTGGAATCTGTTTAAGCGTGATCAACTCTTTTCCCTGGAATGTAATCATCCCTGTCTGGGTTTTTTTGTACACTTCATCCCTAGTTGTTTTTTTGGCAAATCTTATATGCACTTCTCTCGGGAGCCTATGTCTTCTGGCATAATTAGTATGCACACCGTAAGTTTCACCGATGTCCCCTCTCAACTCTTGTTCTTTTCTCCCTAGAATTTCGGTGAAGATTTTGATCATTTTTTCTTTCAGGTCTTCTCCTTCTCTTCCGGTATGTTTTGGAATCTTAGATAAAATGAAGCTCTTTCATTTTCAAGTCGGATTATTGATAACTAATTCTTTATTAACTTGTCTATATTTTAGCTCCATTTTTTCCATCTTCTGATCTGTTTGTTTTCCAGTGGAACAGAGGGAGAGGTCACGTGTGGGTATTCTCAAAGCCTGATTGGTCCAAAGACTTAGAGAAAAGCTGTTAAATGCTCCTTCCTTTTCCTTATTTCCCAGTTTCCTCTCAATCTTTTGGTCTAAGAGAAGTTAGGTAGGAATTGAATTGTTTAATTGAATATTAATTGGATAAGTGTAATTCGAACTATTGGAGATTCTAAAAGGTTTTAAATTTCCAAATTTACTGCTGCGGCCCAAGGGACAGTCCTTTCTGCCCCGTGCGGTTGGGGAGAGCCCCGTGGGGCACTGCCACTCTCTCTCCGCGGACCTGGAGCTCTTTTCCATATCCCCGGGCCAGCGGAGTTGACGAGCTCCGAAGCGCAGCTTTGTAAGCTTCTTCGGAAAGTGAACGCGGAATTGAGCAGTTTTTTTGCCTTGCCACCGCTCGCAAGGAGCGCAAAGAGCCCGCAGAGGTGCCAATTTAACTTGGATGGCTGCCGTCTTCCGCTTTGCCCTTAGAACTGACAACTAAGGCAGACAGGTTTTGGCACCGGGGTTCCTGAGCCAAGAGAGCCTGTTCTTAGTAGCGAGGAGCCCAGCCGCGCCTTTTTGAAGCCAGTCGCGGCTGCCATTAGTCCGCAACAAATGCCCAGAATTCCATCAGCCAATTTGGGCACCATGTGCAGAGGGCCGATAAAGGCTACGTGGGCACTAGGAGAGCCTCAGACTGGAGAGGCCGGTTTTTTCACAGCTCGCAGAAGCTGCTGAGGGTCCAGGCTCCGGCAGGGCCCACAGAGGCCTTATTGAATATGTGAGTGGGGCGATGGAGGCGAAACCAGAAGTTTCCCCAGGCCCTGTAGAGGCCTCTATGGCAGCTGGGGAGGATCAAGGCCTAGGTTCTAAGACAAGGGCAGTTGCAGCCAAGCCCATGGCGTCTCAGCGCCCCTCTAGAACCATAACCAGGGAAGAGGCTAGGTGGCAGAAGGCCCTGGAGAAGACTTTTGCCAGGGCCGAGAAACAGGCCCAAACCTCTAGGCCCAGATCGAGCAACAGGTCCAGGTCCCCAGGCAGGCCCTCTTCTATTCCCCCAGGGGCTTCAGCCAATCCTATTCTTTGGTCTCACCTCCCAGATCACATGTAGTCAAAAAATCAGTGGGCTCGCCCCTCCAATTTTCTAACCCGGGGAGCAATGACCGGTGCTTCTACAATGTAGAGCAGGCCTTCGCCCAGACCTTCCAATTACCATCTATTGACGCTCCCATTGCAGCCTTGGTTTCCTCATCGCCGGTGATCTCTGGGGACGCTGCAGATAAGATGAAACTGGAGGACAAGCGGGCGGAACTTATCTTGTATAAGAATTTCAATGCTTCTGCCTGGACCATTAAGTCCGCGGCGGCGGCCTCATATTTCAACCGCACCACAGTGATGTGGCTCCACCAGCTCCAGGATCACATTCCAATCCAGGATGAGCGACTCCATCAGGATATTACTAAAATAATGGCTGCGGCCCAATTTTCCGCAGATGCAACCCTGGATGCGGTCAAATTCGTCTCCAGCACCTTGGCCACCTTGGTCACATCCCGCCGTCTGCTGTGGTTGCGTAACTGGCAGATGGACAACAAGGCGAAATGGAATCTGGCTGCTGCCCCTTTCACCAGTTCCAAGCTTTTTGGGGAGGCCCTCGACCCCATCTTGGTCGAGAACAAAGACTAAAAGAAGGTTCTCCTGTCTAATGCCAAAAAGACAGAGGCCCGCACTCAACCTTATCGCAGGCCTTCATATAGGGCCCCAGATTATGACCACCAACAACGGTACCAGCCATTCAGACAGGCAGTACCCACGGCAGGCTTATCAGGACCGTAACAGGTTCCAACAAAAGTCTAGGCAGCCCTTTCGAGGAGGAGGCGGTCGCCCTTTCCGCAGAGTGAAGTGATTTGAACTCAAGCCTTCCCATAGGCGGCCGTCTGTCCCACTATGCGGATCATTGGGATGAGATTACCTCGGACGCCTGGGTCAGATCCACGGTTTGTCACGGTCTGAGACTGGAGTTCCTCTCCACTCCCACCCCCTGAATCTCTTCAGGTCGTTCCCACCATCGAGGTGCTCGGATCGCCGCCGCCTGATGGATCTAACCATACAACATGTTGTCGACATCCAGGCAGTGGAGTCGGTCCCTCCTATGGAACGAGATCAGGGCTACTACAACCTGTTTGTGGTCTGGAGGGCGATTCTGGATCTGAAACACCTGAACCACTACCTGGTCTACAGGCGCTTCAAGATGTCCTCCCTCAAGCCCATTCTGCAGGGCATTTGGAGGGGGGACCTCTTGGCATCGGTAGACCTCACAGAGGCCTATCTTCACATTCCAATCCTGCCGGCCCATCGCAGGTACCTGAGGTTTTCACAAGGGGACCTTCATTATCAATACAGGGCCCTCCCCTTCAGCCTGCCGTTGGCCCCTTGCACATTCACAAAGGTCCTGGTGGCATTGGCGGCTCACCTAAGAACTATTCCGGTGAGACTCTAATGCTACCTGGACGATGTCCTAGTTCAGGCAGGATCCTTTCCACAGGCAGTGGCAGATCTTCAGCTCACCATTCAGTGCCTTCAGGCCCTGGGGTTCTCAGTCAACTTCCCCAAAAGTCACCTTTCCTCGTCCATGAGCATCCTCCACTTGGGGACGGTCATAAATTCAGCGTCAGGGATGGTCCACCTGTCCCCGGACCGTCAGACCAGTCTACGCCAACTTGCAAACAGGGTTCACAGAAGTCGGTCAGTTTCCATCCTGACCTTCTCCCAGTTACTTGGCAAGACGGTCTCTTGCATTGGGATAGTTCCATGAGCCAGGCTTCACCTTCGTCCCCTCCAGTGGGCGCTCATTCCCTTTCAGAGAAGAAGGATGAGCAACTCCCCCGGACCATCCGCCTTCCAGCGATGGTCTGGATGTCTCTCAGGCGGTGGCTCTCCCCAGCCTTATGAAGGGGCTGCTCAATTTGGGAAGTGGACAGAGTAACTGTTACCACAGATGCGAGTCTGTTCAGTTGGGGGACCTTTATGGACTCCAGACTCATGCAAGGCCGTTGAACTGCCTCAGACCTCGGCACAACATAAATTGGTTGAAGCTGAAGACAGCTCGGATGGCCCTCTTACATTTCAGAGACTTTGTGAAGGGCCACCATGTGCTCCTCCTGACGGACAATGTCACCACGAAGGTGCACATAAACCGTCAGGGCGGGACCCATTCCCGGGCTCTCTGGCTAGAGGCCCTGAGGATCGGATCTTGGGTGGAGAGGCATCTGCTTCCCCTAGTGTTGGAACATATCTCTGGCGAGTTCAACCACCAGGCAGACTGGTTGAGCTGGGCGACTCTGGACAACAACGAGTGGCAGCTCCACCTGGGCCTCTTTCGGGAGGTCTGTCAGAGGTTCAGCACCCCATTGGTGGACCTTTTTACTACGCCGACAAATTCTCAACTGAGGTTCTCCCGTTTCCAGAGCCAGACCGCGGAGGGCACAGATGCTCTCAGAAGCAGTTGGCCTCCTGGCTCTATGCCTTCCCTCCCATCCCTCCCATCCCGGGGACTCTCAGGAAGGTAGTAGTGGAGAGGGCTTTGGTCATCATGATAGCCCCTTATTGGCCCAGGAGACCCTGGTTTGCAGACCTAGTTGAACTGTCAGTGTCTCATACATGGAGGATTCCTCAGGAGGAGATCGTCTTGCGCCAGGGGGTCTTGATCCACCCAGAGCCCCAGTGGCTCCATCTGACCACCTGGCTCTTGAATGGCGACTCCTGAGGAAGGCCAACCTATCCTCCAAGGTTATACGAACCATCGAGGCCTCCAGGAGCCCGTCGACAACGCGGATCTATAATTCCACCTGGGCTGCCCTCATCAGATGGTGCTCCCCCTAGGCGTCAACCCAGCCAGGGCCACAATCCCCAATGTCCTGGACTTTCTGCAGAAAGGACTGGACGATAGCCTATCACAAAACACTCCACACTCTATGCCGACAGGTAGTGGCACTGTCTTCCGTCCTGGGGGGAGTGTGTTCCTCTTCTCTCTCCCACGTTCCGCTGGTCAAATAGTTTCTAAAGGGGCTGGCTAATCTCAGGCCCCCTCCTATTCCAACCTGGGATCTTCCCCTAGTCCTCAAGGCTCTGACAGGGCCCCTGTTTGAACCAATTAGGACTATTCACCTGAGATTTCTGTTCCTCAAGGTAGCCTTTCTAGTGGCGGTTACTTCTGCCCGTCGTATCTCAGAGCTTGGCGTCCTATCCTCCAAGGATGACCTCTCTCAATTTCACCAGGATATGGTAGTTCTTCACCTTGATCCCACCTTTATCCCAAAGGTGAACACCCCCTTCCACAGGGCACAGGAAATTGTCTTGCCCAACTTTTGCCCGCCCCTTCCAGAGATAGGGCATCATTTGGACATCCGCCGCGCCTTGCGTGTCTATCTCAGGTGGACGGCGGGGGTGCACAGGTCAGAGGCCCTCTTCGTCTCCTTTCAGCCGGGAACATTGGGAGCCAGGGTTTCCTCGGCCATCATTGGCCGATGGCTACGTCAGGCCATTGTAGGGGCCTACGAAGCGGTGGGTCAGCCTGTCCAGGCTGGGATTACGGCCCATTCCACTAGAAGTGCCGCGACCACGGCGGCATGGGCCACCAGGGCACCGTTCGAAGACATATGTCAAGCGGCTGCTTGGGCATCCCAGACCCCCTTCATCTGGCGCTATCACCTGGATGTGTTCACCTCGGCGGATGCCTCCTTCGGGCGTAGGGTCCTGCAGAAGGTGACGGCTGACACTCCCCTTGGATCATAGTTCTCCCTCCCTGGGACTAAGCTTGGGTATGTCCCACATGTGACCCCTCGCTCTCTTCCACTGGAAAAAGAACGTTGGTCTTACCTGAATGTGTCTTTTCAGGAGAAGAGAGGGAGGGGTCACGACCCACCCTGGTTAGCATAAGGTAGGGCCAAGGGTTAGACAGGGAGGTCCCCGGGGGTCCTCTGTATTGATTTCAGGTCCAGTGTGCGCCATCGAGGAAACTGGGAAATAAGGAGAAGGGAGAAGCATTTAAGAGCTTTTCTCTCAGTCTTTGGATCAATCAGGCTTTGAGAATACCCACATGTGACCCCTCCCTCTCTTCCCCTGAAAAGACATGTTCAGTTAAGACCAACGTTCTTTCTTTTTAAAAATATCTTAACTCGGATATTTATTATATTACCATCATCATACCTCCACTTTTATTGACTATGATTATTTAAACATTCTTCATCATAATATCCTATATCCTATATCATAACATTCCCCCTAATAATTAAAACTTAGCTGTGTCTAATTTTGTTCTTTTGTATTGTTATTTTTATTAATAACATTTATATACATAATCTTTATATATAGAGAGCCGAGGTGGCGCAGTGGTTAAATGCAGCACTGCAGGCTACTTCAGTTGACTGCAGTTCTGCAGTTCGGCTGTTCAAATCTCACTGGCTCAGGGTTGACTCAGCCTTCCATCCTTCCGAGGTGGGTAAAATGAGGACCTGGATTGTTGTTGGGGGCAATATGCTGACTCTGTAAACTGCTTAGAGAGGGCTGAAAGCCCTATGAAGCAGTATATAAATCTAACTGCTATTGTTATATTGCTATATTCCAAAATTATTTCTAGCCTTCCCTTCATGGGTAACATTCAATATTCATATCCAATTATTACTTACCATAACATTAGACATTGTATACATTACTATCGTTATCCATTTTTATTTAACTATGTTGATGTTTAATGTTGTTTGATGTTTAATAAATTTATAGGCCGCCCAATCCTGAAGGACTCCGGGCGGCTTACAACAATACATTTAAAATAGAAGTTAAAAACACAAAAACATAGTTAAAAAGACCACAACATGCACCCAGTCTAATCGGGGCTGGAACTCAATTGTGAGTTCCACAGCCCAGAGCCTGCCGGAATAGCCAGGTCTTAAGAGCCTTACAGAAGGCCATGAGAGTGGGTAGGGTCCGGATCTCTGGAGGCAGTTTATTCCAAAGCGTCGGAACGGCTACAGAGAAGGCCCTCCCCCGGGTAGTTGCCAACCGACATTGTCTGGCTGATGGCACCCGGAGAAGGCCCTCCCTGTGCGATCTTATCGGTCGTTGGGAAGTATGTGGCAGAAGACGGTCCCACAGATATCCGGGTCCTAGGCCATGTAGGGCTTTAAAGGTGATAACCAGCACCTTGAATTGCGTCCGGAGACCAATGGGAAGCCAGTGCAGCTCGCGGAGGATAGGTGTGATGTGGGTATACCTTGGTACACCCAATATCGCTCGTGCGGCTGCATTCTGGACTAAATGTAGTTTCCGAACACTTTTCAGGGGCAGCCCCATGTAGAGCGCATTACAGTAGTCCAGCCTCGAGGTAACAAGGGCATGAGTGACCATGTGAAGTGCCTCCCGATCCAGGTAGGGCCGCAACTGGTGCACCAGGTGAACCTGGGCAAAGGCCCCCCTGGTCACAGCCTACAGGTGATGCTCTAATGTCAGCTGTGGGACCAGGAGGACTCCCAAGTTGCGAGCCCTTGCTGAGCGGAGTAGATTTTCACCCCCCAGGCATAACTCTACCTATTGTCATTAAATTTAACTAAGTTTAGCTAGTTTTAAATTATACTTTTCCATCTATCAACATGTATCTTTCCAATAGCAAAACAATCTAATGTCTTCTGCCATTTGTGGATCCAGTCCCTCAAACATCCTCTTGATCAAATCTGTATGGACTCCTCTTAGCAACTCCTTGCTTGTAATATCTCTCATGTAGTCTTGATGCCCTCTTTCTGTTCCTTGTCTTTAATTACCAGCAGTGTTATCAAATATTTTGCAAATAGTATTTCATACTCCATAGATTCTTTAATGTTTTCTTCTTCTATGTCCTGTCCTGAAATAAATTTTCTCTCCATTTAATTCCTCTTTCAATATTCCATTCTTTCTTTTTTCAGAAATAAACCAATTGCCATGAATATCAACAAGTTTAATCTCTTTATATTCATCTTGCATTTCAGTTTTTTGAATTTCAATCTCCTTATTTTGCATTTGAAAAACATCCTCAGTTTTTTCATCATATTTTATTGTTAAATGCTCCAAATATTCCAATTTTCTCTCAATTTTTTCCTCTGTATTTAATAATTTTTGCAGTTCTAAAAGTATTCCTTGCAAATTCAAAAACTCTGTGGATGCCATATTTATACGCAGTAATTTTTTTCTTAGAAGGCCAGCAAGATTAAAACATACATTCACAAGCTCTCTGTAAGCGAAAACAAACTTCAAAGGGACAGCTGTGGAATCTTATCAGATCTGAAGCCAAACAGCCAAGCAGTAAAACCTTGCAATGTCGAAGTGAAAACAATCTGTAGCTTGCAGAAAGTCACAAAGAAATGTTAGAAGAAGAAAGCTTAATCCATCCATTTGAAAAAGGTTTGCTTATATCCAATCCATGTAAATAGCATTTAAAAAGTAAGATAAACAATGTCTAGAACCATTACAAAGATCAAATTTGCTGCTAAGTTCTTCTATTCTTTGATTTAAGTTAGTTTTTAGGTTTTATAGGCAGTCCGTTTTTTTAAAAAACAATAAAAGTTTCTCACCAGCTAGGAACACTTTCTCTTTCCACATCGTTCCGTTCTGAGGCTGCCCTGACTTTGTCAGTCTTGACAAAAGACTGGAATTTTTATTACTGGCTTGAAGACATTTTCTTGCTTCTTTCAAAGATTTTGCGATATCCCCAAGATCAACAAGACATAATCTTCCTATTCACCATCTCTTCGGGATGATTTAGGTCCATTGGGACCCCCCCAGTAATAAAAGTGTCGACTGTGATCTCAGAGCTTTGAGATCGTACGTCGTCTCGTCATGGCTTCAGCCCCGCCCCTCAGACCAACGTTCTTTCTATTTTTGTTTCGATGTTCTAGATATTCTGTTTGTTGATTGCTAAGGCATTCTGTATCCTTTCAATTTCATCATCCACGTTTTTGATATTTCCTTTCAATTCTCCCATTTCATTTTTCATTTCTTTATGATTCTTCCTTGTCTCCTCATGTTTGTAGCTGTCACTTCTTGGTTTTTCGTCAATGTCTCTTGTATCATCTGGAGCATCAATTGCATACTCTGCATTGTTGGTGCTCATCCCATTGTTCATCGTTCTGCCTTTCTTCAGCCCCAATGCTCTCTCAATTGATCTCTGATTTGAGGGGGAGGATGTTGCTGAAGCCGGATTGGATGTTGTTTTTTTCCACTAACTTTATTGAAGTTGCCATTTTTATCCCTGTATTTATCATTGCCCACAATTGCATATAGATTCTATTTTACTTCTACTTTATCAGCAATATCAGTGGTATCAATAATTATATATCTCAATACTTAACAATATTAACCTCCCTTAATATCACATTTCAATATCTAAATGTTCCTATGTATTATTCTATTCTGTTTTTGATCCTTAATTATTATATATCATAGAGTTATAGATCACACTGTTGTCTTACACAAATAGATGTCTCTCAATTGTATCAGTTATACATCACCTCAGAGAATTGTCCTCCTGCTTTTTCAGACTTAGTTCAATCCGAACTGGCTGTGCTAACTGCTTTCTCCTCAACTTTAATAATTATTTAAATTATATTTAATTGGCTATTATTCTAAATTTCATCTAAATTACAACAAATTGGAAGGAATCAGGGGATAGCTCCTCAGAGCTAAATCTCTCAAACTAGTCCCAGGGCTTTTTGGAGAGACTCACCAGGGCTTCTTCAGGGCTTCTGCCTCTGGAGCTTGCCGGTAAAAGGATGCGCCTGCAAGCAGGGCTTCTTAGCAATAGTTGTTGGAGGCTGTGCTCTGCCCTGCTACCTCTGCTGGGCTCCGGATCTCTCCCTCACGCCGTAGCCACGCCGAGCACCGCCAAAGGCTGCCAGCAACCTCCAGCAGTCCAGAAAAGCCACCAGCAACCACTGGCGCCAGGAAGCATCGCTGCTGAACATTACCGCTGCTCCTAAGTGCTCCTGCCCCATCAGAATGCCACTGCGCCTCTCGGCCTCCGCAGCCTTTTTGCAGGGACTTTGACGCCCTGACTTACCTTGCGGCCTTAGCTACCTCGTGGCGTCTGGCCCATAGGCTCTGTAGCCTCAGTGGCCATTTTGTTTTGACGCAAAGATCTCTGGTGGCCATTTTGAAAGTGTTCAACGAGTCGTGACTACAGACCATGTTTGCGTCCAAAGCAATAGCATCCTCTATTTCCACCTGTTGTCTGCTTTGGCTAAAGCAGTGGCAGGCAGAAGCCTGGGCCAAGTGGAGGCTTGCCTCCTCTCCCTATTCTTCATCCCTTCTCTTTGGAGCCCATTGGACGCCCTATTGGTGGAGTCCAAGGATAAGCCGAAGGTCTTGCAGCCGGCCACTAAGAAGCAAGAGGGCCGCAGTCAATCCTTTTATCGCAGACAGCCCTTTTGGGTCAGGATGGGGGTTCCTCCAACTCCCATCCGCAACATCAGGCTCCTCCCAGACAGGAGCCATCCTTTACTAACAGATCGGGCAGAAACAGCCAGAGATTCCAGCCCAGAAAGTCATTCAGGGATAATACCATCCGATCCTACAAGAGGCAGAAATGACTGCCTGGAGGATCACCCCATAGGGGGACTTCTGTCAAGCTTTGCAGATTGTTAGGACGACATTACCAACGACATGTGGGTCAGATCCACGATCAGATTCGGTCTTCTCTTGGATTTGCGCTCCAGCCCTCCGAACCACTTTGTCCCATGCCCCATTTCCAGGGATCCTCAAAAGAGACTCCTAGTTGAGCAGGCCATCCATCATCTGCTCCTCATACGGGCCATTCAACCTGTGCCTCATCAGGTACAGGAGGTTCAAAATGCACTCTCTCCCGTCAATTCTAGAGAGTGTACACGGGCACGACCTCCTAACATCAGTGGACCTCACGGAGGCGTACCTTCATGTAACCATTCACAAACAACACAGACGGTTTCTCCAATTCGTCTATGCGGGCCATCACTTCTAGTATCGAGCCCTTCCCTTCGGCTATCATCCGCCCCAAAGGTCTTCACCAAGATCCTGTCAGTTGTAGCAGCTCACCTTCGTGCCAGACCCATTTGGATCTTTTTTTACCTGGATGTCATTCTCCTGTTGTCCAGGTCAAGCATCCAGGCCCTGCGGGATCTGCAAGACATCTTGCAGGTACTTCAGGAGGTGGGGTTCTCCATCACCAGGTACCACCCAGTTATCGACTCAGCCCCTCAACGGGAGGCTGTGATCATCCCAAGCTCCTGTAAATTTTTTAAAAAGGACTGAACTCACTGTGCTCTTGATTGCATTTGCTGCTTCCCTGCCTGAGTGAGTAACTGGCTCTTGGCTGATTCCCTGGCCGGGGAGAGAGAGAGAGAGAGCATGCGCAGTAAGCCCTTCAGGGCAACACACTGCCCAGGTCATAAAGAGAGACCTAGGGCACTAATCGAGACTGGGCGAGGTGACGCTTCCCTGGAAGCCCCAGGAAGTCAGTCACATCGGAGAGGCTCAGCCGGCGCTGAAGTGCTCCGCCACTCCCCCCCCCGGGAGTTGAGCAGCGAACCGCGGCATTTTATAAACACAGCGGAGTGCCCGTGCCTGCCTGCGAGTGCTGGAGAGAGATGGTGGCCCGCAGGAGCTTGCAAAGCTCGGAAGAGAGCAGAGGAAGCGAGAGAAGAGTTCTCCAGCGGCAGCCCCAAAGACACAAGTCGCTTCCATGTGTTTCCAGGGAGCGGAACTTTCTGAATTTGGAGCCTATGGCCATTTTGGAACCACGTGATCCAAGATGGTGGTGCCCAGCAGCACAGAGGATACCGGCAGGACTCAAGCCTCCAGCCCAGCAGCCCCACCAGAGGAGCAGAGGAGCAGCTAAACAGGTCAGACATTGCTATAGAGGCTGCTAGGGGAAGAGGAGGAGGCAAGGCAAAGGCAAAGAGAAAGCACGTCTCCTCCAAGGGGGTCAAAGAGGCAGGCTGCATCTCCAAGCCCCCAAAGCATCGAGCCTTGAAGCGCATTTGCCCCAAGGCCAGCAGCAAGAGAGCTACCCCTGGCCAGGAACCTGGGGAAGGATTTCCAGGGATTCGTCATCCTGGCAGGACTGCAGATGGGAACCCCCCCCCAGATGAGGATTCCCTTTGATACTTCGGGCATCTGGGGGGCTGCACAAGGATGGCAATCTTCCCCATGCCCCACAGCAGCAGGACCCTCGCCACAGCCCTTCCCATCCACACCTGCTGGCACAGGGGCGGGAATACCACCTACATCAGGGATGCCCAACTTCCAGGAGATGATGATGCGAGCCTTCCAGCAGTGCATGACAGCAACCTTTCAGCAACCACAGATGCAGCCCCAGGCCACTGTTCCCTCTAAGGTGCACGGCTGCGCGGCCGCGCACATGGAAAGAAACCCCCGCGCAGCAGTTTCTAACTGCCGCGCAGAGATTTCTACCAAAGCAAACATGGGGAAGTCCTTTGCGGGTGGCTAGAACTGGCCGCCCGCAAAGGACCTCCCCAGACTTGTTTTGATGAGCCGCCCGTGGCAGTGGTGCCTCTCCCTCCACGCGGAGCACCTGAGCTGGCCCCCGCATTATCCCTCCCCCTTCCTCGTCTGCCGTGCTTTTGAGGCCGTGGGAGCTAGTAGGAAAGCAGCGGAGGTGGAGGTGGCGGCAGGGGTAACCCAGAGCCCAGCTGAGGTGCTCTGAGCGGAGGGGGAGGCACCATAGGCGGGGGCACCAGCGGGAGCTTTGCCGGCTTCACCGGCAAAGAAGGAGAAGAAGCAAGAGGACTGGCGGCTTTGCAATGCAACCCCCTGGTCCCCCCGGCTGCGGATTTGATTCGGCGTAAGCAGAACACATGCTGCGCCGACTTTGTGCCGCGTCTTTGCTGTGAGGTGGAGTAATTCAACCCCCCCCCAAAGAACGTGTGTGTGTGTGTGCGTGTGCGTGTGTGTGTGTGTGTTTCCGCTTGATGAGATGTTGGTAGAAAAAGTATACGAACTGCGAATTGGATCAAAATTGGTGGCCAAAGGAGTGGAGGGAAGGAAGGAAGGAAGGAAGGAAGGAAGGAAGCCCTGCCCCCTTTGAAAAAAACTGAAGATGGAGCAGTGAATGAATAAACCATAAAAGCAACAAACAGTTAATGCGTAAGTAAGCTGAGAAGCAAGTTCTCAACTAAGGAAGCAATATAAGAAAGAAATATAAAAAGTTCAATATGCCAAAACACTTATTTTAGTCTTCATTTAATTACTTGTATTGTAATCTGATGTAACATCTTTTTAAAGTTAACGTTAGTTAGAAAAGATAGGGTACAAAACTTAAATAATAAAAAAATTGTACATTCATTTTGAAAAATAAATGCAATACTTGATTAATTTCATATCTTTATTTAAAATAGTTTTGGCATGGCATATGATTTTATTGACTCAGTTGGAAATGATGTGGATGTTGTATCTGATTCTGAGGTATATATATTCTTAAGTAACATAACATATAGCATATTGTCCAAACTTGCTAAACTATTTAATTGATCTTACTACTTTAAAGGGGGAGAGTTTCATGATAAATTATTTTATTACATTTATGTTGCATTTATATATTATATTTATTACATTTATATTCCACATTATATATTTGTATTGTTATTTTAATGTTTATTGTCAATTTTGATAGATATTATATTGATATATCAATACTGATTTTAATCATACTAAATAAAAATTACTGCTATTATTTATCAGCATTAAATATTTACAGTTTTTAATATTGAGTTAGTCATATTTTAGAATAATAGAATTATGTTTTAATAGGATAATTGGCAAGATCTAATTCAAATGTGATGGGTTGCATTCCAAAGGAATGTGAGAGGACAGGTTGCCTGCAAAATGCCAGGCCCCCGGCTGTTGGTGCCATGTCTCTCTCTAGCCCAGTGTTTTTCAACCTTTTTTGTGCAAAGGCACACTTTTTTCATGAAAAAAATCACATGGCACACCACCATTAGAAAATGTTAAAATTTTTTAACTCTGTGCCTATATTGACTATATATAAAGTGTTTTTCCCACGGCACACCTTACATTATGTCACGGCACACTAGTGTGCCGCGGCACAGTGGTTGAAAAACACTGCTCTAGCCAGTCTAACAATCTAAAAGCTGAGCAGAGAGCCTTTTTTTTTCAGGGTGAGCGGAAAAGTATAGTGTTTGAGTGGCACTTTTCATGCCTGGCATTCCTCAGGCTGAAACCTCGCTAGCAATCGGCGCTTGACGCTTGGAATGTTGCACAAATGTCCAGCAGACGTGACAGCAGTTCAAACTTGCTCTCTTAGGTGCTCAGGCATGAAACTGTGCAGCTCAAACACTATACTTTTCCGCTCACACTGAAAAAAAATTAGAGGGAACATTGCCCCAGGCAGCCCCCGTGCCTAGGGTCTCGGAAGGGCTAGAGACCCAGGAGGAAGATTTTCCAGAATCACCTGCCTCCTCCCAGGGGGACAGCGATTCAGATTCTGAAGAGGGCAAAATCAGAGAGAATAGACTTTCTGTGGACAAAGGCATGCCTCCTCCCAAACCTACCTTCTCCGGATTGTTCTAGCCCTCTCTGTACATATCCCTTCTGTTCAAGGCCAAGACATCTGCCAAGCTTGGCAACAGGCCAACGGAAGCCTCGGTACAAACCCAGGGGTGATGGAAAACATTTTCGAGGAGCAGGCTATCAAGGCAGACACAGTGCCTACACCCAAGGCTTTCCTAGACATGATCAAGCGGCAGGCCCCATGCCCACTTCCACGGACAAGATCTTCTTCAACATGGACAGGGACATGGCCCAGGTGCTTTCGCAACCTACCATCGATGAGCCTGTCACGGTCCTGCATACAGCTGTTAACATGCCAGGGGAGCCAGAGGATGCCCTGAAGGCAGAAGACAAGAAAGCTGACCTCATCTTACAGAGGACGCATCAAGCAGCGGCCTGGGCAGCCACCACCGCCTCCTTCTTCAACCGGTCTTCTCTGCTGTGGCTGCAAGACCTGCAGCAGCGAATCCCCATTTTGGATGGCAGGGCCCACCAAGACATCAACAAGCTGGTGGCCGCCATTCAGTTCTCCTCAGATGCCACCCTAGCTGCAGCCAGGTTTGCCTCCAGGGCGATCGCCTCACCTGTGGCATCTTGCACGCTGCTTTGGTTGAAGCAGTGGCAAGCGAAAGTACGCCACAAATGGCGCCTGGCATCACCCCCCTTCATGGGAGAATCTCTCTTTGGAGCAGCCCTCGACCCATTCCTGGTAGAGAACAAGGACAAGCAGAAGGTGCTCCCCACCGTTCACAAGAAGTCCAACTTGAGAGTGGCGCCATACCCTAAACGCCCCAACTCCCAGGTTCAGGATTTCTTCAGGGGGTTGGAGTTTTGGAACTCGGGCCCCAGGCAATACAAGGAGGTTTTTCATCCAGGCAGATACCCAGATAGACAGCACAGGGGCAGGCAGCAGAAGAGGCCCTTTCGAGGGGGCGGAGGAGGTGGCAGCGGGCGCGCCTTCTGCAAGAACTAGACCTAGCTCACCTCCCATTGGGGGGCGCTTGGTGTACTTCGCTGAACGCTGGGACTTAACCTCTGACAAGAACTGGGTCCAGAACACCAATAGCAGTAGACTTATATACCGCTTCATAGGCCTTTCAGGCCTCTCTAAGCGGTTTACAGAGAGTCAGCATATTGCCCCCAACAATCTGGGTCCTCATTTTACCCACCTCGGAAGGATGGAAGGCTGAGTCAACCCTGAGCCGGTGAGATTTGAACCGCTGACCTGCTGATCTAGCAGTAGCCTGCAGTGCTGCATTTAACCACTGCGCCACCTTGGCTCTTATTCGGTATGGTCTCCCACTCAAGTTCCTCTCCAACACCCCGAGTTCCTTTTGGAGCTGCCCAGTCTCAAGCAACCAACCCAGAGGTTGCTCACCTGTTGATTATTTGCAACAAAATGTTTGATGGTTCTGTCCCAATAGTTTAGCAATTTCAAGAGTGCTGCATCCCTCTGAAAGACTTTTTATAAATGTTGACTTTTCTGTCAGTGAAATTTCATTTTTGGCCCATTTTGCCTCAGGAAAAGAAGCTACTTAATAATAATTATTGATATAGGGTGTTGATCTCCTTAGGCTACACCCTCCCTCATTACACAAATGCACATCACCATATATGCTTATGTCAAATAAGCATTCATGTTTATACAGCTTAGAGGTGCCAAATGTGCATAAAAGATGGTCAAAATACTCACTTGCCTAATAATTGTGCATACAATATATGCTTTTAACCATATCTGTACCAATTGTACATTCTTTGAGCAATTTCTATCTTGGGACTGACTCTGAATTACAAATCCCATCAATAAACATATATGGGAAAGACATGCAGGCAATTACAATTACTTTATTATATTTTTTTCAGGATATTTGCTTTTATTAATTCATTTTGAATGGTTTCACATTCATCATATTTACAATAGGAGCATTGTTCCCCCCCCCCCCCTACATCTATGTCCTATAATTAATAGAATGGCATCTGCCAGTTGAGTCATTACAGTTGGGAGAAGAGTAGTCATGTTCTGTATGCAGAAGTTCACTTGTATAACAGATGTCCATTTGTAGGATAAACTTTGATAATGTACAGGGACTCAGGTCTGAAGTATGACTACGTCTGGCACTTCTTATAATTCTGTCTATTTGAAAAGGCTATTTTGATTTATCTCTTTGGGTTCCTTAACATCATTTGACCTTAAGTTGATTCAGAGAGAACAAGAACTTGTACAGCCAAGATTCACAGAATGTTGCCTTCGGATAGTATCCAAAGAAAGCAGCATTGATTTTCATTAAGGACATTTGCAATGAATTTCAACTATTAACCTTTACTGAATAACTTCATTTATTGATTTAGTCACCGTCTTCCCTGTATCAGTGTGACCGTCATCCCTCACTGCTTTCCAGAAATAATGTGATATATCTTTTGTCTGTCTGTCTAATTTCAACTGTCCAAGGATGAAGAAGAGTCCTCATCTTGCTGTGGGTTTTTTAAAAAACTTTTTCAATTTGTATCAGCCACAAGTTCACTACTGGGGTAGAAAATTAATACTATGTTTTAGTACATTTTATTGGAATTATAATCAAAGAAAATACAATGAAATTAATAAAATGTAGCAAAAAGAAAAATCAAGAGTAAGAGGGTACTGTATTTTTCAGAGTATAAGACACACCTATTTCCCTCAAAAAAAGGGTGAAAATTTGAGTGTGTCTTATACACTGAATGCAGCCTCCCCCCCCCCCCCCGGGCCAAAAATGTGAGGCATGGAGGCAGCAATGGTCTGTGGCAATCTCTGCAGCCTGGAACAACTGATTGAGGTTATTCTGGCAGTCCGATCCACCCGCCAATCAGCTGTGCTGAATCAGGCTGCAATAAGTTCTGACACTGACCTGGCTGGTCAGAGTTTGCAGCAGCAGTCACATTCAGAAAGCACATACAAGTAAGCAGAATTCAAATTAATAATAATATACAATACAATACCAAAAGCAGATTTTCCAAGTAAATACAAGCAATATAACTAAATAATTACATAAAACTAGTAAGAATTGACTCGTAAAGATTTTAAAAGCATAAATGAATGCCAGCATCCTTACCAACAAGAAGTTAAGAAAACAGTGTTTGGCCACTGATAAAAACATTTTGAGTTCTAAAAGATGTCCTCTCCAAAAATATTGCAACATAGCAGCAGCCATGAGGTGATCACGCTTGCCGCCTCCTGCACCTCAAAAATAATAAGACCTCCCGGGAAAATAATACAACAATTTTGTTGTATTTAAGTACAGTGACAATAAAGATTATATTTATAAAGATTGCCTTTCATGCTACTGGCACAGAATGTTTCATGCTATTGGTATAGAATGCTTCCCATTAAAAAAAAAACTAAAGAAAAATATAGCACATAAAGAAAAAATAATCTGTGTTAACTGAATTATAATTATAGTCTTGGAAAAGCAAGATGGACCAATATCTCATGAATGAGAGTAAAATCGCTGTAATTAATTTCTATAGGTAGACCTTATTTATCTTTATTAATGAGATTTCTCATTCAGGATCAGGATCAACATAAAATTGCTCAACAAATGTATAGTTGGTACTGATATGGTTAGTTACATACAGATAGTCCTCAAATTATGACACTAATGACTTCTGGTTTGGCATCACAGCAAGATCGGATGCAAGGAGCTGGGCTCTGTGATCATGCCAAATGCTCCTCATTGGAGGGCCCCCCTAAGGAGCTAAAGCCACCCTATAGGTGTGACAAAGAGCAGGTTCCAGAGAACGATGGCTCTCCAGCCATTGCTCTCTGTAACCAAGGATTCCCTTCTATTCAACAATGAAAAGGAGAGACAGCCATTATGGCTGGTGTGAAGCTGGCGCAGCCAAAGAAACAGAATGTGCTGGTGCGGTGTAGATGAACAGTGATTGGAACTGTGTGAGGTGATTCTCTTTTTACCTAGAATCTAAACCCAAAGAAAATAAACCCTGGAAAAGACAGTCTTTGAAATGCTTGTTTAAGTGGCGAATAATTACAGAGAGAAAAATTACAGACCTGAAAGAAAAGGAATTAAAATGAGAGCACAAAATCTTTAAAATATAGAAAGAGTGGCATTTCAAACTTTATTGGCAATATTTTGGTAAGGCATTTTAAAACGCTGGAATTGTCTGAATATTATTTGCAAAAACTGAAATAAATATTTGGTAGATTTTGTGCAACATTAAAATTTAAGCTGAAGGTGCCATCTACTGTTTTTTAATGGAATATATACTAAACTTACAACCTTGAAAAGTACTGCTAAAACAAAAGAAACAAAATGGAATTAAATAACATCTGGAGGACTGTTGTGCTATCTATTGTTCTATATCTGTCAACTTCATGGTTATTGGAGGTTTAACTCTGAGATTATGGAAGACATCTAAAGAAAGCAACTTTTAAATACCAGGATCTATGACTGAATTTATAGGGTGGACTTAAGGAGACATTTGGAAATCTTCCTGGATTACCTAAATTGAACTAATTGACTGACTAGCATGCAATGCTAAGATTGAGCAAACGGTTTCTAAATTGGCTTTCTGGGGTTATAGACAATTGAGACTTTGGGATGGTAACAGACTACTGACAGACTATTGATCAATATATGGACAAATCAAAATAAGACAAGATGTTGCATTGGGAGAGATGTGTGGATTTAAAAAAAAAAGTTTATGCTTCAAAGTACTTATGATACGTTGATAAATAACCACAGGCAGATAAAAGACAATGCATGACATTGTGGGGAAATCAGAAAACATTCAACAAGGGACAATGAATAAAAATAATAAAACACAGGAAATAGAGGAGATAATAGAAAGACCAGAAAAAAAGACAGAACAGATAAATAACGAATAAAACGAGAAGAGAAGGAGAAGATAATAAAGACATGAATAAATAAGGGACAGTATAGATTAAGAGATCAAAAATGGATTGAATAAAAATATAGTTTTTATAATCAAAGATTCTTTTATTACATTTTCCTTTATACAATCACTTAAATACTGTGCAGTTAAAAAAAGAAGCAATAAACAACTCATAACACTTCTATCCTACATACACCCTTCCTTCTACCTCTCCAACTTTCATTTCTCCCTTCCAACAATCCCCTCTTCTACTTCCCCTCCCCCTCAGCCATTCCTTTCTCCCCTTCCCACCATCTCACCCTCCTTACATTCCCTTCTCACTCCCTCTTAATTCCCCCCTCTTCTTTCCCTCTACACCTCGCTTCGGTGTATTTCTAGTATTCATTGGTCTATTTGTTTTGTACTAAAACAAAAGAAAAATAAAAGGAAAAGAAAGAAGAAAAGAAAAAAAAGGGAAAAAAAGCAACAGTATCCAAGTGCATTCATTGTTCTGAAAATTGAGTCTATACTTCCACCCTCCCCCCAACCCACCCCCTGAACCCCCCTCCCTAACCCCCTTCCGACTTCCCAGGTCCCATTCCCGGCATCGTTCTTTATCAAGCAAAGTCTGGAGTATATTGAAACCAAATAGATTAGAAGTTACAAAATAATAAAAAATAATAAAAAATAAAGAACAAAAAAGAAAAGAATAATAAAAAGAAAAAAAGGGGGGGGGAACCCCCCCCAAGAAAGAGAAGTCAATATACTCTCTAACATTAAACTCAGCTTCTCATTATTTTTAAAATCTTAAACAATGTCTTTACCTGCTTCCGCATATAAATTCTATACCTCCCATCCTGCCTTTACCCGTGTCCGCATATATATTTTATCCTCATCCATTGCTCCTCTCATATTTACTCCACCCTCGTGTAGACTCTCCAGATAATCTTTCTTAACCTTGTATTCAAATAACAATTTATACAAAAATCAGCTTACATTCTGGATCAAGATAATCTAATTGAACTTTCACTACCCTTCCATCTACCCCACGCACCCGACTCCATTCATCCCAAACCACAATCCAAGAAAACTATGATCTTCTCTCTCCTCGCCCCAAAGAATAGATCATGCGCAGTTTAAATTA
The DNA here is from genome assembly GCF_051295495.1 of Thamnophis sirtalis. NCBI lineage: Eukaryota > Metazoa > Chordata > Lepidosauria > Squamata > Natricidae > Thamnophis > Thamnophis sirtalis. The sequence continues at coordinate 70,123,240 of NW_028261384.1, forward strand.
AGATTCAAACAAGTCTTATATAAGTCCCATACAATATATGTCCAAATTCAGCACCGCTTCTTTCAGTCTCAATATCTCTTCATCGGTATACAGCTTTGTCATTTTATATCAGACAGGAGTCCTGAAATTTTATTCAAATTAAAAATTTAAGAAGTATTTTAAAGGCATAGCTGGATCTTTATTCTTTACTCTTCTGCCCTTCCGGAAAGGGAAAGCAACACCCTCCACCTTGTAGCCACGTGTCCCGCTGCTTATCTTCTCCTTCTCCTTGTCTTTCTCCAAGTCCGGGTGAATCAGGAAGTCCGCCTTCAGATTTTTGTAGTAAAAATCTCGGGCTTCGCAAACAGAATTGAGACGATATTTTTGGTTCTCAAATGTGACTGTGATACCAGATGGCACTTCCCATTTATATTGTATCTGAGAATCTCTGAGTTTTTCAGTTAAGAAAGTGTAGTCTCTCCTTGCTCTTAATATTTGAGATGGTAAAAATATAGTTTTGAAGAGAAGATAGGGGCTTGGACAGAACCTCCAGAGATACAACAAAAGAGATGGAAGAAATATTTGTCTAAATAGGAAAGATGTAGACAGAGATCCAAGGGAAGAGGCAAGTCAAAACGAATAAGTGAAATACTAAAGCAGGCAAGAGATGATGGTTAGAAAGGGAATGCTGTTTAATATACGATTGGCTTTATAAGATTGAGAGCTAGAATAGAGGAAGAAACAAGATCAAGAATATTATTATACATATTCTATATAATATACTAAAAGTAATAGCTAGATGTAAAAATTAGATGTTGAAAGATGGTATCACTATGTTTAAATAATATTGTGATTATTAAAATTGTGCACAAAAATATTGAACAACTAAATAATGAAGGAGCACACACTAATACAAATATGTATAATACCACCACAATCACATAAGTATAATTAATGTAACAAATATTATTACTATTATTATTTGTATTTAAATGAATGATACCCAAACCACTCACTGTTCGTATAAGGATATTGGTGTATATTCCCCCTCCCCCAAATATACTTGCAATGAAATCTGCCAATCAACAGAGCCTTCCCTTTTCCACAGCATCATTAAAATGAGCATAATTAAAATGAGCATCATGAGGCCATGGCAAAATAAAATAACCATTCACTGCAGAATGTATTGAACAAGATAGGTTTTTCAAATAATTTAAATTTAAATTGCCAAGTTCTACAAAATAACTACAGTTCCTAGAAATACACTAAATTCTACAAGTAGTCCTCGACTTAGAACAGTTCATTTACTGTCTGTTCGAAATTACAACAGGATTTTAAAAAGTGATTTATGACAGTTTTTCACATTTTTGACCATTGCAGCATCTATATTATTATTATTATTATAATACAATTGTATCACAGCGGCCAGTTGTTTCGCCGGATTTGGCATTGATTACTAGTCGGGCCTCACCCAGGGGCCTAGGACGTCATAATGTATTTTCGTAATATGCATGCAGATCCAAGCAGTGCGGCTTTTTGCATTTGACTGATGGTGATTTTGTCAATTTTTAACACTTTTAAATGTAATTCCAGTGCTTTTGGAATAGCACCCAGTGTGCCAAGTATCACTGGAATTACCACTGCTGGTTTGTGCCATAATTGTTGAATTTCGATTTTTAAGTCCTGGTATTTCGCGGATTTTTTATATTCCTTCTCGCCGACCCTACTATCACCTGGTATTGCGATGTCTATGATTGTGACCTTATTTTTCTCAACCAGTGTGATGTCTGGTGTATTATGCGCCAGTATTTTGTCCGTTTGTATGCGAAAATCCCACAAGATCTTGACCATCTGATTTTCGGTGACTTTTTCAGGCTTATGTTCCCACCAGTTGGTTGCTGTTTTAATATTATAATTTTTGCACAAATTCCAATGGATCATTTGTGCTACTGAATTGTGCCGCAATTTATAATAAGTCTGCACAATTTTTTTACAGCAGCTGAGTATGTGATCAACAGTTTCATCAGCTTCTTTGCACAGTCTGCATTTGCCATCATCAGAGGATTTTTCGATTTTGGCCTTAATGGCATTTGTGCAGATAGCTTGTTCTTGCGCAGCCAGGATTAGTGACTCTGTTTCTTTCTTTAATGTACCTGCTGTTAACCATAAACAAGTTTTTTCACTGTCCACTTTATCTTTTATTTTTTCCAGAAATTGGTCATGCAATGCTTTGTTCTGCCAACTCTCCATTCTTGATTTTATCACATCTTTTCTGTTTTCTTGTTTCGTCTGTTGGACCTTCAATAGATTTTTCTTCTTTACTTCGATTAATAGATGTTCTTGACTTTCTTTTAAATAATCAGCCAGTGCATGTTTTTCTTCTTTAACTATTTGCTTCACTTGTAATAATCCTCTGATTTTCGGGGCAGATATAGTCTATCAGTATCACCACGTGGATGTAAACTGTAGTGCATTGTCATTAGTTTCCTGGTTTTTCAGTCCAAAATGTCCAAATCAGCTTGTGTCCAGTTAACTATACCAGCTGTGTATCTTATAACTGGTTTTGCCCAGGTATTTATGGCCTTGATTGTATTTCCACCATTCAATTTAGATTTCAAAATTTTCCTAACTCTGTTGGTGTATTCTCCCCTGACAATAGTTTTTACTTTTCCATGCTTGATGTTATCCAACTGCAGAATAAATATTTGTAGGCTTCATTTTCATTGCATTTAATTAGTTGGCCATTGAGCATATCAGTTCCCTCACATGTAGTGATTTTGTCCCTTTTTATGGATACAGTGGCACATTTTTCCATGCCAAACTGCATTGAAATATTGGTGCTAAATACTCGGACTGTGTCAGTGATTGGATTTCTATTTCTGACTTTCCATAGAGTTTCAAATCATCCATATATAATATATGTGAAACTTTTTCAGCTTCTTTGGCTGTTTGATAGCCTAATTTCATTTTTTTTAAAGATTACTGATAGTGGGATCATCGCGATGATGAAGAGAAGAGGTGAAAGTGAATCACCCTGGAAAATTCCTTGCTTGATATTAACCATTCCGTAGTTCTCATTCCCTACTGCCAACTCAGTTCTCCACTATTTCATCGCCTTTTCAGTAAAGGATGTAATATTTTTGCTAGTGGCAGTTGTTTCTAAGCGTTTTATGATCCAACTATGTGGCAATGAGTCGAATCCCTTTTTGTAATCAATCCAGACCATATTCAAGTTTGTTTTTCTGTTCTTACAATTTTCTAATATCATTTTATCAATTAGGAGCTGATCTTTTGTGCCCCTGCTCCTTTTGTTGCCTTTTTGCTCTACTGGCAAGATGTTATTTGTTTCCAAATAATTCATCATGTTACCTGCAATAATGCCTGTTTGTAATTTGAAGGTTGTTGGCAAGCATGTTATTGGTCTGTAATTTTCAGGTATTGTTCCTTTAGTTGCATCCTTCTGAATCAAGTATGTTTTTCCAGTTGTCAACCATTCATCAATTTGGCCCTTTTGTAAAATTTCATTCAGTTGCCTGGCCAATATTGCATGTAAACCGGTCAGATATTTGAGCCAGAAACCATGCAATTGGTCATTTCCAGGTGATGTCCAATTCTTTACTTTTTTTACTTGATTTTTGACCATCTCAGTTGTTACTACGTGCATTGCTTGTTGCCAATGCTTTTCTCAAAGTCATGTATCCACTTTGCTTCCTTATTATAGTCCTTTGCATTTTCCCACAGTTCTTTCCAGAATTCAACTGTGGCCTGCTTTTCTGGTTTTTCACTTTTGGTGTCACCATTCACATTAAGACTTTGATAAAAACACCGTTGGTCTGATCGAAATTGCTGATTTTGTTTGTATTGGATGATTCGTGCCTCATATCTTTCAATTTTTCTAGCTGTTGTGGTTATCTGCTGTTTTACAATCTCTACAGCTTCATTGATGTTTCTTGTATAAGAGCCGAGGTGGCGCAGTGGTTAGAGTGCTGTACTGCAGCCACTTCAGCTGACTGTTAAATGCAGTTCGGCTGTTCAAATCTCACAGGCTCAGGGTTGACTCAGCCTTCCATCCTTCTGAGGTGGGTAAAATGAGGACCCAGACTGTGGGGGCGATATGCTGACTCTGTAAACCGCTTAGAGAGGGCTGAAAGCCCTATGAAGCGGTATATAAGTCTAATTGCTATTGCTATTGTATCCAATCTATATCTTCTGATTAGTTGATCTATGATTTTGCTGTTTTTAAGCCATTGCTCATGCATGTTCTTTAAGTTGCTAGCATCTGCTCTTAGTATTTTGACTTTTTGTTCTAATCGGATTTTCCACTTTGGCTTTGATATTTTTTCCATTGTGTGACTAGGTGCTTTGATTTTAATGCCCAGTGACTATTACAGCTGCACTGTACATTAACGGATTCGTTTCCAAGATGGATCCCGGTTTGATTGTTGAAAGTACTGCATTAACCATTTTCATAATAGGGGCCAAAATTTTCTTAGGCACAGTTTTTAATGATGGTAAACGTTGCCTTTTCTCATTAGACAGAAAATGCTCCATGATCTTTCCTTCAATTCTTTTTGTTTTTGAGTTAGTTATTGAGTTGTTATTGTTGTTGTTGTTGTTGTTGTTGTTATTATTATTATTATTATTATTATTATTATTATTATTATTTATAGTCTTAAAGCCTGCTAATACCCCAAATTATTTTAATTTACCCATTAACATACCAAGTACCATTAAAGGATCTTCCAAAACCAATACCAAGTCATCTGGAAAACCTCTTAAGTTCTATGTCTCCCTTAAATTTTTAATTCCATAATCCTTTCATCTTATGTATCTATTCAGTTTTTCAAGAATCATAGTAAACAGAAGAGGGATAATAGCTGCCCTGTCCTGTTCTTTTTTTATACAGGTGGTCATCAACTTACAACAGTTCATTTACTTGTTCATTTCAAAGTTATAACAGCAGTGAAAAAAGTGACTCATGACAGTTTTTCATACTTTTGACCATTGCAACATTTTTCACCCTTCCCGAACTTCTGATTTGCCCATAGGGCCGTTTTTCACCCTCCAGAACCTCCCACAACATGAAATTTACCAATTGAAGATTGAAAAAAATTGAGGTGAAGAGGTAGTTGTCTGTAATTTAGGCAAAAGTATGTTTTAAACCTTCAGTGATTGGTACAAAGCCAAAGTGAACTAAAATGTAAATTATATAAAACTATACATTATTTTTATGCCAATAAGATATCATGAATTTACTCTGGAATCCTAAGACTTATAGTTTAATGGTAAAGTTAATACGTTTTCTTTGAAATCTCTAACGTACCTTACAAACCCATAGATCTGTCTGCTGCCTTTTAATCAATAACTAAATATTGATTAAATCTGCCAAAAAAGCCAACACAGTTCTAGGCTACATAAACAGAGGGATAGAATCAAGATCACGTGAAGTGTTAATACCACTTTATAATGCCTTGGTAAGGCCACACTTGGAATACTGCATTCAGTTTTGGTCACCACGATGTAGAAAAGATGTGGAGACTCTAGAAAGACTGCAGAGAAGAGTAACAAAGATGATTAAGGGACTGGAGACTAAAACATATGAAGAATGGTTGCAGGAACTGGGTATGTCTAGTTTAATAGAAAGAAGGGCTAGGGGAGACATGATAGCAGTGTTCCAATATCTCAAGGGTTGCCACAAAGAAGAGGGAGTCAAACTATTTTCCAAGGCACCTGAGGGTAGAACAAGAAGCAATGGGTGGAAACTAATCAAGGAGAGAAGCAACTTAGAACTGAGGAGAAATTTCCTGACAGAACAATTAATCAGTGGCACAGCTTGCCTCCAGAAGTTGTGAATACCCCAACACTGAGATTCTTTAAGAAGATGTTGGATAGCCATTTGTCTGGAACGGTATAGGGTTTCCTTCCTAGGCAGAGGGTTGGACTAGAAGACCTCCAAGGTCCCTTCCAACTCTGCTATTGTATAATAATTAATATGTAGTTATTGATTAAAAGATGTAATTGATGTAACTAAATATGTCCTCTAAGTTGTATTACATTATATGAACAAGAATCTTACCCCAATTTTCCTGTTTCAGATTTTTTGAATACATATATCTTTATAAAGATGCAGTGATGTATCAGATTGAACAACTGACAAAGCTGTGTTCAAAGATTTCTTTGAGTGAGCCTTGGGATCCTTATGACATTCCTGACAACTCAACTTATGAAGATCAGTACTACATCGGAGGACCAAGTGATCAAATTATGGTCCAGGAATGGTCTGACAGGAAGCCAGCTAGGAAACGTAAGCATTATATTATTTCTGATCCTAAATGAGGTTCTAACAGACTAGAAACGGAATAAACTCCTATCTTTTGAGGCTTGTTATTCTAAATGTAATTGTCAGCTCGCAAAGCATCCAAAGCTTGGTTTGAAGCTCATAATTTAATTAGGCCATTGGTCGGAATCCTGACAGTGATCTCATATCTCAAATGTTAAGCAAATTATCATTCATATTTATTTGTTTTAGTTGCTAGCATCCTCTGGCAGAAGCTTTTTCTGTTTTTTCAATATATTTCTAAAAGCATATTAAATATGAAATTTGTTAATTTTAGAGAGCAGGGGAAAACTGCATTCATGTAGCAGATCAGGTGCTTTTTCAAGAGCTAACTGGACTTATTTGTTTTTCTTTGAAGACATTTTGTTTCTCATCCAAAAGGTTTCTTCAGCTCTGGCTGATTGGTAGGGAATGGAAGGATTTATGCTCCCTGCAGACAGTTGGTGATTTGCATTCTTTTAGAGAGTCATCGAGGCCACTTGGAGGTTTATCTGTGTCCTCAGGGTCATCTGAATATTGCAAATGGGTGTGGAGTCGTCTTTGAATTACTGTTGAGAGAGGGCTGTTCAATTTTGACATATATGGCTTCTTTGAGCTCCTTGATATTTCTGATCCTAAATGAGATAATTTGTCTCCATGTGAATATGATCATCATTATATTGTTATCATTATTATGTGATTATTGGCAAATATACAAGAAATATGCTAAATATGTTTTTTGTTCTCATTTTATATGTGTTGACAAATTCAAATATGAATTTAAAAATATTTCCTAGTTTTAATCTTAGATATATCCCAAGATTTCAGTTTTAAAAACAAACAACCTGCCAGCAAGGGTACCTACAAAACATTATAACATTGTTTCTTCTAGACTTGCAAATTGTTTAGAGTTTAGTTAGCCTAATTCATAGGATGGGAAACATGAGTTGCCAAATGCTGCTCCCCATTTTACAATACACAGGCCAAAATACAATTCTTAAAAATTCACAGTTCTTCAAATTCTCTAATATACTTATTCAATTATAAAAAGTTGTGTAGCTCATTCTCCTATGATGAGACAGCAGCCAGACTGGGTTGCTTTGTCCAGTAATCAATTGGACTGAGTCTATATTTGTGATATCATTGAACCCTGGTGACTCCTCCCAGTTTAGACTGCGTCCAACCTGGACTAACTCTGAGAATTGATCTCTCCTCCTAAATTTGGTCTAAATTTGTCTTTTGTACTAAATTGGCATTTTTCAAAATTAATTTTTTGATTGGAATACTTTTCCCTTTTTTCCTCCTGCTCTATTTTGAGCGAGAGATTCAAATCTGCCTTCGAGCTTCTTCTCAACCATCTGACAGCCTTGGGACCACGAGCATGCTCTGTGACGCAATCCAACCTGTCAGCGTGGTGCTCACTCCTCAGCTCTGGGGCTGTTTAAAGAGGCACTCTGCACCCTGGATGTCCGCAAACAGCTGCTACAACAGAAGCTGTGCGACCAGCCATTTAGCGCTTCAGCTGATGTCAGACTGAAGCGGCCGCCATTCTGTGAGTCTGCCTGCCATAGGAAGCGCGCAAAGACAATGGCGGCCATCTTGCGGCTTGGAAAAAAAGTGTGTGAAGAGCGGTGGCCACAATTTTAAGTGCCCAGTGACCCTGAGGTGATTGCAGAGCAGCACAGCGCTTCTGAACGCTGTGGTTCCCCCTTTCTGGCTGCGAAACTGGTGATATCGTCACCAACCTATTCTCAAATCAGGCATTGGTATACTAGCAGGCATGGCTGAGCACTGCAGGGGGGGGCTGTCTCAGATAAGGAGCTGGAGGAGGCAGGGCCATGGGGGGGGGTGAGGAGCAGCCGCAAAAGGCTCCCAACACAGGGAAAGCTACAAAAGCTTTCAGAGCTGAGGAAAGAAGACAAAAGGCCCTGGAAAAGGAGTTTCAGCAGGCCCAAAAACAGGCTAGCCAGAAATCCAGGCCTCTCCTCCCGCTCCCATGGTGGATCAAGCTACCTCCCCTGCCTCCCCCCCCCCCCGAATTACCACCTATTGGACCTTGTCCATCTTTAGATGAATCAGATGGGGAGTTGTCCTCCTCCTCGCCCTCCATAGAGCCTGATACCAGGGGAATTTTTTTTGATGTTCCCTCTCAATAGGGATCGTACATTTGAACAGGCCGGTCGCCTTCTGGCTCAGAGCACAGTGGTGCCTCAGACCTCAATTTCCTCTCCTACACAATGGCAGCCATAATTTCAGAAGCCATAAAACAAGGGATTGCTGCCAGGCTTCAGCAGCATCCATTTTCTGGGTCATCTCATAAGCACAGGCATAAGTCATCGAGGGACCCCCAGCAAAATCCTCCTCCTGCATCTGTCACTCAGGCTTCTATTTTTGGAGATCAGGACACCCCCAGGGACTCGGACCTATCAGATGGCGAGGGGATCACCCCAGATGCCCGTGCCTTTGTCGGATTGTTCAAAACTGATCTCTTTAAATCCCTCCTGTTCAAAGCAATAAAAGTGGCTAGCTTATTGTCTTCTTCTTCCACTTCTTCTACTCAGACTCAGGCTGCTGTGCCAAATTCGACTGAATGTCCTTACACTCTTTTCTCTGAACCTATAGTGGAAAAGGAGGTTATCCCATCTCCAAAGATCTTTATGAATGTTGTTCAATGGCAATGGGACTCTCTTGGCACAGATCCCCAACGAACCAACTTAGGCAAACGCCTCTACAACGTCGCTCAAGAACTTACCAAGTTTCTTGAGACTCGTCCAGTGGATACGCCGGTTGCAGCCCTGTCTTCGCTCAGAGTGGTCTCTGGAGCCCCAGAGGAAGTCCTCAAGCCTGAGGAGAAAAGGTCAGATCAAACATTAATAAAAGTTTATCAGGCAGGTGTCTGGGCAGTATGGGCCTCCACAGCCACTTCATTTTTCTTCAGGGCTGCTCTAGTCTGGATCGAGCAGCTCCAGGAACGTATTGCAACCACTGATACACAGGGATCTGAACAAAATTAGGGCAGCCATTGAATATTCAGCGGATGCTTTCTTGAACGCAGCCTGGTTTGCTTCTAAAACCATGGCCTCTTTGGTCATGGTCAGGCACCTGCTATGGCTTAAACCATGGCAGGCGGATATCCAGACCAAGTGGCGCCTAGCAGCCTCCCCTTTTAGTGGCACTCAGCTCTTTAAAGCTCCCTTGGATCCTTACCTCACAGAATCTAAGGATAAACGCAAGGTCCTTTCCTCTATATACAAGAAGCAAGACAGTTGTCCCTCTCCATTCTATAGAAGGTTGCCCTTTCAGCCAACGGACGGGGAATCCTCCTTCTTCCATCCACAACGTCAGTCCTTCACACCCAGATAGGGATCCAATCAGGACAGGTCTAACTGAAATGCCCAGCGTTCCCCCCCCCCCAAGAAATCTTACCGGGGAGGAGGTAACAGCCACTTCCCAAGGCAAAAGTGACTATCTGGACTCTCTCCCAATCGGGGGTTGCCTAGCGTTTTTTGCTCACCGTTGGGAGGACACTACCACAGACATTTGGGTAATCAAGACAATCAAATTCGTCCTTCTTCTGGAGTTCCTCTCCACCGCTCAGGAGCACTTTGTTTCATGCCCAATCTCTCAGTGCTCTCGTAAGAGGCTGCTGATGGATCAGGCCATACAGCATCTACTAGAGATTCAGGCCATCCAGCTGGTCCCTCCCCATCAGAGGGATCAGGGCTTTATTCCCACATCTTTGTGGTACCAAAGGCTTCTGGGGATTGGAGACCGATTCTGGACCTAAAGTCATTGAACCGCCACATTGTTTATCGATGGTTCAAAATGCACTCCCTCCACACCATCCTGCAGGGGGTCAGAAAAGGCTATTTCCTCACCTCGGTAGACTTGACTGAAGCTTATCTTCACATTCCCATCTTTGCAGACCACCGAAGATACCTCTGGTTTTCTTATGGGGGGGAGGCACTTCCCGTACTGAGCCCTCCCGTTTGGCCTCTCCTCCGCCCCCAGGGTCTTCACAAAGGTGCTGGTGGCCCTAGCCACCCACATCAGATCTTTACCCATCAGAATTCTTTGCTACCCGGACAACCTTCTCCTGTTGTCCAGCTCTCCCTTTCAAGCAGAGAAGGATCTAGCCCAAACCATCCAAACTTTGCGGGATCACAGGTTCGGGGTGAATCTCAAGAAGAACCACCTCGTTCCCAGGACTCTCATTCTACATCTCAGAGTTGTCATAGACACCGTGGCAGAAAGGGTGTTTCTTTCCCAAGACCGCATTCTCGGCCTCAAGGAGGGTCCTGTGCCTCAGGAGGGTCCTCAGGAGGGTCCTGTGCCTACTCAAAGTGTCCCTTCTACTGCTGTCCCAATTATTAGGGAAAATGGTGTCTTGTGTTGGGGTAGTACCGTGGGCCCGATTCCACAGCAGAGCCCTGCAGTGGTTCAAGCAATGGTTCAAGCACCCGCATCAGAAAAACAACAGGAGCGGCTCCCCCCTCAGGGTTCTTCTCCCCAGGCAAGTCACCCAGTCTCTGAGGTGGTGGTAGTCCCCAGCGATCTTGAAGGACATCCAGGCGGACTGGCTGAGTCGAGCCAAAATAGATCAAGCAGAGTGGAGCATTCACCCGGACCTCTTCCATCTACTCGCGCTACGGTTCGGCCTGCCAGTCCTAGACCTGTTTGTGACAGCAGACAACAACCAGGTACTATTCGAGGTTTGTGGAACCCTATGCAGAAGGGGTAGACGTTCTCAGGTGCCAGCGGCCTATATGCATTTTCACCACTCCCTCTCATCGAGAGGGTAGTACAGGAGGCAGAACTCTTACTCCTGGCACCCCACTGATCGTGCTGATTTTATTTTGCCAACCTCGTGACACTGTCGATCTCCCCTCCATGGCTCATTCCACAGTCACTAATTTCTCTTTATCGGGGGTCAATCCTATATCCCAACCCCCAGTGGCTTCAATTAACTGCGTGGCGATTGAGCAGCAAGCCTTAAAAGCTGATAACACCTCCCTCAAAGTCATTGCTACTATTCAGGCATCTTGTAGAATTTCAACGAACCATATTTATGATGCCATGTGGCAAGCGTTTGCTCTCTGGTGTTCTAATCTCACTATTGATTCACTAAGGGCTTCCATTCCTCAAGTGCTGGACTTCTTACAGAGAGGGCTAGATCAGGGTCTCACCCCAAATACATTACGTCGATAGGTGGCCGCTTTGTCTTCCGTCCTAGATAGCTCATCCCCAGAACATCTTTCTACTCACCCTCTGGTCCAGAGAGTTCTCCAGGGTGCCTCGAACCTCCGACCTTCTGTCATCTATATATATCTGACTTGGGATTTAACACTGGTCCTGGAGGCTCTCACTTCTCCATTTGAACCATTAAGGTCCATGTCATTAAAATTGTTGTCTCTCAAGACTTTGTTTCTAGTGGCTATAACTTCTGCTAGATGTGTTTCAGACTTGGCGGCCCTGTCTGTGAGGCACGATATGTGCATATTCCACCCAGACCGAGTTGTATTGCATCTTGATCCTACCTTCTTGCCAAAAGTCAACAGCCTGTTTCACGGGGGCCAAGAATTGTCATTACCTGATTTTTGTCCAGTTCCTCGCCATGAACGGGAGTGCAAATGGCACACCCTTGATGTACGCCGAGTCCTTAAAATCTATCTCGATTGCACGGCTTTGCTGCACCATTCAGAATCTCTCTGTCTCCTTTCGCCAAGCGTCCAACACTTCACAGTCAAGTTTGGGGCGGTGGATCAGAGCCTGTATTACGGTAACATATGAACTTCAGTCTTTGAAGATTCCACAGAACATTATAGCCCATTCTACCTGGAGCGCGGCAACTTCGGCAGCATGGTCTACTCAGGCTTCTTTGGAGGAAGTTTACCAGGCAGCCACATGGACGTCTCCCACAGCTTTCATATGCCACTACAAATTAGACAAGTATGCTTCGGCTGATGCAGCTTTTGGCCGCAGAGTGCTGCAACAAGTACATGTGCTTTAACAAATTTTACTCTATTGTTCCCGTCCTAGTGGACAGGTTTTTCTTTGGTACGTCCCAGTCTGGTTGCTGTCTCCACGATCATAGGAGAATGGGTGTTGGTCCTTACCTGATATGCTCATTCTCTGTGACGTGGAGATAGCAGCCAGCCCCACCCTAGTGTAAATCATTCTGAACGGAATGTTTGTGCGGAGGAGAGAGTATGCATTTGGCAGTTATTTTTTGTTTGATGGCTGGGTGCTTCCTTCTGGCCTTTCAAGGCTGCCATGTAGCCTTTGCGCCTGGTCCTCAGGGAGCATGAGGAGGCCATTCAATTTTATGTTGTTTCAGGCCTGCATTTCCCTGTGGTCTTGGGCTTTGCTTGGCTGCGGGCCCTCAGATTTATTGGTCGCAGAATCTGATCACGTTCCCGTCCCTGCAATGTGTCGACTACACCCGTCACGTCTGTGCAGGCCAGGTGCTCAGCTCGCCTAGGGTGGCTGTGCCGTTGGGTTTAGTGGAGTTCGCAGACGTATTTAGTCAGCAGGAGGCGGATCAACTGCTGTTGCACCAGCCTTATGACTGTCCCATAGACATGGTACCTGATGCGAAGCTCCTGACAGGTCGCCTATATTCCATGTCTGAGCCGGAGTTGGCCGCATTGCAGGACTTTCTAGACAAGAACCTCGCCCGGGCTTTTATCCGGCCCTCATCTTTGCCACTGTCTGCCCCGGTTTTGTTTGTTAAAAAGAAGACCGGGTATCTGAGGCGACGGTGTTCACAAAACTGGACTTCCATGAGGCTTATAACGTGGTCCGAGTCAGGGCGGGGGACGAATGGAAGACGGCCTTTGGCACCTGGTACGGACATTTCAAGTACATGGTCATGCCATTTGGGTTGACCAATGCCCTGGAAGTCTTCCAACATTTCATGAATGATATCTTCCAGGACCTGTTGGATCAGTTTGTCATCATTTACCTGGATGACATCTTGATCTACTCGACGTCCTGGAAGGATCATCAACAACATTTGCACTTGGTCTTGCAACGAGTCCGAGAGCATCGTTTGTTTGCAAAGCTGGAGAAGTGTCAGTTCTGGCAGACTACCATCGAGTTCCTGGGGCACCATATCTCCCCTGAGGGAATTGCGATGAAGCCGGGCAAGGTGGAGGCATTGCGCAGTTGGCAACCTCCTCGGCTTATGAAGGATGTTCAGAGACTCCTCAGGTTTGCCAATTATTACTGGACCTTCATCCCCAGCTTTGTTTTCTTGACCACGCCCCTCACTCGGCTCCTGCAAAAGAAGGTGCCATTTCACTGGGGGCCCACGGAGCAACAGGCGTTCATGGCCCTGAAGCACACCTTCACGAAGGAGCTGATCCTAAAGCACCCTGATCCCAACCTCCATTTGTGGTGGAGGCGGATGCGTCTGACATCGCGGTGGGTGCGGTATTACTGCAGGCTCACGCCCCTGATGGTACTCTTTTCCCTTGCACTTATTATTCACGGAAACTCAATCCTTCCGAGCGCAATTATACCATATGGGAGAAGGAGTTGTTGGATATCAAAGTGGCGTTTGAGGCCTGGAGGCATCACCTGGAGGGGACCAGGCATCAAGTCGAGATCCAGACGGACCATAGGAATCTAGAGTTTCTGACAACAGCCTGCCAGATCCGGTGGTCTCTGTTCTTTGCCTGGTTCAATTTCAAAGTGACTTACATTCGTAGTGCGCAGGACCAAAGGGCAGATGCCCTGTCCAGGAAATCGGAGTACTCTGACCCTGCAGACTCGCTTCCACCCCAGACCGTTCTACCCATCGAATCCTTCGCTGCAGTTCACGAGTCCGTGGACTTACGGTCTCTGATACGAGATGCACAGCGGGGCAATGAGTGGGTGGAGCAACGGAGGGCAAAGGTAGGGCCAGCTTCTCCATGGACCTTTGACAATGACCTTTTGAGGTACCGGGACCGGCTCTATGTGCCCGAGGGCCCCTCCGTGGACTTATTCTGTCCTAGTGTCGTAACAATCCAGCAGTGGGACATTTTGGCCTTTTCAAGACTCTGAACCTGATCTCCTGTTCTTTCTGGTAGCCCCGCTTACGACACGACGTGCAGATGTACGTCACGTCGTGTGTACAGTGTCGATAGGCCAACTCAGAGACAGGAGCTCCTCCAGGCTTGTTGCAGCCATTGCTGACCCCGGACAGACCCTGGGGAGCCGTGTCCATGGACTTCCTGACAGAGCTGTCTCTGTCTTCAGAGTTTACTACGGTCCTTATGGTGGTGGACATGCTCACCAAGATGGCGCATTTCATCCCCTGTCGGAGATTGCTGACAGCCCGTGCGCACTGCCCGCATGTTCATCCAGCATGTTTTCCAGTTGCACGGCCTACCTGACGGGGTCATATCGGACCGTGGGACGGCCAGTTTTGGAAAGGGCTGATGGTGGCTCTAGATGTCCAGTTTTGTTTGTCCTCGGTGCACCATTCCGAAACCGATGGGGGTACGGAGAAAATGATTGGGATCCTGGAACAGTACCTGCGCTGCTTCGTGAATCAGCAGCAGAACAACTGGGCGGAGTACCTGGCCGTGGCGGAGTTTGCGTTTAACAACTCGCAGCATACATCCACACGGACGACGCCATTTATGGCAAACGTCAAGTATCACCCTCGCTTTTTCCCTCTTACCCCAGTGGACTCCCCGGTCCCCGCAGCGCAGGACTCCCTCTCTGAGCTCCAGGCAGTCCACCAAGTGGTGTGCCATTATCTGAATCAGGCTAAGGAGGACTGCAAAAGGTTGGCAGATAGGTCTCGGCATGCGGTGCTGGAGTTGGCTGTGGGAGATCACGTGTGACTGTCCACATAGCATCTTCCGTCCCACCAGCCGGCTAAGAATTTGGACCAATAGTATCTTGGGCCATTCCCTCTAGAGGCCATTATCAATCCAGTGGCCTATCACCTGTCCCTCCCACGTTCGATGTGAGTGCACCTGGTGTTCCATCACTCGCTCCTGATCCCTGAGCGGTCGGCTTGTCCTCTCCGCCAACCCTCTCCCCCCAGCCATCATCGCGTGATGTGGAAACATGGCTACTGCAATAAGTGGCCCGGATCAGAGACTCGAGATGGCTAAAGGGACGTTTTCAGTACTTGGTAGACTGGAAGGACTAGGGGTCAGATAGGGGGGCCTGGACTGATGCGACAGATGTGCATGCCCCTGCTTTGGTGCGAGCCTATCATGCGCAATATCCCTCGAGGCTGCATCCTGAGTGTCAGACCCAGGGGAAAGGCCCTGCAGTGAGGTATAGTGTTGTGGCCCAACAGGAGCCATTGGAGCTGCCAACAGACTCCGACAGTGAGGAGCTCTATGAGTCGGCTCTGGAAGATGTGGAGGACCCTGGAGAGGGTTCCGACTCCAAGCAGGGATCAGAGAGGCTGGTTGGCCACCAGGAGACGCCTGAGGCATGGAGCAGTGGTGAAAGCCAAAGGTAATGTGCTCCTGATATCAGGCCTTGGAGCAGTGGGGAGGGGACAAGGGAATTGGTCCTGGACGCCCGGAAATGGCCAGCAGATAGACATAGAGAACAACTGCGCAGATATAGAAGATAATTGGACCCAGGTGGTTGTAATTAGGCTCCTCTCAAGACAGTATATAAGGAGGGACTTTGTGAGGAGCTGGTTGCAGAATTCAACTTAATTATCAATGCTGAAGCTGTTATCTGTATCTGTCGAAGTCTGGGTTGCTGCCAAGGTTCTTTATCTCTTCAATGTGTTTGGGCTTTCAGCCACCAAGATTTATGTTTCCTGATAATAAAGTGTTGTGGCATTCCAGCTAAGCTTATCTCGGCATTCGTTCCTGGACAGAGGAGGGGGTCAGAACAGATGACTATGGAAAGAATGCACAAAAAACTTGTAACCAATTGACACACTGTACGTAACTGAAGATGTTTTTATGTTACATCTTGTTTGTCTATGTTTAAAAATAAAAATTTTAACATTAAAAAAGTGTTTGAAAGAGACTAGTATTTGGGGCTTTTTATCGTGGTGTTCTTACCAATTTCTCACTCTTATGTTAACTATGAAATCACTCACTGCAGAGTAATTACATTGAAACCAATGTAACCAATACCTAGAGTTAGTATTTTTAAGGATGATTGCATTAATCCTTCATTTGTGGTCAGGAAAATGGAACTTACTTTTTTATTGTCTTATTGACTTTGAAAACTCAAAATCATGCTTTTCTATAAAACCAGTAAGAATTTGTGCTTCTTTCATTACAGTTGAAAATTGGGTGGGAGTTTACACAATCAAGGACTGTTACCCAGTTCAGGAAACCTACACCAAGAACTACAGTGTGACAACCTCCTCGCGTTTCTTTGACCTCAAGCTTGGAATAAGTGACCCATCTGTTTTCATCCCTCCCAGCACTTGCCAGACAGCTCAGTCAGAAAAGATGACTTATGTATGCTGATGGTTGATCTTGGTTTCTACATTGCATATGTAAGCTCAATATGTATTATTAATAACTAGCTGCTAATGTCTAATATGACTTGCTCTTTTCAGGTTCTAACAGACTAGAAACTGAATAAACTCCTATCTTTTGAGGCTTGTTATTCTAAATGTAATTGTCAACTCGCAAAGCATCCAAAGCTTGATTTGAGGCTCATAATTTAATTAGGGCATTGGTCGGAATCCTGACAGTGATCTCATATCTCAAATATTAAGCAAATTATCATTCATATTTATTTGTTTTAGTTGCTAACATCCTCTGGCAGAAGCTTTTTCTGTTTTTTCAATATATTTCTAAAAACATATTAAGTATGAAATTCATTAATTTTAGAGAACTGGGGAAAACTGCATTCATGTAGCAGATCAGGTGTTATAAGATGGCACCCAAAGGTGCTTTTTCAAGAGCTAACTGGACTTTATTGGGTTTTTTGAAGACATTTTGCTTCTCATCCAAAAAGCTTCTTCAGCTCTGACTAATTGGTAGGGAGTGGAAGGATTTATTCTCCTTGCAGACAGTTGGTCATTTGCATTCTTTGAAGCCACTTGGAGGTTTATCTGTGTCCTCAGGGTCATCTGAGTATTGCAAATGGCTGTGGAATCATCTTTGAATTACTGTTGAGAGAGGGCTCTTCAATTTTGACATATATATCTTTGACCCGTCTTTCAAACTAGTGGCCTTCTCTGTTCAAAATGTGGACTCAAAGAACAACAAGAAAATCCAGTTGCCTCTTGAAAAAGCATCTATGAGACAACTATGACCTAGATGACTGAGAATCTTCCTAGCCATAAAATGGCACATTGTAGCAAAATTATTTTATGAAAGCTGCTATAGTGAATGAATAATCTCTTATTTATATATTAAATAGATTTATATGGCAGCCCAACTCAGACCTGATGACTCCAAGTACCATGCATAATTAAAAAACAACATAAAACCCCCGGGAGACCACTCCCACATGATCGTAACAACTGCAATCATGTGGAGCCATTGACCATCTCTGAATCAGTCTGGGATCCCCAGGCCTGCTGACAGAACCATATCTTCAGGGCTTTCTGGAAAAATAGCAAAGAAGGGGCCAACTTATTTCCAAGGAAATGATATTTCAGAAGAAGGGAGCCACTATAGAGAAAGCCCTTTTTCTAGGTCCTGTTTGATGAATCTTCTTAATAGATGGGACTCACAATATAGCCTGCCATCCCACTTTGGTGAACAGGATAGATGAAAAAGGTTTCTCTCAAGAGTCATTTAAAATTCAGGTGAATTTTTGTGATAATGAGAAACTATATATAAATCTTATTTTCCTGTATGAAAAGATCTATCTGATGCTCTTCTTGTCTTCATAGTCACTATTAAAATATGTACAATGTCTTCTCAGGAAATTTTAAAACATTCTTAAGAAATATGCAACATATCGTTATTATTATTCTGATAGTCTAGAAGAGAAGTAACTTTAGTGAAGATTATTGTTATATCAGCAAGACTAAGGAAAATCACCAGAATCACTATTGTTAGTTTTGGAAACGGAAACAAATACAAGAAGAAAAAAGTTTTAATGGGTCATACAAAAGACTGTTCTTTATATAATCAAAATTAAATTACAGATAGTCCTCCAGTTACAATTCACTTAGCAATGGTTCAAAGTTATGACATTCTTGCTGAAAGTACTTATGACCCAGTCCCAAAGTCACGTATGTTGTAGCACCACAGCAGTTGTTCACCCTTACAACTGAGATACAGAGATGCTGCAATATGTTCCCTGTCTGTTTTCCCCCACCATGGCCTGCCAGATCTCTGCAGGAATTGAGTTTACTTTGGTAGCTCATTGCATTCCACATGCTCCTCCCTACCTGTTATTGACCTCTCATTTGCCTTTGGAAGATGTCCAGAGCTCAAAACATCAATGCGAAGCTGTTTTCCTTAGACCTTGTGTTCTTATACATACTTCCATCCTCTTTGGAAAAACTTCTGCAATTTGCGAGCACTAGGTTTGCCTCTCCCATTCCCCACTGAGCCCCAGCCTATCTCACAAGTGGGCGTGGCTCTGCCATTTACTGGAGTGCTGAACCTGCCTAGTTGTTGCCAATTGTGCACAAAGGGAGGCCTTGGGTGTCTGGAGGCAGTGGTCTTGTCCCTGCACTAGACTTTCAAAGACCCTCTCCACTCCTGAGGTACCTGATATGTTCTTAACAACTTGCTCCTTTGATTAATGAATGCATTAGAAAGAGGGGTGGATGGCCTCGTTCCTTTAATGTAATCCAGTTAACAAATCCTCAAGTTAGACTGTAACTGGCAGGCTCCATTACATTCATAATTCGAGGATTACCTGTAGAAATAATTCCAAGACTGGATTTTGGGCTTGTTATCATCAACTGAGTACATTTAGAGCAAAAGCCCGTTTGAATTTACTGCTTAAACTAAAGAACCATAGTTACCCAGTCTCCCTAGCCCCATTAATTAAGGTTTATAAATTCGCAATTTGCAATTTAATGAATTTATATGCCGCCCGATCCCGGAGGACTCCGGGCGGCTTACAAATATGAAATAAAATAAAATAACAAATTGGGGAAAGAAACAAAAACAGTTAAAAAAAAAACACAACATACATTTGGCTTAGCTGGGGGTTGGACCTGATTTAAAAATCAGCAACCCCAGGCCTGTCGGAACAGCCAGGTTTTGGTGGCTTTTTGGAAGGCCACGAGAGTGGGAAGGGTCCAGATCTCTGCTGGTAGCTCGTTCCACAGGGCCGGAGCAGCTACAGAAAAGGCTCTCCCCCGAGTAGTCGTCAGCCAGCATTGTCCGGTCGACGGCACCTGGAGGAGGCCTAGCCTGTGGCTTCTTATCGGACGTTGGGAGGTGTGTAGCAGGAGACGGTCTCTCAGATATTCAGGTCCAATGCCATGTAGGGCTTTAAAGTTAATCACCAGCACTTTGTAGCGCGTCCGGAGACCAATAGAGAGCCAGTGTAGCTTGCGGAGGATAGGTGTAACATGATATCGCTCGCGCGGCTGCATTCTGGACCAACTGTAGTCTCTGAACACTCTTCAAGGGCAGCTCCATGTAGAGTGCAGCTAAGATTACCCTTACCTAAGGTTACCCCTATGCTCCTGTATGGAGCAGAGGTTTGGATTCTATCCTCGACCACAGTCCTAGAACAAACACAGTCTCAGCCCTTGAGATGTATTTTGGGTGTACAGATCCAAGAGCATCTGCTGCAGCTGTTAGAGCTGAATTTATACAATTCATGCACTATCCAGAATTAGAACATATAACTACTGGTGCAAAGTCAATTGAAATGGAGACTGATAGACTCCCCAAGTTATGTCTACTAGAGCAAATAAAATTACAATCACAAATCTCTTGGATCACCTAACAATTTTTTAAAGATGCTGTGGCCTTCCTGTCTCTTGCATAATAGGAGAACAGTTCAAAAAAAGAGTTGCCCAAAGAATTAATGATATAGAAGAACAAAATGGCATAGCTATCCTTAGTAATGTGGGTAACTTGAAATGGCTGAGTAAATACAAAAGTACTTTTCAAGTAGAAAGCTGTTAATATCCATTCCCAAGGCCTTTAAATCCCACTTGCAGATACTCTTGTATCGCAGCTGTGGTCTCCATCTGGGGCACTTTCCCTGTACTAATTCTCCTTACAGGAGATCTTTCAGGATCCGACCATCAGCCAGTCTCGCAACATGCCCAAGCCAGCGTAGACGTTGCTGTTTCAATAGTATATACATTCTAGAAATTCCAGCACGTTCCAAGACTGCACTATTTGGAACTTTGTCATGCCAGGTGATGCCAAGAATATGTTGGAGACATCACATATGAAAGGTGTTTGACTTTCTCTCCTGCTGTGCATAAAGGGTCCAGGACTCACTGCAGTACAGGAATGTGCTCAGGATGCAGGCTCTGTAGACCTAGATCTTTGTATGTTCCGTCAGCATCTTATTAAGCCATACTCTCTTGGTTATGTCTGGAGAATGTGGTGGCCATTTTACCAATATGTTTATTCAGCTCAGTATCTAAAGAGAGAGTGTTGGTGATAGTTGAGTCGAGATACACAAAGTCATGGACGACCTCCAGTTCTTGTGCAGAGATTGTAATACAGGGAGGTGAATCCACGTCCTGGCCCATGACTTGTGTTTTTTTCAAGCTGATTGTTAGTCCAAAGTCTTGGCAGGCCGTGCTAAAATAGTCCATAGGTTGTTGAAGGTCTTTGCAGACTGAGCAGTAACAGTAGCATCGTCAGCGAAGAGGAAATCCCGTAAGCATTTCAGCTGGACTTTTCTTTCACTCTAGAGAGATTAAAGAGTTTTCCATCTGATCTGGTGTGGAGATAGATTCCCTCTCTTGCAATTCCAAAAGCATGTTTCAGCATGACAGCAAAAATGTTCCGAATAGAGTTAGTGCGAGGACGCAGCCCTGCTTCACTCCACTTCGAATATCAAAAGAATCTGGTTAAGATATCAAAAACTAAGTGCCCTTCATTTCCTCATGAAAGGACCTGATGATATTGAGCAGCTGAGGTGGACATTTAATCTTGGGGAGAATTTTGTAAAGGCCATCCCTACTAACCAAATCAAAAGCCTTCATAAGATTGATGAAGACTACGAAAAGTTGCTGGCTTTGTTCCCTGCATTTCTCTTGTATCCCTCTAAGGGAAAATACCAAGTCAGTAGTGGACCTGTTGGCTCGGAATCCACACCGTGATTCTGGATAGACAC
The DNA here is from genome assembly GCF_051295495.1 of Thamnophis sirtalis. Classification (NCBI taxonomy): domain Eukaryota; kingdom Metazoa; phylum Chordata; class Lepidosauria; order Squamata; family Natricidae; genus Thamnophis; species Thamnophis sirtalis. Next base: position 70,144,748 of record NW_028261384.1, read on the forward strand.
TCTGCAAGCACCTGGAGTCTCTTCAGTATGACATGGTCAAGCAGCTTCCCTACAACACTAAAAAGAGATGCCGTGATAGTTGTTACAGTCACCCCTGTCGCCTTTGTTCTTATACAGTGTGACAATATTTGCATCCTTCATGTTCTGTGATACTCCACCTTTCCTCCAACAAAGATAAAAAATTTCATGCAATTCAGTGGGGTTGTTCTCTTTGCAGCACTTCAGAACTTTGGCAGGGATATCTTTCTCAAGTGTCTTGCTGGAGGCAAGAGAATCCAGGCCCGCATTTAGTTCTTCTAAGGTTGGTTCACTGTCAAGCTCCTCCAAGATAGACAGGCATTCGATGTTATTTAATGTTTCTTCAGTTACCACATTTTCTCTGGAATATAATTCAGAGTAGTGCTGCACTCGGTCAGAGGGGCACATTTCTTCGGTGTTGGATCTAAGGCCTGCTTAATGCCATCATACATCCCCTGGATATCTATCTATCTACATACACACACACACACACACACACACAAACACAACACGCACAAACACACAATATCATAATCTATAGATTGTGCTCACTGGAATAGGCTTTATATGCAATTAGCATTCTCCTTTTTTCATCGTCAGCTCCTCCCAATGGGCTTCATACCAGTCTGCTGTCTTTCTGTTCTCCTTACCAAATACTGACAAGGGAGTATTATAAACAGCATTCTTGAAATATTCCCATCTTTCAGATGCATTTGCTTCAACTGGGCCTGGGAAAGTTTCCTCAAGGGCTGTGCAAATTCCTCCACTTTGCCCTGATTGCGGGTCTCGCTGATGTCGATTTGTGGTCTTCCTTTCTTCTTTGAGTGATGCAGCCTCTTTGTTTGCAGTTTTATTCTGCACACTAAGGAATGGTCTGTATCTCAGTCAGCACCCTGATAGCTGCATGTGATTGTAATACTGGGAAGGTTAGAGTGCCTGATAAGAATCAGGTTGAGCTGGTGCCAGTGCTTTGATCTTGGATATCTCCAAGAGACTCTGCATTGAAGCTTTGTTTTAAAGAATGTATTGCTAATGCAAAGACTGTAGTAGCAACAAAACTCCAGCAGGCCTTGGCCATTTTCATTTATCTTCCCAACGCCAAGCTGGCCTAAACAAGTAGGCCAAGAACTATAATCAGCATTAAACTATAAATTATAATTATTAAATTATACTCTGGCATTAAAATCACCAAGGATAAACAGTGGTTCATCCTCTGGGTTTTTATTGATGGTAGCAACCAGATCGTCGTAGAATTTGTCTTTAGATTCTACTGAAGATGATAATGTCGGTGCATATGTGCTAATAAGAGTAACCAGCCCTGCTGATGAGAAGAGCTGCAAGGACAGAATACTTTCACTTCCTGCAGTAGGTGGAGTAATGAATCCTAATGAGGTGTTTCTGACCACAAAGCCAACCCGCATTACCTAATCTCATGAATGAAAAGTTTCTCTCCTTAATAGATCCCGAGTCTGACAGCCTTGTCTCTTGAAGGGCAACGATGTCCATCTGCAGTCTGCTCAGCTCCATGTCGATGACAGCTGTCTTATGTATGTCATCTATTTCGTGCAAATCATCAGAAAAGCCGGGGGTCATTGTCTGAACATTCCAAGTGCCCAACTTTAGGGCTAAAGTTTTCTTTCTTTTTTTTTTTTTTATACATTTTATTTATTTCATTTTCATTTTCATTTTATACAATCACTTATATACTGTGCGTAACAAAAAAAACAAAAAAGAGGAAAAAAATCCACCATAAAAAAAAAACCAACATGACACTTCAATCCCCCATACACCCTTTCTTCTCCCCCCTCCAACTTTCATTTCTCCCCTCCAGCATTCCCCTCTTCTACTTCCCTTCCCCCTCAGACATCTCCCCCTCCCTCCATCTCACCCTCCTTACATTCCCCTCTCGCTCCCTCTTTACTTCTCCCTCTTCTTTCCCTCTTCTCCTCACTTTGGTGTATCCCTACAATTAATCTATTCAGTTTGTTTTTTAGAAAATAAAAGAGAAAAAGGAAAAGGAAAAGGAAAACGAGCCGCAGTATACAAGTGAATTCTTATTGTTCTAAGAATTGAAACTGTAATTCCACCCTCCACCCTCCCCCCTATAATCCCCCCTCCCTAACCCCCTTACGGCTTCGCAGGTCCCATACCCGGCATAGTTCTTTAACAAGCACTTGAGTATAATAAAGCCAGCTAATTTTAAAATTAAAAAAAATAAAAGAAAAGCCAAAAAAAAGGGAATAGTAAAAAATAGAAAAGAAAAAAAACACACACACACACAAAAAAAAGAAAAACAAGAAAGGTCAATAAACCCACTACATTAACACAGCTTCCCATCATCTGTAAATCTTAAACAATGTAGCTCATTCCAAATTTTGGTTATTTTGCTACTTGCAGGGTTTCAAACTGTATTAGAGCCAGGTAAGTTAATCAATTAGGATTCCCCAACTAAAAGTCTCATTGCTTTATCTATCTATTCAGACCTTTAATTTATCTCTTTTTTATCCGAATATCCAAACCTTTCTATAAAACCATTAAACTCAAGTACTTCTTTCATTTTTCATTTCCAACACCTCCCTTTCTATCCTTACCCACCTCCACATGTAAATTTTTTACCTTCCACCCTGCCTTTATCCATATCCACATATATATTTTATCCGCGTCCATTGCTCCTCACATATTTACTCCACCTTCCTGGAGACTCTCCGACTAATCTTTCTTGACCTTATATTGAAATAGCAACTCAAACAAACATCAGCTTGCATTCTAGCCCCAAGTAGTCTAATTAAGCTTTCGCTACCCTTCCCTCTCCCACGCGCCTCCCAACTCCGTTCGTCCCAGACCACAACTCAAAAAGATCGCAATCTCCGCTCTCCTCGCCTAGGAAAATAATTCATGCGCAGTTTGAGTTAGAGTTCAAACAAATCTTATATACAATATGTGTCCACAATCAGCAACGCTTCTTTCAGTCTCCATGTCTCATCATCGATATACAACTTTTCCATTTTATCCCAGGCAGAAATCATAAAGTTTTAAAAACATCGCTAAGTCTTTATTCTTTACTCTTCTGCCCTTCCGGAAGAGGAAAGCAACACCCTCCGCCTTGTAGCCACGTGTCTCGCTGCTTGTCTTCTCCTTCTCCTTGTCTCTCTCCAGGTCCGGATGAGTCAGGAAGTCCCACCTTCAGGGTCTTGTAGTAAAATTCTCGGGCTTCACAGACAGAATTAATGCGGTGTTTTTGGTTGCCAAATGTAACTGTAATGCCAGCTGGGACTTCCCATTTGTATGGAATCTGAGAATTTCTGAGTTCTTCAGTTAAGAAAGTGTACTCTCTCCTTGTTCTTAATATTTGAGATGGTATCTCTTTAAAAACAATCAAGTCCTGTCCATCAATTCTCAACCTCTTGTTGTAAAGCCTCTGTATTATCACATTTCTGGATTCCCTTGTGGTAAAGTATATAATTATGTCCCTCGGAAGCTGTCGCTGTTTTGCTACCCACGAATTCTGGCGGTAAATTTTTTGAATCTGCCAATCAAAGTTAAGTCCCGGACTTCCCACCAAGCGGCTAAGAGCCTCAAAGAAGATCTGTTTCAAATTCTCCTGTTGGTTTTCACGCAGTCCTCTAACTCTTATTGCGAAGGCAGTCTTATTATAATTTATCATGACAAGTTGTTTTTGAGCATTTTCAATTTCCTGTTGTAACGTTTGAATTTTGGATATCAAATTAAGGTTAGTTTCTTCCAAAAGTTCCAATTTGTCCTCCGTTTCAGCAATATAATCTGTCATGACTGTCATTACTCCGATCATATCCTCCTTTGCCTGAGCAATTTTAGCATCAAATTGATCATATAAATCCGATATCAGTTGATTAATTTCCTGTCTGAAATCATTAAGCGTTTTAAGAAGAAATTCTTGTGTTAACAAATCTCCCGTGGAGGGTGTAGGAGGCAAGGGTAGCGGCTTCATAGCAGTTTTTTGAGATATGTTATTAAGGAAGCGCTTCTGCTTAGATTTGGGAGCCATTCCAGAATAAAAATAAAAGACAAGCAATCAAGCAAGCCAAGAATCAAAGTCTCTGCTCCCCTCAGTTAATCTTTTAACAATTAATACGGAGAAGCCTTCAGGAGAGTAGGGCTGACTAAGTACGTCACATCAAACACAAAAGCTATAAGATCGCCATCTTGTGACGCAGCTAAAAAAGGGAGCCTTTTGCGAAGTTGAAGCTGGTATTTTAGATAGTAATGGAAGAAATTCCTCAGGAATGGTCCCCGCCCGGATTAATTTTTAAATAGCTTAGCTTTGTCCTGGGGGGGGGGGCAATCTGCCTAGGGCTGCAAAAAAGGCAGCTGCGGAAAACTGGCTGGAGTAAAAGCTCAGCTAATGTTGAACCTCTTCTCCATTCACAGCAAAAAAAAGCTATGAATTACAAAGAGATCCTAACGACTGACCTTCTCCCTGCCCCTTTCTGCCAGAAAGGGGAGATATCTATAGATCTTATAAGATATACAAACCAGAATCCTGACAGGAGCTTCGTTGAGCTCCCGACGGCGGCAGGCTCCTCCCCCCGAAGCCCCAGGGCTAAAGTTTTCTTATGGTTGTTGCATGTTGGAAAGTTATCGATCTGCTTGTCAGCTTTTGACCCTAAACCCCACGTATCCTGTGAGGATAGCAGACCGTGGGGGGCAGCACCTTATTGGCTGAGGGCTGCCCAGCTTAAGGTGGGCAATAGCTGCCCAATGAGGTATAATGACCTCTCCCACCATCGAAAGTGGCCCCTGGGATCACGCTCTACACCAATCGAGCAAAGGCTTATAATTGGTAACTGCCCCTTTGTTGTTTCGATGCTGTATGCAAAGATGGAGTGTCATCTCCAGAGCACGAGGCTTGGGTAGATTGATATGGAGGATAGACTGTTACCCAAACAGCAGATCCCCCCTCTCCACAACGCTGAAATAGTCCAATGGAACGGCAGAGCTGATACGATTAGTTCCAGCTGCATCATAGGAGTTACCAGAATGTGGTTGTACACAGTCACGAACTGCTTCTGGGACTCCGGCTCTGGGTTTTGCCTCGAGATTACTCCTGAAGCCTTTTCCAGTAGTGATGGAGCCACAAGGCAATGGAGGTTTGTAATCAGAGTTTCCCTTCTCCTAGAAGATGGTTCCTCTGCTTTATTTGCCGTTAGAGTGCAGAGCCTTCTTCCGCCTTTAAAACAGTTGACTGTCTTCTCTTGTAACCCTGGAAAGGGGCCCTTATGAGGTGCTACCAGCTGGGCCAAGGTCTTTTAGGAAGGTGTTATTCTTCCAGCACACCTCCTCACTCCAGGACTCCTGCAGGCTGGAGTTGCAGTCTCTGATGCAGGAGTGCACAGAATAATCCTCGGCCTGCAGGTATTTCTCCAGCAAAAGTTCGAACTCCTCATAGTTTTCCTGAGTGTGTTGGTCCAGCCTTTGATACACCTCCAGGCAGCTGCTGCAGGCCTTCCCGCTCTGGGCTATCACAGCAGCAGACAGAAAATCCATCAGCAGGTTAGACAAGCTGCAGTCCAAACTCTCTAGGCCGGCCATTCCGAGCCGCAGTCCCAGGCCATATAAGTGTCACAAAGGTCAAAAGTGTCCCTTCAGGAAGTCCAGCTAGGGAGAGGAGGCGGTTGCAGCGAGGTACTTAAATAAAACAGCACAGTACTTAACAAAATGGTTCGGTTGAGATCAGCATATGTGGGATTGAATGGGATAGAATGCAGGGGTGACACCAAAATATAATTTTATCATATTTTATCTATATTTTATACGTATCTTAAATTATTGCATTATTCCAATTTCATTTTAGACTATTTTATTCCAATTCCATTTTAAATCATATTCTATTCCAATTTCATTTTAAATTGTATTTTATCAAGTTCCATTTTAAATTGCTTTTATCAAATTTTAGTAATAATTTGTTTCTGGAACTTTGCACAATGCACAATAAAGACAGTGTCAAAATTTGTAGAAATAAAGTACACATGTTTAAAATGTGTGTTTTTACTCTGGTTATGTTAGATGAGTTATGAACCAGGGACTCTCTGTATGCAACTTGAAAAGCTAGTTCAAAAAAACTGTATCTTTTAATTTTAGTTGTTGTAAGAGTGGATAATGTATTGATTCCTTCTGAAAATTTGTGAAGTGGTAAACAACATAGAAAATCTGCTTATTAATTTTGAAATGTCAAGAATGATATATTTTTATGCATGATTCACTAAGGTCTTTTAAATATGTATTTATTCTCATATCAGAAGATGAAAGTATCTCCTATTGTTATCCACCTCTCTTAACAAAGAATAATTCAGTCTCAAGTAATGATTTGAAATTTAATTTTAATTTCCCCATAACTATTTATTCAATAAGTGGCCAGTATTCTAGGCCCTCTGATGTATTTCTACTTATTATTTCATTGTTGGAACAATTAATTTTATTGTGAGTCTTTTGTTTACGTGCTATTTTATTTTTAGTATAAATATTAAATATATGTGGGAAAATCTTGTATTTGCAGAAAACCTTGATGAAATGAAAAGGGGGTTAACAAATAAATATCTTTACAAATAATTGGAGCTCTGTATAATTTGTAATTATAATTTGTATAATTTGTATAATTTGTAATTATAGAGAAAAGCCTTTCATTTTCATTCAACTTGTACAGTTTGGAGTTAGGTTGATCAGGTGCTCATATTCATTGTAATTCTATGAAGGTATCATTCACAGGTGGAATGTATAGAAGGGGAAAATTACCACCTTTCTTCTAGGGCAGGGGTTGGCAACACATTGCTCATAGTAGGGACTACAAAAGGAGTTGCCATGGAATATGAAAAGAAATATGTCAGCCCCGTTTCGCTCCAGTGGCTCGGGGCTGCCATTTTGCAGAGAAAGCAGCAGAATGTGACAGGCACATTCAAAACCTTATGGGCTCCTCTGTCTCTTCCTTCCGATGGCGTGACAGGCGCTGGACAGCTGGGAGGCGGCCCGAAGGCCAAAAGCATTGCTGACACAACTATACCCAGAAACGAGCAGCTGGGAAGCGAAGGATACGTGAGGGACTGATTTCAGATTCCCAGTGCATGGAGGGAAAGTGATACGTGTGATGGATAGCTGGGGGGAGGAAGTAATGGTTCCTCCTTCTAGATTATGGAACGTTGTGGGGCATTGCTGTTGGAGAATCACGAAGGTGTAATTAGAATAAAGGATTATAAGATGGTGGGGAGCACAGAGCAATAGCTCTAACAATTTTCTTTCATTTGTATATTCAACATGATGGTCAGTTTGTGCCAGATTGGATAAACAAGGTTCTACTTCTCATTGCTGGTCAGAATCTTTACTATCTGTCCTGACCTTGACTATGACTATATATTTCTGTGAGTGAAATAAGCTATGATGCCTCGGAAGGTCAGATATTGTTTAAATTGAAAAACTATAAAAGCATAGATTTCTTAAGTGATATAGTCAAAATACACAGGATGCTGTACATAAAATTGTGGTACTATATGTAGTCCTTGAGTTGTGACTCTAATGGAGCCTACCAATTTGTATTAAAACTCATAAAATAAGTGAGTCATTTTTTATTGTGCTTGTTAAGTGAATCATCTGGGCTGTTAAGTGAACTAAAAACAAGCTTGTCATTTGCTTCTGTTCATTAAGAATCTCAATGATCATTAAGTAAATCAAGAGGCTCGAAAATTTGCAGGGCTTTTTGACATGGCGCCCTGAAGGGAACCACTGCTGCTGTTCATTAGCTGTTCTGGCAAGATGAGGCAGCCCTCCATCTCTGAACTACAGTGCTTCCAGACAGGTGTCTGGCACCCCTCCAGCTCCAATGTGAAAGAACTGCCTTGCACAGGCACCTACCTTGCATGGCTCACGAGTTCCCTGCATCACAAGATAAGAATGGCCACTGCTTTGCCCTGTACTGCCGGTGCCCTAAGCTCTTCACCAGGTGATGTATGGTGCCCAAGCTGCTCCTGATCCTCGCTGCGTTTTGCCTTTTTTTTTGAGACTTGACTTCGTGATCAAACTGCATATCAGGACATTTCAGAGGCTCAACTAGAAGAAATCCATAGGAGATCGATGCTACTATTCTGCAACAGAAAAGTTTGTGCTCCAGTACTGAAACTGTTTATAAATATGATTAGCTTTCTCTAATGGAAAACTATTTGTCATTCTGAGATGGCTGTGGAGAAAAGGGTGGTGGGAAATTAAGACTTCCTTGTTTTGTTTAACTTGTTTTTGTTTTTGATTAGACTGCTTATTTTAGATTACCATTGTTTTTGTTCAGTTGTATTATAATTATATTGTCCTTTGAATAAATTTTCTTTTCATTTGTGAAGACTTTTTGAAAGTGAGATTCCTATTCTGCTTTACCTTAACCATGTTTCCCCAAAAATAAGACAGGGTTTCATTTATTTGTTTTAAAGCTTTTATTTTTAGACAAACATAAGCAAACAAAACAAAAAAACATAGAGCCATCTTCAATTACAAATAGTGCGTCGGTTGGTTACAAGGTTTTTGTGCATTCCTTTCATAGTCATCACTTACATTTCATATATAATCACATATTATCATATACATTATTATTATTATACCTCGTTTATTTGACTGTCACTATTCTTCATTTTCCACAAGATATATTAAGTATTGGGATTGTTTACACCACAGCAATTCAATATGTCATCTCAGATAATTCCAGTAGTAAAATATTTTATGTTATATTCTATATCATTCAATTGTTCTTATATTTACTACATTCTCTAGTAGCTTTCATTTCCATATTTTTTCATCTAAAAACGAATAAAATAAATCCCATATCCTATAAAATTGTTTATCTTCTTGTTCTCTAATTTCAAATGTCAATTTACTCATTTCAGCACATTCCATTATTTTATGAATAACTTCCTCCTGTATTGGTATTTTCTCATTTCTCCAATTTTTAGCAAATATAATTCTAGTTGCTGTTAGCACATTTACAATCAAATATTTCAGTTCTCTGTTATATGTTTCCGGTATGATTCCCAATAAAAAGATCTCTGGTTTAAAGTCTATGTGTTTGTGTATCATTTTCTCCAACCAAGTGTGGATTTTAGTCCAATATCATTTAGCTTCTATGCAAAGTCCACCACATATGATAATATGAACCTGGTATCTGATGACATTTCCAGCACTTTTCCGATTTGTTCTTGAACATTCTTGCTATTCTAGTTGGGGGTAGATGCAACCTGTAAAACATCTTATACCAATTTTCTTTGTATACTGTTGACATTGTCATTTTATAATTTTGAGACCACAATCTCTGCCACTTATCTAGGTCAATCCCATGTCCAAAGTTTTCCCCCCAAGCTATCATAGGTTCTTTAACTTGTTCTTCTTCTAGCTTAATCTCTAATAAGTATCCATATAATTTTTTTAATTACCTTTTCATCAGTACCTGTCAAATTTTATCTAACTCGGTCATTTTATTATGGAAACCTTCCTTTTTAAGATCTTCTACATTTCTAGACTTTATTTGCACATATGAAAACCAATTCATCTTTATTCCTTCCTGTTCTAGTTCTTGCCTAGATTTAAGTTCACCCTCTGCATTCAATATTTCACCATATCTAACTGTTTGTTCCTTTTTGTACATTACTGGATATGAAAATGCTTCAATGGTTGATATCTAGACTGGAAATTTTAAGAAATGTTGCCTTTTAATCTTCTCCCAATTTAATAGCAAAGCCTCCCATACCCCTGTGTTTTAGTTCCCTTGTACCATAAGAAAGCATGCCATCCCAACAACAAATCATATCCTTCTACAGTGAGTAATCTACAATTTCTTAATGTTATCCACTCCTTGACCCACATTAAGCTTTTTGCCTGATAGTATATCTGTAATTCCCAGTTAGGCAGACCAAATCCTCCTCTTATTCTAGCATCTTGTAACAATTTTAATTTTATTATTGTTTTCTTTCCCTGCCAAATATATTTCAACACTATTTTATTTAAGTCATCAAAATAATATTTCCCAAGTCTAATTGGAATTGTTTGAAACAAATATAAAATTCTGGGCAATATATTCATTTTGATTGTAGAAATTCTCCCTATCATTGATAGTTGGAAATTTCCCCATTTTATCAAATCTGTTGCAATCTGCTTTTTAAGCTTATAGTAATTATTCTCTTTAAGTGTACCACATCTTGTTGTCAAGTATATTCCCAAATACTTGACCTTGTTCGTGACTTCGATCTTCAAAGCTTCAAAGCCAATTCTTCCTTTTGTCTTGATGCTATATTCTTTGTCAAAATCTTCATTTTATCTTTGTTTATTTTCAAACCTGCTACTTTTCCGTATTCCTCTATTTTATCTATCGATTTAGGTGCAGTTTCTAATGGATCTTCTAGGATGACCAGGTCATCTGCAAATGCTTGCAATTTGTAGTCTTCCATTTAAATTTTCATTCCTTTTATGTCTTTTTCTTCTCTAATATTTCTGTTTAAAACAAAGGGGACAGTGGGCAGCCTTGTCTTGTCTCTTTCCTTATTTCAATAGAATCTGTGAATTCTCCATTTATCATTATTCTTGCTGTTTGTTTATGGTATATAGTTTGTATGGCATGAGTAAATTTCTTATCAAAGCCCATCTGTTCCAGCTGTAATGATATAAATCGCCAATTCACATTATCAAAGGCTTTCTGTGCATGTAAAAACATCAAAGCCATTTGTTTTTCAGGGTGCCCCATAATATTCCAAAGTGTCCAGAATTATTCTCATATTATCTTTAATTTGTCTCTTTGGTAGAAACCCATTTTCCGATAGGCTCAAGGGAGGGGCGACTCCTGGGATATTCTCACAGCCTAATTGGTCCAAAGACTGAGGGAATCTCTTTTAACGTACTCCTTTCCCTGTTGGCTCCCAGTTCCTCAGTCTTTTGGTCCAAGCACTGGTTTTTTTTGGTTCCTAGAGAGAGAGTAAAATCTTTTAAAACAATTGAAAATTGATTTGATCCATTGGCTACTTTAAATTTCAACCTTTCTGAGCTGCTACTTGCAGGGATAGGGTCCTCTGTCTTGCAGCAAGCGGGGAAGGCTAATTCACGCCTTTTTCCCTGAGTCTTTTGGAGTTCTGACTGATCCCTCGTATGGTGGGGGTGTCAGGCTCCACATCTGCAGCTCTGCAGGAAGGGCTGCCAGCGGGAGATGCCATTCGGGCAGCAGGGCGGCTTCATTAGCTTCAGGAAGCCGCACCTGGGCGAAACAAGCTGCAGCAAGCATTTTCGAGCTTTGGCTGAAGAAAATAAAAAGCAGTTGAAAATGCGTGAACACCTCCGAGGCCATTTTGAAAGCATGCGAGTGGATGTGGCCATTTTAGAAGCACGCACATGATGGCAGGCATTTTGTAGCTCCAATTTCACTTAAACTGCATCACGGCCAGAATCAGGCTGGCAAGCTCCAACCGAGGCAGCCCGATATTGACTCCCGCAAGGCCCTTGCACCGGCTGGTGGCTTGGGGCACTGAACCTTCTAAGGCAGTGGTCCCCAACCTTTTTATCGCCGCGGACCAGTCAGCCTGTGATAATTTTACCGTGGCCCGCTGAGCGCGCACAGGGGTGGGGGTGGGGTGTAAAAAAACTCCCAGCCTGGAGTACCCCTTTAAGTAATCCATATTTCAGTAAACTGATCTACCGTCAGGCTGTTGCTTGTAAACTGGACTAACTATTTCTAGTTAATTTCTAACTATTTGAATGGAAGATTATATGCTTATAGTTTCTATTCTTTTGTTAACACACAACCACATTTTTATTCTTCTACAGACACCATTTTTAATTACCAGGATAGTACACCAATGACAGCACCATGATCAGAAAATGTTAGATGTTGCATTATTTTCAATATGTGTTTGTAAATATATGCCAAATAGATTGCAATCGCTTTCTGGACTTCCTTTAAATTTGCAGGTAAATGCTGCAATAGATATATAGCTCCCATCAGATTGATGATCACCCAAAAATGTTATTCGTTGAATTCACTGTGAATCCTTTCTTAGTAAGTGCATTCAAGCCAGCCTACTACTAGCTGGTAGCCTCTCTGTCCATTCACCAAATTATCTGGGACAGGGGTGTCAGAGTGACATCGAAAATGTCAAGGTAATAGCCATGACTATGAAATTAAAAGCCTATTTATTCTTTTATTTGCATCACATAAAAACCAAGATGGTTCCCATCTTGAATTTTTCTAAATACATCCTACATACAACCATGATGCAGGAGTTTTCATTCAGCAAGAAAAAGGAACCGGTGACTTGAGCCAAGTCAACATCTGGAAATCTTATCCCAGTCATATCCAACCTAGCTTATTTTTTGAGATCACCTCAAGGCGAGCTGGAGCGGGACGCGCTGCGCCACGAGTTGGAGAGCTTGGAGAGGCTGAGCGCGCAACTTGGAGAGCTGCGTCTCCGCCGCCTGGAGCCCGAGCTGGCCCGGCGGCGGCAGCAGCTGGAGGGGCTGTGGGCCGACTGCGCCGCTCTGGAGGCGCTGCTGGAGCAGCTCCTGGCCGAGCACGAAGGGCTGCAGGAAGCGTGCAAGCAGCGGCCAGCCGCGCTGCTGTCTGCCCCGCGCGTCCTCCGGGCCGGGCGCTCCGAGAAGCGGCAGCTGGCCTCCGACTACGCGCTGGTGGTGAGCTGGAGCGGCGCGCAGAGCCTGGAGCGATACGAGGCCGAGTTGCGGGCGATGCAGGAGCTGGAAGGGGGCCGCCTGGGCCAAGAGGACCTGCGCAAGCTGCGCGCGCAGAACCAGGAGAGCCGCCGGCGCCTCGAGGAGCTGTGGCGCTGCTGCCGGGAGCTTTGCGCGCTGGGCGAGCGGCTGGAAGAGGAGCGGCTGGCGCAGCAGGAGAGCCACGGCGCCCAGCTGCAGGGATCATGGCCCCCGGCCGCTGCGCGGCCCGGTGCCAGGTACTCCGCGGCCCGGCACCGGTCCGCGGACCGGGGGTTGGGGACCACTGTTCTAAGGCACGTGAGTGGCACCAATGGCAGAGAGCAGGCAGACCACTCCACAGGCCCAGGGGAAGGAGGGGGGAGATGGTTGGGACCAGAACAAGGGCTGCAACAGCTAAACCTTCAGCAGCCCAACGCCCCTCCAGGGAAACCCAGAAAGATGAGAGCTGGTGTCAGAAGGCCCTGGAGAAGAGGATTGCTAGGGCTGAACAACAGGCCAACAAGCCCTCTTCTACCATGTCCAGGCCATCCCTTAGGCCTGAATACCATCATTCAGACTCCGCCCCTAGGGGATTCAGTCCTTCCTCTCCCTCTGTCTCCTCCACTGGGGCATGCAGGCAATCCAGCATAGAAGTTTCTCCTTCCCCTCCTGTTTCACCCCATGGGCCCAGGGATGTGGTCGGGGATCCTTTGGAGGGTTCATCCCAGGATTTTCTCCCCCCCCCTACTCCTTGGCTCCACAAGGGCCTGCCCCAGTTCATTCAGAGGATGTTTGAGGATCTTGAATTGCTCCCTGAGAGCATCAAGAGACTGATTTCCTCAGCCATTTCAAAAGGTATTGTTTCTGCAGTTTCTTTGAGGGAATGTCAGTCACCTAGGGCTCCTAGGTCCCAGGTTCCCTACCAGGCCAGGAGTTCAAACTAGGCCTCCTTCCCCCTCAATAGTCAGTGAGGGATCAGTGTTAGGGGATGACCCCTGTCAGGATATGGGGACGAAGAGACTGTCCACCCTCCGGCTTTTCCTAACCTCTTTGCTCCTCTAATGTTTAAGCCGTTGTTACACAAAGCCAGAAAGATCACTAAGGTCAGGACGGGATCCTGCCATTCCTCCTCCTAGAGACCCTAATTTGGTCATGTTCTCCAATACAGCGACCAACGAGGAGGTTCCAGCTCCTCTCCTTTTTCTAGAGGTAGTCAAAAATCAGTGGGCTCGCCCTTCTACCTTTCCCAACCCGGGCAGCAACGACCGGCGTTTTTACAACATGGAGCTGACCTCTCAGGCGCTCCAATTGCCCAATGTAGACACACCAATAGCCACCCTAGCCAACGCCTCATTCGTTGTTTCAAGGGATGTGGCTCATAAGTTGAAACCAGAGGACAAGTGGGTGGAACTTACGTTACGTAAAAATTTCAATGCTTCTGCATGGGCTGTAAAGTCTGCTGCAGCTGCCTCTTATTTCAACTGATCAGCGGTCATGTGACTCAGTCAGTTACAGATCACATCCCTGTTCAGGACAAGTGGCTTCACCAAGATATCACTAAGATAATTGCAGCCACGTAGTTCTCAGCTGATGCCACCCTTGATGCTGTAAAGTCCCGAGCTTTACCCATCTCAGTAACCTCCAGGCGGTTGCTATGGTTACATAACTGGCAAATGGACAAGTCCAAGTGGGGCCTGGCAGCTGCCCCATATACTGGGACTAACCTATTTGGTGACTGCTTAGACCCTATTCTCGTAGAGAATAAGGAGAAGAAGACGGTCCTGCCTATCAACACCAAGAAGACGGACAAACGTCCGGCCTCTTACTGTAGGCAATCCTTCAGAGCTCCTGAACAGGAGTATCATCAACAGAGATATGTCCCTTACAGATAGGCAGTTCCAGAGGCCTTACTAACAGGACAGGGGAAGGTACCATGGTCAATCCAGGTGGCCTTTCATGGGGGGGGCGCCCCTTCCACAAAGGGAAATGACTCCAACCTGGGGTTTCCCATAGGCGGTCGCCTGGAACTCTTCATGGATCAGTGGGACCACATGACATCAGATGCCTAGGTAAGGACCACAATCAGAAATGGACTCCGGCTGGAGTTCCTCTCCATGCCCCCAACCTTCTTCAGAACCTTTCCACCATCCCAGTACCTGGAACGCCGCCGTCTGATATCATTAGCCATACAACATCTGCTGGATATCAGGACGGTAGTACCAATTCCAGAGATGGAATGCGGGTTGGGTCACTATTCCACTATTCCACTGTTCCGAAGAGCTCGGAGGGCTGGGGGCGATTCTGGACCCCAAGTGCCTCAATTGGTACCTAGTGTACAGGCGCTTCAAAATGTCATCCCTCAGGTGCATTCTGCAGGGCATTAGGTGGGGGGGAGTACCTAGCGTCAGTGGATCTGACAGAAGCTTGCCTCCACATCCCCATCCTTCCCGCCCATCACAGGTTCCTTCATTTTTCACACAACGGGCTTCACTTCCAATACAGGCCCCTTCCCCTCAGGTTAGCTTCAGCCCCGGCACATTCACAAAAGTCCTGGCGGCATTGGCAGCTCACCTCTGCTGAGTCCCGATGATAATACAATGCTACCTGTTTGACATGATCATGCAAGCCCAATCCCAGTTCCGGGCTGCTCATGACCCCAAACTCACAATTCGGACCCTTCAGGCCTTGGGGTTTTCCATCAACTTCCCCAAAAGTCATCTCTCACCCTCAACAAAGAACCTTCACCTGGGGGTGATGATAGACTCCTTGGAAGGCAAGGTTCAACTTTCCTCAGAGTGCCTCATCAATCTGCAGGCTCTGGCAAGGCAGGTACGCGCAAGGCACTCAGTTTGCATCCTGACCTTGTCTCGCATACTGGGTAAGATGGTGTCGTGTATAGGAATCGTCCCTTGGGCATGCCTTCAATCCTGAACTCTGCAGTGGGCCCTCATCCCGTTCCAGCAGAGACGCATGAACGCTAGGATGGCACAGGGCCAGTGGAACCGGTCAAACCTTCGCCACAATATAAACTAGCTGGAGTTGAAGGCCGCCTGGCTGGCACTACACTTGTTCAGAGGTTCAATAGAGGGCCGCCATGTCCTTCTGATGACTGTCAATGTGGCCACAAAAGCACATATAAACCGTCAAGGGGGCACTCATTCCAGAGCCCTTTGGCTGGATGCACTGAAGCTCGGTTCCTGGGCAGAGAGACATCTTGCATCAGTGGTGTTGGAGCACATCTCGGGCACGGCCAACCACCAGGCTGATTGGTTAAGCTGAGTGACTGTGGACCACGGGGAGTGGCAGATTCTACCTGAACTTTTCCAGAAGATTTGCCAGAAGTTCGTCGACCCATTGGTGGACGTATTCGCAACTCCGGCAAACACTCAACTCCCGAGATTCTTCTCTCGATTCCCGAACTGGGCTGCAGAAGGGACAGACGCTTTTGGGAGCAAGTGGCCTCTGAGCCTATTGTATGCCTTTCCCCCACTCCCTCTGATACCAGGGACCCTGAGGAAGGTAGTGGTAGAGAATGCAGACATCATTCTGATAGCGCCCCACTGGTCCTCAGCCAGCTCTCCATTTCCCCCCCCCCTTAGAGAATACCTCGGGAGGAGCTCTCTCTGCGCCAAGGGGTCTTGATCCATCAGGAGCCCCGGTGGCTCCACCTGACCACCTGGCACTTGAGCAGAGCCTCCTAAGGAGCGCCAACTTGTCAGCCCAAGTTAGAACCATTATTGAGGCTTCCAGATGTCCCTCCACCACGCGGATATATAATTCCACGTGGGCACCATTTTTCAAATGTTGCAAACCACTTTGGATTTGTCCCACCTACGGTGGCACAAATTCTGGATTTCCTCCAGAAGGGTCTGGACAGGGGTCTCTCCCATAACACTTTGTGGCGTCAAGTGGCCGCTCTGGCCTTGGTGCTCCCAAGGGAGAACCATTCATCCCTCGCCCAACATTCCCTGATCAAGAGATTTTTAAGGGGAGCCGCTAATTTACTGCCCCCTCCGGTTCATGGGCTCCCAACTTGGGACCTCCCCCTAGTTCTTAGGGCCTTGACGGGGAGGTCGCTTTGAGCCTTTGCGCACTGTCCACCTTAGATTTCTATCTCTTAAGGTGGCGTTCCTTGTTGCCATAACGTCGTCCAGGCGTGTTTCTGAGCTGGGGGCCTTGTCCTCCAAGGATGACCTCTGCCAATTTCACCAGGATAGGGTGGTCCTACATCTGGATCCTACCTTCCTTCCTAAGGTCAATTCGCTCTTCCACCAGGTGCAGGAGATCATCCTTCCCAATTTCTGCCCGGCTCCATCCCATGAGAGGGAGCGACTATGGCACCGGCTAGATGTTCGTCACACCTTGCACATTTATCTATGGCGCATGTCTGCATTCCATAGGTCTGAGGTCCTATTCATTTCATTTCATCCTGGCTCTCTGGGGGCCAGGATTTCCTTTGCTTCCATTGGCCTATGATTCCGTGGGCTGCCCCCCCTTTGGGGATTAAATGAAACAAAAGAAAAAGAAAAAATCCATCCCAACCAGTATTGTAGAAATAAAGAAAAAGATTTAATCCATAGGTTAAAAAAAATAGAAGAAAAACTGATACTTTCACTTTAAAAAGTAGAAAATGTTTACAAAACTTCCATCCATAGGAAAAAAATAAAAGGATAACACACTGTCCAATAATGCTTAATATTGCTGCTTTTTTTCTTTTCTTTACCAGAAAAGTTTAGCTTCAATCTTTTTTGGGCAGTCTTTTATAAAAATAAGATTTCCTCACCAGATGAACACACTTTCTCTTTCTGTTTTCCTCCCATTGCGGGGCTGTCCCGATTTCAGCAGCTTGGGGCTGTGCTTATGTCGCCGGCAAGAAGAGATTCTCTTTGCGGTGCTCCTGTGATGAGCAAGACGTACTCTTCCCTGTCTCTTTGGGATGGTTTAGGTCCAGATGGACCATCCAGTGGCAAAAGTATCGACTGCAATCTCAGAACTTCGAGATCGCATGTCGCGATGTCAGCTCTCTTCCTCCTCTCTTTTTTCAATTTATATGCCAACCGTCTACCTGGTTTATTTGCATTTTCAAAGTAGTTCTGTTTAGCATCTCTATTTTTTTGCGCTAATTCCTCCTTTTCCATTAGCCCTATTTTATATTTAAATGTGTCCATTTTTATTTTAATGTCAATTTTTGTGGAGATTTCTTTAAGTCTTTTTCAAGTCTCTTGTCATCATCTAGTACTTTGAAGGCTTGTCTTTTCTTTATATCTCTCTTCCTTGTATAGTCTATTATCAAGCCTCAGGTGTAGGCCTTCATTGTGTCCCAGAGGTTCTGCGTTGATGTATCTTCTTTTCTGTTTTCTTTAAAAAAGAAAGCCAATTCTTTCTCTATTTTCTGTACAAAGTCCTTCTCTTTTAGTATAGTATTATTTAACATCCATCTAGATCTTTTTCCTTGTCCTTTCCATTTAATTGTCAATGGATTATGGTCCATCCAAGTACTTGTTTCAGTTTCGATTTCTTGCATAGTACAGATCAATTCCATTGTAGCCCATATCATGTCTATTCTGGAGCATGATAAATGTCTATTTGAATAAAAAGTATATTGTTTTTTTAGTGGGATTTCTTTCTCTCCAAACATCTTTTAGGTCATCAGTCATTTTAAAGAAGGATTTTGAAAGAGACTTTCTGTTTAATCTTGTTGTTTTCTTGTGTTTTATAGTCCATATTCTGATCTACAATTCCATTAAAGTCTCTCATCATACAGATGTTAGCATAGTCCAAATCAATTATTTTCCTGTGTAGTTTTCTATAGAATTCATCTTGGTTATCATTAGGAGCGTAGATTGCTATCAAAAGTATTTTCTTATTATTGTCCATAATTTCCACCATCAAAATTCTTCCATTGTCATCTATATAAATTTGTCCACTGGAATTGTATCTTTAAGGTAAAAAACCACTCCTCTTTTCTTACATCTTGCCAATGTAGTAAATATTTTCCCCAACTTTGGCTGCACCAATATTTGTTCATGTTGCTTTTGAATATGTACTTCTTGAAGGCAGATTATGTCCAATTTTAATTTCAAATTAATTTATGAAATATTTTCCTTCTTTTAATTGCTGAATTAAGTCCATTTATGTTCATTGTAATCAATTTTTTCTCTTCCATATTTGTATTTTATAAGTAGGATTCATTGCTCTAGTAGATCTCAGTTCTCATTGTTCTATAATGTCAATGCCACCTACTGGTCCTTCTTCTTTCTCAGTCTCAACTGTAGACACCGCTTGAAATTCTATCAGTGATTCTTCTTTTCCTGCCTCTTCAGCCTTCCCTCTCAGATGCTGCTGAGAGGGAGCATGATTCTTCTTTGTCAATAGTATCTATTCTATATCTTTGTCCTTGCCATACAAACATAAGGCCTTCTGGTATCAACCATCTGTAATTAACACCTTTTTAAAATTAGTCAAAAATTGGTATTCTCTTCTCATCTCTCTCACTCTTCTTGGTATTTGTTTCAAAACTGCAATCTCCTTGCCTTTGTATTCCACTTTTTTGTCTCTTGCCTTCTGAAGTATTAGTGTCTTAGTTGCTTTCTTAGTAACATGAGCTTACAGGAGCTTCTCTTGGAAGACCATTTCTCACTGGTGAAGAAGAGGAGATTGTTGTTGCAAAGCCAGTGGTCATTATTTTTTTGCTCATCTTCAATTTCTTCTATGCTTGGGCTTCCTGGGCGGAGCTTACTGATGGTGGCAGCTTAAAATAGCTGCCCCCGAATTCCTGGTCACGTATCTGTTTAGATGATCATCTTTCTGACATCTAACAGGTTTCTTATCCTTCAGGCAAGTAGGGAAGAAGATATAGTTTTGCTGGCAAATGCCCTTCGATTTTTGCAGCTTTTGTGTCTGCAGAGAGAGGGGGGCCAGCCCAACGCAGAACGGCGTCCGTGCTGGGAACTTCAAACTGCCTTGTGCAGTACAAAGTAAGATCTCTCCCACTCAATTCACAGCTTTGATTTATTTGATTTTAATGTGAGCTGAATCCGTTTACGAGGACATTAATTGTTTACCAAGATCCTAGCTTCTTTTTTTTTTACAAGATCTTCTTCTGAAAATCTATTTACTTAGAGGCTTTTAAAATGGCGCCGAGCCGGCTGGATTCTCCTGTAACAATGATTATTTTCTTAATCTCCTTGTTAAACGCTACAGAATTTTAAAACTTCAAAGGAGTGATTTATCACCCTGCCTCACAATCAGCCAGCAGAAACTTTTTAATTAGTTTCATTTTTACAAGACTTCCTTTCTCTCATTAATCTTGCTTATCTGGAATTTAAATGGTGATGAATCTGATGCACTGTCTTGTTATAATGCTTATTTTCTGAAATCCTTGGTAAAGCTTTACCAAACCTCAAATTTCAAAACAAAGGGAAAAATTCAGCATCTCCTCCTATAGCTGCACAGTCAGCCAGTAGAGTTTTATTAACTGCTTGAAGATAAAATTTGGAATGGCCTCAAAACCAAATCCTAATCTGAAACCGTCGCCCTCTATTCCCAGGGGCACATCCCCAGTGCCTGGCAGCCTCCGCTCCCTACACCCCCTGCTGGAAATTTGTTAACGAAAGAATTCTTCTTGAGTGAATTAAATGTGGCTCTCAACGCTCAGACAATTAAAATGGAAGATAAACTTAGAGATCTTAAAGAGGAGATAAAACAGGAGATAAAACAGGAGGGAAAAGAAGAAATAAAAGAAATAAAAGGGAAATAAAAGAACTTAAACAGGAGTTGTATGATAAAATCGATGCCAGGTTGTTAAAATTAAAGATGAAATGCTGGGACTTGTAACTGTATTGACAGAACATGTTTCCGGAATTGAAGATAGTCTAGAGGATATTAATGAGGCTAATACCAACTTGACATTGAAAACAGAGGTGGTGCAACAAAAAGTTGAAAATGCTGAAAAAGAAATTATTATGATACAGTATAGAGAAATGGAACTGGCATTAAGAGTAAGGGGGCTGCGTGAGGAGAAACAGGAGAACCTGAAACAGATCCTATCAGAAGCCTTTGATCGTCTGGTGGGAAGACCAGGGACTAAGCTCGACTGGCAGATCGACAAAGTTTATCGCGTTAATTCCTGGGTGGCAAAGCAGAAACAGCTTCCTCGAGACATCGTTATATACTTCACTACAAGAGAGCTCAGAAACATGATACTACAAGAGTCTTATAACACTAAGCTCCAAATTGGCGGTCAAGACCTGATTGTTTTGAAAGAGATACCACCTCAAATGTTAAGAGCCAGGAAAGACTATGCTTTTTTAGTCAAAGAACTCAGAAACAGTCAGATACAGTATAGATGGGATGCACCATTTGGTATTATACTTACATTTGATAGGCAAAGATATCGCCTCAACTCTGTATGGAAAGCCCGAGATTTTTACCATAATATTTTGAAGGCTGGATATCCTGCATCATCTGGACCTGGAGAAAGACCACAAGAAGGACAGGACAGACAGCAAACTACACAACTATCAGATAAGATGAAGCATCTCTCTCTTCTAGAAGCGCAAGGTGTTATGGAACAAAGACCTAGCCGTATGATTACTAGACGAATGGAGAAACAAGCTAAAAGGCAACAACCTCAACAATCACCGGCCATCGATCAAGGAGGTACAGTAACAAGTCTGGAAGCAGTGGGAGGAGCTAGGCCTAAGGTTAAACAGGCCATGCAGGAAGCTCTAAAAAAGCTTCAGCCAACCAAAGATGACAACGAAGATCTTAACATGGAATGTCAATGGATTGAATTCTCCACAGAAGAGAAAGAAAATACTTCACTATCTTAAACAGTTTAAGAATGACATAATTTGTTTGCAAGAAACTCATATCAAATCAACTGATCACAAATATCTGATTAACTCAAAACTTGGTCAACATTTTGTAGCTTCTGCTATGGAAAAGAAAAATGGTATAGTTGTATACTTAACAAAAGACATGAAAGCTGAATTAATTGAAGCAGATCCCTTCGGAAGATATATCACATTAGATCTAATCCTAGAAGGGAAAAAGACATTACTTTTGGGAATTTATGCTCCTAATCAACAGCAAGACGGATTCTATAGAAATCTTCACAATAAATTAGTACAGTGGGACTATAGGTACTGTATACTATTGGGTGATTGGAATGGTGTGATAGACACCAAAAGAGATAAGAAGACTTCTCGCCCAAATACTAAGATGCGAGCAAAGCTACCCAAACCTTTTTTTTATATAATGGATGACTTTGAATTGAGAGATATTTGGCGAGAAAGAAACGCAGAGGAATATGATTTCATTTTCTTCTCTTTCAAGGATTGATTTTATACTAATCACTAATGATTTGCTTTCTAGGGTCAAGAAGACAAAGATTGCGGCTAGGGTCCTTTCGGATCATAACCCAGTTTGGATGGAATTGGGAAGGGTAGTGCAGGCAAGAAGGTCTTGGAGATTGAATGAAAACTTATTTAGATATGAAAATTATATTAATGATTGTAAAAAATTGTTATCTGAATATTTTGTTTTGAATATGAATAAGGGTACATCTATGGAATTTGTATGGGACGCAAGCAAAGCATATATGAGAGAAGTGCTGATGAATATAAATAAAACACACAGATATAAACAAGGGCTAAAACGAACAGAATTGGAAGAGGAAATTGAGAGAAAAGAGTTGGAGTTAACAATGAATCCAGGCGATACAAAGGTTAAGGAAGCTATCACCATATTAAAATCTCAATTTGACATGTTGATCTCTGACCAGGTAGCCACTAATTTATTATATGCAAAACACAATACCTTTTGTAACGCAAACAAACCTGGCAGATGGTTAGCTTATCAGACTAGGAAAAAAAGGAAAACTCGAAATATATCTAAACTGATTTACAGAGGGAAGGAGGTGTTTCAACAGGAAGAGATTCAAAACACATTTCAGGAATTTTTTACAGAATTGTATAAAGGGGATAAAATTAATGGTCTAGATATAGACAAATATTTAGATAAAGAGAAAATACCCTCAGTTAGAGAAGAGCACAGGCAAAAATTGAATCAACCAATAACCTCGGGGGAAATTTTGCAGGTAATTAAGCAATTAAAGTTAGGGAAAGCACCAGGTACAGACGGTTTGACAGCGGTTTACTATAAAAATTTACAGTTAGAAATGGTAGAACCTCTAAGAGAATATTTAATAAGATTCAAACGGAAGGTAAAGTGCCTCCATCTTGGAAGACAGCGTTTATATGTTTGATACCCAAAGATCAAGATACTACCCAACCAAAAAATTATAGACCTATCTCATTACTTAATGTAGATTATAAAAATTTTACTAAAATACTAGCAAATAGGTTAATGCTGGTTATTCAACAATTGATACACACTGACCAAACAGGTTTTATACAGGGGAGACAGATGAAAAGCAATGTCAGATTAAATATTAATGCATTAGAATATTTGGGAAAGAACAACCAGATCCCTGCTGCGTTTATATTTTTGGATGCTGAGAAGGCCTTTGATCAAGTTAACTGGCAATTTCTGTTGAAGATATTGCAAAAAATGCAGATAGGAGACAATTTTTTACAGTCAATTAAAGCAATATACCAACAGCAAACAGCACAAATCATAGTCAATGGAAGTTTAACAGACTCTTTTCAAATTGGAAAAGGTACAAGACAGGGCTGTCCTTTGTCCCCGCTATTATTTATTATAACTTTGGAAGTATTGTTGAATAAAATACGGGGCTTGGATGGTCTAAAAGGGATCAAGATTAGGCAGCAAGAATACAGAGTGCGCGCTTTTGCGGATGATTTGGTCATAATATTGGAACAACTGCAGGAATCCAGTATGGTTTTAATGAATACGATTAATCAATATGGTCAAGTGTCTGGTTTTAAAATAAATTTAGGAAAAACCAAAATATTAGCTATAAATATGAATACTAAACAAAAGGATGAACTAGGAGGGATGTTAGGATGTGAGGTAGTCAAAAAAATCAAATATCTTGGAGTCAATATTTTAACCTCAAACGGGAAATTATATAAGCATAATTATGAACCACTTTGGCATAGTATACAGATAGAGATGAAAAAATGGGAGAAATTGCACTTATCTTTGCTGGGTAGGATAGCGGCAGTGAAAATGAACATCTTACCAAAAATTTTATTTCTCTTCCAAATGTTACCTATACTTAAAAAAGATGCGAATCTTTTAAAATGGCAGAAGGGTATCAACAAATTTGTATGGGCAGGAAAGAAGCCGAGGGTAAAGATGAAAATAATGCAAGATGTACGTGAGAGAGGAGGCTTGAAATTACCTAACCTAAAACTATATTATGATGCAGTGGCGCTATCTGTAATTAGTGATTGGACTCATTTAACTAATGATAGAATACTGAATATCGAGGGACACGATCTGGTATATGGTTGGCATGCTTACCTGTTATTCAACAAAAAATTGGATAAGAAGTTTAAAAGTCATATTTTAAGAAATGCTTTACTGCGGGTCTGGAAAAAATACCAATATAAATTAAATGACAAGATACCCATGTGGGCAATTCCTAGACATGCAATTGAAAATATGAACATAGCACAAAAACAGGATAGAACTACCTATAGACAGCTTCTCATTTTGGAAAGGAGGGTACTACAACTAAAATCTTTAGAGGTATTAAAAGAGGAGAAGGTAGTTCAAACATGGTTCCAGTATGGGCAATTACAGGCCAGGTGGAAAACAGATCAAAAAATTTGGTTTTATCCAAGTTGAAGATAATTTGTTTAAACAAATAAGAGATCAAAGCTTAATGCATATAAAGAGGATATATAATGTATTAATGCAGATGGATTCGGAAACAGAGTTAAGGATTGTATGATAAAGTGGGCTCAAAATATTGAAGAACCAATAATGTTGGATACATGGGAAAGAATCTGGGTAAGAAATGTGAAATTTACACAAGCTCAAAACCTGAGAGAAAATTTTTATAAGATGTTCTATAGATGGCATTTAGATCCTAAAAAGCTGGCTTCTATGTATCTGAATGTACAGCCTAAATGTTGGAGATGTGGTTCTCTTGATGCTACATATTTTCATATATGGTGGACCTGAAAAGGTTAAGTCATTTTGGATAAAAATATGGTGGATTATGCAAAATATCTTTAAAAGAAGGATAAAGTTTACTCCTCAGTTATTCTTACTAGGTATATGTACTGACTTTACAGCGGTAGAGACTAACTTGATTCTGCACCTAATAACGGCAGTAAGACTGTTGGTGGCGCAATACTGGAAGAAGGAAGACTTGCCTACAATTCAAGAATGGACATTGAAAGTTACAAACTTAGCCGAGATGGCTAAAATATCGGCATATCTTAAAGATCACTCAAATGAGAGATATAAACGAGACTGGGGAAAAATGGATTGACTATATACAAAATAAATACGGGACCAAGAAATTCCAGTTAGTCTATGCTTAAGATCAGAAATTATTTAAATTGTTTAAAGTTAGCTCAGCAAGAAGAAGCTAAGATCAATGTAGAGATGTCATTAATTTCTTTATTTCTTTTTTCTCAATAGATTTTAGACTGTGTTTGTTAAAAATCCATACCGTGTACGAGTTCTGGGAAGTCGGGGGGAGGAGGAGGGGGGTTGGGGGAGGGGGAGGGAGGGAGGGGTATACATTAGGCTAGACAAGAATTTGGTGGTAAACTAGAACTATTTTGACACACAAAAAATTGTACTCCGATGTCTTACTGATTGAGGAATGATGAAATGTTTGTTTTAAAAGAAAATAAAACTTTTGAACCAAAAAAAAAATATTCTTCTATGCTTTAATCTGCTTATTATGGAGGACAATTGTAATCCCAAATAATCATTGAATAGTCAATGGAAGAAAGTATGAAAAGAAGAAGAAAACAAAAAAGGATTTTTGTAAAACAATCACAAGAAGTAAAGAAATATAAAAATAAAAAATGTGTGTATGTGTGTATATGTATGTGTGTGTGTGTGTGTGTGTGTGTATATATACATACATACATACATACATACATGCATACATATATATATATGCACATACATACATACATACATACATATTCTCCCTTAATCCAATTCAATAAAGCAAAATGCAAATGTATCCAAAAGAAGAGGGGGAAGAAAAACAGAGACGCATCACTGTGACCCACCAAAACCACGCTCGAATAAGCCGCGCCCGATTAAACCGCGTCGCTGACGTCATCAACAGGGCGACAACAGCCAGCGCGGAGAAAGAAGGGCGCTTTAAATAGCGCTTTGAAAGCAAGCCGATTCAACTTAAGGTAAGGGTTAGGTTTAGGATTAGCTTTAGGGTTAGGTTTAGGGTTAGGTTAAGGGTTAGGGTTAGGTTTAGGGTTAGGTTAAGGGTTAGGTTTAGGGTTAGGTTAAGGGTTAGGTTTAGGGTTAGGGTTAGGATTAGGTTTAGGGAGGTTAGGGTTAGGGTTTACAGCGTGCTTCTGTCTCTGTGCTGTTGTCGCCCTGTTGATGACGTCAGCGACGTGGTTTAGTCGGGCGCGGTTCAGTCGAGCTCAGTTTTGTGGTGGAACCACGCAGCACAGCTTCTTTTTCTTTTAAAAAAAGGGAAAAAAGGAAAAAGCCAAACTTCTTCTACAAAGGGCCTCAGATCAGCTGGAAATTGCTAAATTGAGAGGAAAGCAGGGGAGCGAAAGGGAAAAATAAAATAAAAAGAAAAGCAATGGAAGAAGGTAAACACTGCCACCAAAAAAGTCCAAAGCTTTTATAACAAATCCAAGCTTTTATAAAATGAAAACCTTTTCAAGGTCACACTAGGCTTTTTTCTTTGCATTTCTATGTATTCTTTCAAAGCAAGACTTCACACATTAATAATATCACAGAAGAGCACCTGTATAAACAACCTCCATGCTCATCACACTATCCTTCCTTAGCCAAACATTGTGTCCTTGAAAGGAACAGCTTTTCTCCAAACACAAGAGAAAAGGTACAATAAAACCTTTTAAAAAATAGAAAAAAAGTCTTAAAACACTAAAACTTAATTATGTCAGTATATCTAAAAATAAAAGGAAGAAAAGAAATCAGTTCGGTTTAAAAAGCAAAGTGCATTTGTAAAAGTCCAGTTAAATTCCAATAATAAAAGGGGGGGGAACCCTCAGTTTGACTTTGGCTTAAATTCACCGCTTATTCTCTTCAGTCTTCACTTTTACTTTAAATTTTCCTCATTTAGGGTGTTCTCTCAAATAAAAAAAGAAATTATCACCAAGACGACACACTCGCTCCTGCTCTTGCATTCCAGAGCTGTCAACAGTTTCAGCAGTCTTTAATGGCTGCCTCACATTCGCCGGTAAAAGGGGCTTTTCCTGAATCACCAGTGACGTTGTGATGTCTCTGGGATCAACAGGATGCGCCCCTTCCTTTCATCGTCTCTACGGGATGGTTTAGGTCCGGATGGACCGTCCAACAACCTGGATATCGGTGGGGATCTTGGAGCTCCAAGATTGTCCAACCATTTCACTGCGACGTCAGCTC